>NC_136999.1:26300013-26310013 GCF_032717465.1 Coenobita brevimanus | reverse complement strand
AGAGAGTAGAGAAAGGAGTAATGAAGAAAGAGGAAGTGGAGCAGACAGCGCAATAACGAAGGGCCAGGAGCAACGCCGGTTACTGAAAGCAGCTTATAAAACTGTCAGACATAAGTACCGTGCAAAGGTCAGGGCGCAGGCACATGAAGCATGTGACCAAGCAGCAAGGGATCAGGCAGAGGAAGCTAGAAGACAACCAGGGTTGGAGAGGCTTGAGGAGGAAGAAAGTGTAACACTGTGAGGGGCGAAAAGAATTAGGAAATAGAGAACGAGGACGCTTAGACAACGGGCAGAGAACACTTACGGCATTGAGTTACCTGAGAGAGCCTTGAGATGCCTAAGTGATGAACTAGAAACTGCGAGGGTTGATGTACTAACCATGTACCTTTGGGGCGGACACTCATGGGGTAGGGTTGATGTGATTAGTGTAAGGCACTTTCCGTTCCAAGTTTATACAAGCATGCTCATAAGGGTGATGCAGGCAGTAAGAACTAGTAACTGGTCCTAAAGGGACGTAGGCACAGCCATTATGCCTGGGGAGACAGACAGACACACGATCATGGGCATAGCGGCTATGGTGAGTAGAAGTGATAGAAGTTGAGAATCTTGCGAAAGTGTAAGGCAAGGTAAAGTACCGTATGCGTGACATAAAGCGCCAGTAGGATTTTTGCTCAGATCCAGGAATAATACTCTTGTGTTTTGTCCCTGCTCGTGGGGTGAAGTTAGTAGTACAAGTAACTTAACCCCTAGGATACGCAATTCGATCGACCGTACTGGCGTGAAAATCAGTATATTGAGCCAGTTTTTGTTTACTGTCACAGAAGTAAAAACTGTTATGCCCAAGGTTTAGACCTTGAATTTACACACCTTATGCCACAAACCAGAGCATTTTAGATCAACTGGTTCATGAGCTATAGTCCTTCAAAGTTGAAAAAAGTTAGCCCTCCAGGTGGCCCGACTCCCGTTTTCAATGCACTCCCACATCATTCCGTCCTCATTCCTTCCCTCCCATGACCTTCCTCACCCACTCCGATCACTCCTCCTTCTCTTCCTCCCCTCCCCCTCATCACCCCCTCCCCCCTCCCCCCTCTCTCCACCAGAAGACAAAGAGGACAAGCAGATAGGGAGTACAGGGGTGTGGAAGGTGGGTAGAAGGGATATAACCCTCCCTAGGGAGACAGGGAGTGGGGGAAAAGGGGGTGAACCACGGTGGCATGATGGAGGATGGTAGGGGAGGGGGAGGGAGGGGCAGGAGGCAGTCAGAGATGAGGGAGAAGGAGAGGGAATAAAGGTATTGGGGTAAAGGAAGGCGGCGACAGGGCAGTGGGGGACCCTCCCACCATGGGTACAGGCCTCTGTCCTCTCTCCTCCCTACTCAGGATTTAGATCTCATTGGTTGGCATCGATATACGTCACAAACGGGGTGGAGCCTAGTGTCCACAGTTTTTCCCAAAAGTCCCTTTATCGATCATATTCAGTATCTTGCGTAATCCTGAAAAAGGATCGATCGATCTTGTTAGCACTATAGGTATTAAGTATAAGTCTTATAGTGTAAATTGATTATTACATACTCGACAAGTGAATAATTAAGTAACTGTGTAGCAACTGGACTGCATATAAAGTGACTGAGTTAAGCTTGTGTATTAAGTGACTTAGCACATTTGTATTAATAACCCTGCCATTACAAATAAATTACCTCCCCTACAAGTAAGAAGGAATGTTGCCTTCCTTGCATTATTTTACAGATATTTTTATGGCAAATGCTCAGACGAAGTTGCATCGATGGTGCCACCTCTTCATGCCTTCCCTCGTGCTACACGGGCATCTGGTAGTGCTCATGACTGGATTGTCACTCAGCCATATGGCAGAACTTCGGCCTATCAGAATTCTTTCATTCCCCGAGCTGTATCTCTCTGGAACTTGCTTCCCCAGAGTTGTTTCCCTCCAAACTTCAACCTACAGCTGTTCAAATTTAACTGTTACAGATATCTGGTGTATGGATTAGTTTTTTTTATTCATAAGTTCTTCCTTCCTCTGTCCTGTTATTTAAATATATATATATATATATATATATATATATATGTATATATGTGCATGCAAACTAACCACAGGAGAAATGAAAGGAGCGACAGTGAGTACATTCGTATATTACATCTTCAGACAGAGTGAGACAGAAACGTAAAGGGTAGAGGTCTTTTATGCACACCCGCAGCAGGTAGTGGCACACAGAACAATGGATGACCTGAATATTTACCTGCGGCTTAACTTAGGGTCACCTGCAGCAGGGAGTTGAACACAACAAAGGATGACCTGAATCTAAAAATACACTTGCACAGTTCTCTGTGCAAAATCCATCAGCACCATATATGTATGGCTTGATTAAAACTCACAAACCAAACAACCCCATCAGGCCAATTGTAAGCTCTGTAGGCTGTACGACATACAAGCTCTCCAAGTGGCTTGTAACACTGTTGTCCCCTGTTGTAGGCACTATATCTGATTCATTTGTTCAAAACAATGAGGATTTGGTAAGAAAGTTAAAATCTCTAAATGTCATGTACCCCTACAAATTTGTCAGCTTTGATGTTAAATCATTATTCACAAATGTCCCTGTTGATGATGTTTTAACTTTCCTGCCAAGCATTCTGGGTAGTAACACTGATGGTATTCCCTCTGAAAACATTATCAAGCTAATTAAATTGTGCATTGTGAACTCTTCTTTTACCTTTGAAGGTAAATTTTACACACAAAAATTTGGTATGGCCATGGGTAATCCCCTCTCCCCAGTTCTGGCAAACATTTACATGCAGTACTTTGAGAAACATTTACTGACCTCCATAAAGGAGCAAAACATAGTTTGGCTTCGATACGTTGATGATATCCTGTGCTTCTGGCCTAACAGTCTTCCCATTGATGAATTTCTCCTGCAATTAAATTCGTTAGTTCCATCGATTAAATTTACTCATGAGATGGAAATGGATAATGAATTGCCATCTTTGGATGTAAAAGTCATCAGGGACCAAAATGTTTTAACGACTAAGGTATACAGAAAACCTACAAATATTATGTCATATGTTCATTACTATTCAAACCATCATATTAATGTAAAAAGATCTGTGTTCATATCCATGTACCTAAGAGCATATAGAATTTCAGACCCAGAATTTTTAGATGACGAACTAAAAATGATTCAGAGTATTGGAAAGAAGCTAAAATATCCACAAAGCATACTAACTCAGTGCCACAATACAGCCAAGAAACGATTCCTTGAAGGAAAAACTAATAAGCCAGATCGCCAGAACATTCAAAGAACCCTTGTCCTCCCCTTCCATGAAAATTTTCTTGATGTTGTTCACGTACTGAGGAAACTCAGTGTACAAGTAGGATTCAAATACGAGAACACCATCAAAATAATCCTCATCAAGAAGAGCCCTTTCAGTAATTCAGGCGTTGTTTACAAAATCCCGTGTAAAAGCTGTAACAAATTTTATACAGGACAATCTGGAAAAGATTTGGAAACTAGAATCTCACACCATAAATACAGTGTAAGAACAGCCCAACAGAGTAGTTTATTTCAGCACAAAGCATCCAGTGATCAACATATTGACTGGACAGGCTCCAAGATTATAGCAAGATCAAAAAGCTTAGATGAAAGAAATGTAATAGAATCTTGTCTGATTTCTGGCACATATGAAAAGAATGTAAACATGAGCTATGGTCATTTTCAGTGTGATAAATTAACTGAATTAATTTTAAAGCAGTATCCCCCAGACTAACACGTGATTGTTCCCTGTCATCTCCTGGTGGTGTAGTCACACCCGTGTGGGACACACCAAGCATTAATCCTCTAGGTCTTAAGTTAAGCAGCAGTATTTATCCCTTCCTCCCTCCCCCCTCTCCCCTTCCCCCTCCCTCCCACTCCCCCTTCCTCCCCTCCTACTCGCATCTCCTTTGTCAAGTGTATTTTTAGATTCAGGTCATCCTTTATTGTGTTACACTCCCTGCTGCAGGTGACCCTAAGTTAAGCCTCAGGTAAAAATTCAGGGCATCCATTGTTGTGTGTGCTAATAGAGTGTATATATATAAGTATATATATATCATCATCATCATCAGCCGTTTGAGTATCCACTGCAGGACCGGCCTATCCCGACTGAAGTCGGGACGATACAGTCAATGTATCTCTACCAAGTGACTTAGGCTGTCTAGTGGAGATTGTATGTAGGGTGAGAAGTGCTTGTAAGTGTAATTGTAGTGTTGGAGTGGCTTTGGATGTGTGTGTAGTCTGTGAACCAAGTGTAATCGGCTCGCACAAGCCGACTGGGTGCAAGCATACTTTATAGTAAGCGACACTGGTTCAACCACAGCACCCCTTGTGTCCGCCAATGCAATTCGTGGCCAGATGAACACTCCCAAAATTTATTACCCTGGTGGAGCGCGAACCCTGGTTTGTTCTGGTGTCAACATCTTTTTCCATATGAAGTTGTAGTATCACACATTTTACATAATAATTTTTAAAGCTGTTTAGTCATAATTAACAGTGTGTAATGAAGTGTGAATGATGAACAACCAAATATCATTTCGCTGTTAGCTGTGGTATAGGAAGAAGGTGGATGGCAGACCACAAGGGCCACCCTGTTTCAATTATAAAAAGAAGGTTAGGAGAAGTGAAAAGATATCTGAATAAGTGCGTAAGTGTAAAGTCCTGGGGAACCATTTATTATGTTGGCATATGTGAATGTACTTAATGCCATTTTATAGAGGTGTATAATGTGCTAGTAGAGTTGTCATTTATCTCTACTTTTTGCATAAGCCCAGAGTATATGTAATGCTCAGCACCTCACTTTTTAGCTGACCTCAGCACCGCGCCCTAGTCGGCTCGGTGAGTGTATAGCGTCAGAGGCCATTTTACAGTTTTGAAGAGAGGTGGTGTCGCTCCTACATATCTCTCGGGTCGCAGTTATATTATTCTGTGCCCAATAAAGAGAGATTTAATCTGCTCATTTCTGTCACCTTACGCTACCACTTAATAACAGACCAGCTTCCACCTTCTCGTGGCAGAGGACCTTTGGTGGGAAGTGTCGGGCAGTGACGGCGAGTAGCTGACGTGTACTACAGACAGTGTCGTCGATCCAACACGGTGGTCTAGTTATACTAAACAGCAGAACACTTAATATGTAGTCAACTGCTACTCCATAACGGCTACATTAAATTGGTGGCCAGCAGTGCGACGATACATTTTATTGGTGCTAACGGTGGCACGATATTTAGTGCTAGCTGTGTACCGATACATTAAATTGGTGTTCAGTGCTGGGATACGATACGTGCTAAAGGGATTTATGCTGTGAACCAGTAACCCTTGCAATCGCTCGTTCCTGAAGGTGAAACAGAAAATCTTACTCTACTGTTGTAAGGGGACTAATTACCAGTGAGTTAAGTGGAGCAGATAAATTGGAGTGGTGCATATTAATTCCTCCCATTATTCTGCCAGTGCGAGATTCCTATCTTAAGCACAAACTGGCAGTTATCTCGCCCTGTGGTGTGCGAGATATCTCCATCTTCAAACGCAAACTGGCAAGAATCTCGCTCTCGTGTGCGAGAGGCGAGATAAGGAGAGTTCAAGCCAGTGCGGTGAGGAGTGGGTCAACTAGCGAGCGACTTCTAGCAACTCCAGAGACGCGGACGGCCGAAGCGAGCCGAGAGAGACCGAAAGCGGCGGGCCTGGTGTGATGCAGGGCGAACCACTCGCTTGCTAACTCCCACAGCGAGCGGGCTGCTGCGTATGGTTGGAGGAGTCTGGTGGAGTGTGGAACGTGGAATGTGGAACATCATCCTGGACTTTCATATCTAGGTAGTGTCCATGCATAGTAATCCACACACACACACACTTGAATCAACACACGTTAGTTAGTTGATGAGTGGAAATAAAAGGTTTCTCAGAATTCCCTTGAAATAAATATACTTTGTGTATTTTATATGTGTCCCGTTCTCTGTCACTTACCATAACTATCCTTTTTTATGTCAGTTTATCTTCCTGTAACTGGGAGGGGAATATTACTGACAAGGTTAGATGGATACAGTGAAGTGGGGACGTAGAATTAGGGAAATAGAGATTAACCCCACTAGACTCAGCATTTTATGAGTGGGTTGATACATCAAATAAAAGTGCTCAGACATATTAAATGAGTGAAGGACATATTGAGGATCAAGGTGATGAGGATATTTCTGAAGGACAGGATGAGGATTTGAACGTTTTGCATTTGCGTTCTGGTCATACTTATTCAACAGTCCCAGAGCAATCAGTTAGATCCAAAATGGCCACTAGTCTTGCTAGAGGGTAATCCTAGTGAGGAGACTGTGGAAGTTGAGACTACAACAGTACCTTTGGTCACTCAGGATATGCAAAATCCAGTCATTAGTGATAGTACTACAACCACTCACATACCTGTGTACACTTCAGATGTTTTTAGTACACCACAAGGTTTTGGACAGAATTTATTTTCTGTTCCTTATTCAAATGCATGGGGTATAAACACAGATGGTATTAGCATGCAAACCCAGAATCCTAATCAATGGGGCATGAATACTAATATTGGCATGCAAACCCAGGGCCCTTATCCAAATACCTGGGGCATGACTAACAATATGGGCGTGCAAGGTCAGACTAACCCTCCTCCTTTGTGGCAGATACCTGTACCTAATCTGGCTACTGATATAGTACAGCAGCATCCTAACTGTACTGAAAGTCAGGCTTTGGCGAAGGCAGGCATATGCTATGCAGAAGCTAGCAAAGCCTTGCAAACTTCGGGCTGGAGAGATACAGCTACTAGTTCTCCACAGCAAAGGACCAAGGCTGTTAAGCCAGAGGTGAAAAGATGGTGTGTCATACATGGGCATTGTCCTCATGAAACGGACTGTTGCCCCTTTGTCATTGAAAAGAGGAAGAAACTAGGGAACCCAGCTAGTTCGGGGGAAGCTCAGGGCCGCGCAAAAGTAATTAAAATAGTACAATCCACCGATGCGTGTGTGGCAGCTATTACTAAGGTGGACTTATTATCTATTCCTTGGATCATAGGGAAAGGCCAACTGTCCCTGATCGTAGATACAGGGTCATGTACAAACATTATTTCTAGTAAAGCATTGGAAAGACTTAAAAGTGAAATGCCTCTAACAAACTGGACATTATCACCACCTGATGTAATGTTGACAGGTGTGACAGGGAGTAGAATGAAGATTGTAAGACAGGTGCCGTTGACACTGAGGGCAGATAAACGATCTCCCGTGTTACGTGCTACGTTTTATGTGGTTGAGGATTTTCCTCTGCCAGCTGATGCGCTGTTAGGCTTTGAGACCATGGAGGAGTATGATATAGTAATACACCCTCAAAGACATTCCATTTCCTTTAATGGGAAAGAGTTTGTAGGCCTTAATCCCTCAGCGACACAAACTGGAACTGGCATCCAATCAGGAGCCGTCCAACCAGTTGTGACCCCGACAAGTGAAGCGTCAAGGGAGTCCCCGGATGCACATGAAGCGGAGGGTATGAACTGGAAGAAAGTCAGGGCTATAGTGAGTGGTAATCACCACTTACCCAGTCAAACTGTCTGTAATTCCTGTCCGAGTGCCTGACGTGTCGGTGGGAACTGAAGTAGCATGCTTAACTGAGACTGTGAAACATAAGGCATTGTCGCTGGAATCGACTCTGACTAGCGTTGGCCAAGACCAGAAGACGCCCCTCTTCATCGCAAATATGAGTGGTGGTGCAGTTAAGCTCAGAGATGGTTGTTATATAGGCGACTTGATGTGCTATGGTGCCCCCATAAAGGAAGTCGACGACGTGCCGGTGATCTCTCCTGTAGTTACATCTCAAGCAAGGACTCAGTCAAACCCGTACGTCTGGCTAAGGAAAAACAGCTGGAGCAATACGTGAAGGTCACGGATAATGTAGACCATAAAACACGACTCCTAGCCCTCCTTAGAGAATTTTCCGACGTAGTAGCACTTCCAGGAGAAGCGCTGGGTAGGACGGATAGGGTGAAGCATCATATTGGTTTGTGCCCAGGTACAAATCCAGTTGATGTGCCCGCATACCATCTACCACACAGCCAAAGGGAAGCAGTGGATGAGGAAGTTGAAAGGATGCTTCGTGATGATGTTATCCAGCCTTCCTCCTCGCCTTGGTGTACCACTCTTTCTAGTGCCTAAGAAGGACGGTGGTGTGAAACCTGTTGTGGATTTTCAGCAAGTGAACAAGGTAACAGTCCGGATCATTACCCGATTCCACATCTGCGAGACTTACTTATCATTAGGTAAGGGAAATACTGTGTTTACTTGTCTGGATCTAGCGTCAGGGTATTGGCAGGTGGAGCTGACCGAAGAATCGCGTCTCATTACTGCTTTTAGCACTCACCATGGGCACTTTGAATTTCTCCGGATGCCTTTTGGACTGAGTAATGCTCCTTTAACATTTCAGCAGATGATAAACCAATTGTTTGGCGAGATGTTAGGGCAAGACGTCTTAGCGTATCTAGATGACCTATTTTCCTACACCACAGAACAAGGATCAGATAAGATCGTTCCTAGGCCTCACTGGCTTTTATAGGAGTTTTGTCCACAGGTATGCCATCATAGCATCACCTTTAACGACGCTACTTAAGAAGGACGCTGCATGGAAATGGGGACCCTCGGAAGAGAAAAGCTTCAACGAGCTCAAACAAGCCATGTCAGAAACACCCGTATTAGCGTTTCCTGATTATACTCAACCTTTCTATCTGTGCACGGATGCCTCAGGTCTGGGTCTGGGAGCGGTGTTACAGCAGAAGGATGAGCAAGGAAAGACACATACCATAGCGTATGCTAGTAGGGCATTAAGACCTGCAGAGAAGAACTATTCGACGACACATTTGGAGACATTAGCAGTCGTGTGGGCGTTAGGACATTTCCGGGATAATATCTTTGGCTACCGGATAATTGTTTTAACTGACCATGCACCCATACGCGACTTGTTTAAAGGAAAAAAACTTGCACGGTAAGGTTGCACGTTGGTTTGGCAAGGTAATGGAGTTTGATCCAGAGGTCAGATATTTACCAGGCCATCAAAATGTTGTAGCCGACGCATTGAGTAGAAACATTGCTGCTACCATAGCCGAGGATGTTGCTCTTGCTGAGTATTCCTCAGACACGGTAAACGCGGAACAACGTAATGATGCGATGTGGTCTCAAGTCATCTATGCCTTGGAGTCTGGCGACGAGACTTGTCTACCTGAACTCCCAGTACCAATGACTCACTTCCATCTTCAACAGGGTCTTTTGTATAAGCAACCCCCAGGGAAGGACACTGCATATCAGTTGGTTGTTCCTGCTACCTTACAGCTAGCCGTGCTACAGTTAGTTCATGACGTACCTCAAGCGGGTCATCCCGGTCGCGATAGATGCATGCGTGAGGCGAGAAAGAAATACTATTGGCCAACCATGAGGAAGGACATAGAAGCCCACGTCAATGTGTCAAATGCGCGGAAATACGAGGAACGACGGGACTTCCGACTCCCATCTTAGAGTATCCTCTACCGGAAAAACCCTGGGATACAGTCTCCATTGATCTCTTAGCATTGCCGAGAAGTCGTCAAGGTTCAAGTTATGTACTGGTGGCAGTGGACCATTTCTCACGATTCACTGTTTTATCACCTTTACAGACGAAAACTTCAGAGGAGGTGGCACACGCTTTTGTGACTTCAGTGATTTGTCCATACTCTACACCTAAGGTATTGCTCAGCGATAATGGCAGTGAATTTCGTAACCAGGTGTTACAAGAAATCTGTCGTATGTATGGAGTATAGCAAGTTTTTGTAACACCTTACAGTCCTAAGAGCAATGGCCTGGTGGAGAGAACAAACAGGAAGATACTGGAAGTCTTGAGACCAGTAATAACCTCAAATCAAGAGGATAACTGGGAAGACTGGTTACCACATGTAGCGGCGACCATCAACTCCTCAGAAAATTCACC
>NC_136999.1:26245013-26295013 GCF_032717465.1 Coenobita brevimanus | reverse complement strand
ACGCACCCCAAATATCGGTTCACGAACACTCGTGGCACATTTCACATACATTTCACAGAAAGTATAAGTTTTCTATAAATGTCTGAGCATGATACAGTACCTGTTCACTGACGTCTGTAGTTGCTGGGCGTCCTTACATCCCCTGCACACCTGCCACTAAGGTACCACTAACATTTGCAACGCACCCTAAATATCCCTTCACGAACACTCGCGGCACATCTCATGTACACTTCACACTAAATCATACTCAAATACATGACTACCACAATGATTCCATCCCTACCTCCACAATTATTCCATTCCTGACTACAGTACAACGTGATGCAACACCTATACCTTGAGAGTACGACACACCGCTATTATGGCACACACCATACTCCTTCACGAACACTCACAGCATGTTTGAGGTATATTTCACCAAATTCAGAGGCAAATAGAATATCACTGTCAATATGAATCCATCCCTAAACACCTCTAATAATCCCTTCCCAACTACTTCATACAGGTGACACCTGCCCCATTCCAGACTATGGCTATGGCGTACTTAATCCCTGCTAGTTTCATTACTTCTCAAAGCCAGCCACTATATCTTTCACACAATATACAGTTTAGCATTCGGCTTCACTATATATGAAAATATACTCACAGTATTAGGGCCTAGGGGAGGCAGAGTGGGGAAACCCCACTATAGTGAACATAAGTTATGCACCTAACAACTGATAACGGGCACCATTGCTTTTCCACATATATATATCTATGTTCCATTGACAAAATCACTTCAAAATATGATCATAAATAATTTATAATCACAAAAATCACTTCAAAATATGCTCATAAACAATATATAATCACACTCAGTTCATAGGCACTTCGGCTCAGCTGGGAGGGGGAGAATTAGTGGCGTTTAAAGGGACAACACATGCGGCACAACCCTACAGCCTGGCTACTTGTGAGGTACTGAGGTTTATCACTGTGGACAGCCTTCAAGAAGGCGCTACAGTATTGCCAAGTGTTTGCCTCAGAAGAGAGATGCGCCTGCTAGAATGCACCAATATTTGACGCAAATCGGCTGGAAACTTTATATTTGGCGATTTTTTTTTTTTCTGTTTTTTCACACGATTTGCGTCAATGTGCGTTTATCAGAAAAGACACATGGAACGCAATTCATGTCAATGTGCCCGGGAGAATTAAGAAAGACTTAGCCCGGTGGCCATGCGACTCTCGACATTCGGTGGAGGCGCATACAGACGTTTTGACAAAGCTTGTGGATTGCAGTTGTATTACTCTGATGCTGGAGGTTCACTGGGAGTAATCGGACAAGCACACGACTTTGCACATTCAGTACAGGGGTGGATGGATATTATAGCTCAGGTTGTGGCTTATGGCCTACTTTGTTTATGGTGCAAGCCTAGCAGCCATGATACCAAATGTTTGAACATGTCGGCTGGCCATCGAAACTTCTCGGGAACTTTTATGTCTAAATAATAGCAATTACATTCAGGTAATGGTTTTACAGAGACAAGTTCCAGCATCAGGATAATGAACATGTCCGGATACTGCATGTCCAGTTAACTGAGGGACTGCTGTGAATGAATATATATATATATATATATATATATATATATATGATAAGACTGGGATATTTTCGTCTTTGCCCGTGTTAATGACAGATGATACACAGTTAGCGGCCACTGCAGATCCATAATTAGGAGAACAGCTGGACAACACACCCACCTACAAAATTCTTCACAAACTTACGACAAAGAAACAAATACATCATTTCTAGATGATAATGATGATTTTTGGGAAACTCCATCTGATGTAGCAAGTGAGGACTTTGTCTCTGACTTGCATATGAATGAAATTTACTTAACCCTTGAAACACGGAGCATCACATTTGCGATGATCGCCAAAAAGGACATAACGGCGGATCGTCGCGTTTGCGATTCGAGTTAATTTTGAATAAACGCCGGCAAGGATGTTCCAGCTGGTATTGTCTATCAGTACCACCACCCTTTAGCTACAATTAGCGTACTTGACCTTTGTACTACTGACCTCCATTGTTGCCAAGTATCGCGTTTTTCCCCCTTACCCCACCACCACGGCCCGGCCAGCCTGGCTGTGATATATGGCAGTGCTCTGACTGCTCAGAACTGTAAATCTGCGCTCTCCTCTCACAAGCAGTTTATGCTAATAGGAAACGCTTGTTTCCTCAGTTGTCACACTAGCTTTTTTTCGCGCGGTTTGCCCCTGTTTAGCGTCAGTTTACCGCAGGCTTTCAGTGACATTATGGCGAGTTCTAGCTCTTCCGAGTCAGTGCGAGCGGCCAACAGGAGCGAGGATAAAGTGACGGGCGTAAGGCAGAATAAAAGCGCGCCGCGGTGATTTTTTGGGAAGTAATATGATTGAAAATAATGTAGTATACGTGTTTTTAGCTGTGAAAATGGAAATGTTTGTTGAGTGACGGGAAGACCGCCGCCGCGCTGCATGTCAGCCGTACACTTTGTTGATTTTAGCCTTATTTTCAGTGCTTATTGTACAAATACGGATTCCAAACTACCTGTACGTTGTAGTATAAAGTTTACTGTGACAGAATCAGGCTGTGGTAGAGGGGAAACCGGGTTGCTGGAGGTGTGAAAGTGAAGATTTTGTTACCCACCTTTGCAAGTCTCCACAAGTCCTTGGGTAGTCCACGAAGGCTCAACACCTGTCTCTGGAGAAAGCTGAATGTAAGTACTATCTGCCATACCAAGTATAATGTTCTAGGGTTAATCTCTGATTTTTGGCTAATATTTTCCTACAGGTACTCAGACCGAGATCCTACCCCGCCACCCGGGGGGGGGGGTCGGCTGTCCACGGCCGCGTTTTAGGGGTTAAACATTCTTGGTGTTTCATTCTCTTCGGATTTATCCTGGAAAGATCATATTACCCCTCTCGCTTCATCTGCTTCCAAGAGATTAGCTGTGCTAGCCCGATTCTGTGCCTTCTTTATCTCTGCACAGTTGTTGACTTTATACACGGGATTTATTCGCCCTATGTGAGTACAACTGTCACATGTGGGGGCCTCCCCACATTCAGCCATTCTCAACAAGGTGGAGTCAAAGGCTTTTCGTATTATTAAGTCTCATCCTCTCACTGACTTTCTTTAACCTCCGTCTCTTTGCCGCAGTGCTGCATCTTTATCTCTTTTCTATCGCAACTTCAATGGTCACTGATCCTCTGAACTCTCTGCTTGCATCCCTCCATCACTACGGCGGGAGCGTAGCATCCATTTAACAACAAACTCATATCTTTTCTGTCCATCTCTCTAACGCAAGAGTTAACAGTTACTCCCAGTCATTCATGTATGCAACTGGTCAACTCTGAAACTGTGTCCCTCTGTATTTCCTATTTCCTATGATCTCCAGTCTTTCAAGCGCAGTGTGTCCAGGCATCTCGAAATGAACTGATTTTGAGTCTTGCTCTCTCTTATTTGTTTTTTCTTTGAGGAAACAGTTTACAGACTCCTTGCCTTTGGTTCCTTCAGCCTTGGATAAAGAAATCATAGCGGAAAAATTGAATCTTTTGAAGCACGCACTAGTGGAGAAAGGGTTTTCACTGTATTTCCCCAGTTGTAAATTTTCTGCAGGCTGAAAAGGGAAGATGATTTTTTTCTTGACTGTATCATCGCCTGCTACCTCGAGATTTATTTCTCAAATTTTCGACATAGAGTTACAGTATAAAATTACCTGACAACCCCAGATGTGTAAAGGATGGACTGGACACTACCAAGAGACGGGTGAAGATCCACAAATAGGACCGAGTGCGCAGAGCTGTAACCAAAGTCTTATTTCCTAATGGTCATTTATGGAATAGCAAAGCCTGTATCCCACATTACAAAGTGTAGTCACCAAGCATACAGAGAGGTAATGCATATCCGGTTATCACACTGTTACTGAACTTATCTACAACTATGCGCTTTCAGGTTTAGCTATACGGGCTTTAGTGACTGCGGTGAAAGTGATGGTGTGGTTATTGTAGCGACGATGGTGATGAAGAAACGCGTGTGACTGAGGTGCTGAAGTCTTTCACTGTGGTGAGTGTGGTTATTGTATTATAGTTGTCTAAAGATGGAAGGAAATTAAGGTGATGGGAATACAAAATCTGTGGTAGTGATGCCAGTGGTGACGAGGTTATAGTGGTGAATTTTGGTGACTCACTCAGTACTAGTGCAATCGATACGATGACTATGGACGCTAATGCAATAACACCGGCCATTATCACATCAATAGAGGCTCAATAAAATCAGTGGTGCTAACACTGAACTCGTGAACAAATGATAATAAAGCTTCTGAACGGGCCACAAATGAACCTGATACTCCATTAAAGCAGTATTCCGATCAGCAACTTGTAGGCCTATATTTACCTCTCTCTCTCTCTCTCTCTCTCTCTCTCATTTCCGCCCTTATCTCCCTACCGCCCTCTTTCTCCCTTCGCTAACTTTATCTTCCCTTCCATAATTGTCTACCTGGCTATCTCTTCCATCTCATGATCATCACTTTCATCATCACCATCATCAAGATCGTTTTTCTACCTTACGATCGATATTATTGTATATAGAAGATTGAAAAACAGGTAGATTAAAAGATAAACAGATATAGCCAGATAATGATATAACAAACGGATGATGGAGGTCGGAGGTTGGTGCAAGTGACCATGATATAAATGGATCACTGACGAAAGACTAGATCAAACAAATTCATTCAGACTCCTCTTGTAATTTTATGAAATGATGGCCCTTTAAAGGGATTCCTGTGGCATTGTCCCGGCTCACCAGCACCGCCGTCCTACACACTACAGTAGGTTAATCCCGTACTGTATGAGGGACTGGCGGGATGGCGTGAAGTGATGGATGCGGCTGGTTAATTAAAGCAACCTCCAGGCGACTTCAGTCTTCTTAGGCGATACATTTTGAAGTAAAGAGGTTAATGAAGGCTTTTTTTAACATTCCATTTCAAAACCTCTCTTTTAAGCTAAACAAAAGCGTCAGGAAAAAAAAGAGCAAATAGTGCATCATGGTAGCAAAGTGGTGATTTTGTAATATGACAGCAATGAGGGAAGGAATGGTGGAAAATGAGGAAGAACTGTAAAGCAGTTTTAGATGCCAGCAAGAAATAATTACAAAATCAACAAAATGTGAAATCAGCCTGTAACTATTTAAAACACCAATTATGCCTAAACCACTGCATCAGTAACCGTCGAAATTGAAGTTCTTCAGTGAGGTGACATACTCTTTTGTTTTATTCCTGTTGCCTCCACGCAATTATATTCAGCTAGGGAGGGACCTCTATTACAGAGGCTGATAATGAAGTTTTTCTAACTCATCTGGTTTGGAAACTTTAAAGTAAAATGAACCATCTGGAGGCAACATGCATTAAACAAAGAATGAGTAATCGGATTAATTATGTTAAGAGGCAAATGCCATGATTTAATCTCGTTATTACCAGACAATTTTATTCAACTTATGGAAGACTTGTTATGAGATAGTTAATGGAAGTTATTTCTAATCCGACCAAAAGCGAAAAGTTCTAAGATAAGCAATAACCTCGAAGAGTGATAAAAACGGAAAAAGAAATGATGCCTCTGTGTCGAAAAAATTTATTTTGTTCTCTGAAAGGGCTAGGATGGACAGATCGGGAGAAAAGAACATGTTTGGTATGTGCATAAACAGTTTTGTTGGCTGTAAGTTACAACTACAGTCACACCTAAACTACTGCGCTGACAGCCCGACCAAAACAAAGCACAGGGCCGTTTTCTGGCAGGCCAAAGAGGCTTTCTACCACAGTGTCCCTGACCATGACAATCCCAATACCTTAAATATGAAAGAAAAACATTCGGGAGCCGAATGCTAATCGCCCACCAGAATATGCAGTTGGCCAAGTTACAAGCGCTGCCTCCCCTGGGGGGAAGCCGGGGGCCGGTGCCCCCCCACGGGGGCCAAGGGGCGTGCCACCCCCGGAGGGGGGCAGGGAGGAGGAGCCCCCCCTGAGGGGGCGGGGGATCGGCGTCCCTGGAGGGGGGACCGGAAGGTGCCACCTCCCAGGAGAGTGTCGGAAGATTTTGGCCATATTATACCCTGAAGGTTTCATGTTGATGGCGCAAGCCGTTCATGAGATATAATGGTGCTAAAGGCAGGTAATAAAAATTAGTTGACCTTTGGTAGTCACTTTGATGACCTTGACCTTGACCCCGACTGCCCATTTTTGAAGTTCAAAGTTTTGGCCATATTTTGATACAATGAATGTTTTATGTTTATAGCTCAAGCCATTCGTGAAATAATGGGAACACACACACACACACACACACACACACAGAGGCAGGCAAAAATATTATCGCTCCTCCTTGGTAAAGGTGGGCCATAATTATAAAGAATATATGAAGCAAAGTACCTTGCTAAAGGAAGAGAGGGAATAAAGGCTAATGTCAGAAAATGGGAATATGACCCGTAGGCCCATTATATATATATATATATATATATATATATATATATATATATATATATATATATATATATATATATATATATATCATTATATATATATATATATATATATATATATATATATATATATATATATATATATATATATATATATATATTATATAACTTCATCCATACTGTATAACTATACATTCATAATATTTTAAACCTGTGAACATAAGGTAAAAAAAAGTATCAGTGCGCTATATGCACGAATCATTATGACAACACGGAACGAAGGACAGTGCCAAGTAGTGGCCAGCGCATCACACATTGGTAGCCCTGCCGCCAGGTGTATGCCTCACACGACCATTCAGTGTGATATTACATACAGTAGTAAGTATTGTATGTTTTGAAAGGACTTATGTTCATACACAAAACCCTTTGCGAATATCGCAAGGGTGTGACATATATGGAGGGCAACGTGGTTCATATAGGTGGTTATGTATAACAGCCCATCTGTGTGTGCCGATAATGCGACATAACATAGTCACGTGCATTTTACCGTAACAGTTTACGATGATAACCACGGATGCTTCATGGCAGTGTATGGCATGTTTTATGATCGGAGTTATGAAACAATTGTTTGGTGGTTCGAATCTTACGAACAAGTCACAGCCAGGCATGCCAACCTTCCCACAACATAAGCGGATGGTTGAATGTTTACGGTAGGCATCGGACCCCCTATGCACCGATACTTTTTTTTTTTACCTTGTGTACATGATCAAGAATGCATATATCAGCTAATTTCATAAATTGCAGATGCAAGCACCAGCCGGCTTTACCCTCGCTCTGCCCTCTGCCTCGGGCAGTTGGGGGCTTGACATCGAGTGGGCTACATCTGTTCTCTAAATAAACCTCCGTTATTCACCATTCAAGATCTCTGGATAAAACCTAACTGGGGAACGAGGGGGGAGTGGTACAAATTGGTGAAAGCTGTGAGTCGGATCTCCTTTCAGTCGCCTCCGTACAGTAATTTCTCAATGACACAATCAAACTTTGTTTGTGCCTGTGTTCTGTTATGGTTCCAGTCAACACACCTGCCGCACGCCTTGCCGTTCACCTGCCTTGTGTTTGTGTCGCCTACATTTCTGGGTAAGATCATCTTACTGTACTTCACCGAAGTTCAAACCGACACCGGTCTTCAGCCCTCATCAGTCCTTACCGACACCTGCAAACAGTCAGTAAGCCACTCACTGTCAAGTTACAGTTCTCACACCCCTCCTGTTTTAGAAATTATAATAATTCACCACCCCACCTCATCTCACCACAACCCCAACCGCCTCCTTCTCAACCCCACCTCGCACTTCGCTGACCAAACAATATCTGCCCACCAGCCAGCCCCCACTGCCACACCCGGTAACTGCTCCCCCCCACCACCACTACCTCCCTTTTTCTCCCTGGGTCTGTGGCCAGCCTATCAGTAATCTCTACATCATCGTCGATTTCTCCAATCAACATCTTGCTGGTGATAATCAGATGCTCCAGGCCGCATCTCAGTGGTCGACTTCCCCTTTTGACGTCATTCTCCCCCACCGTCTCGCCTCCCCTGCCTCGGACGGACACCTCTTATTCAAATACCTTCTCAAGTTTTTCCTCAGCCAGCCTGACTTCATTCTGCTTAGCTTTGGTAGTCAGTATATGTAAATATATAGATTATTTTCATCTGCCCATACCTTGACTTTCTATAAAGATTATTCTTCAGATTTGCTCTACAGATTGTGCCTCATTACCATTCACCTGCCTTTATTCACAATCTTGCATCTCCTATATTTACCTTACTTCTCGCCCACTTCACCCGTCACACTCATCTCATACTTCATACTCTTCATCCTTCATTTTCTTTCATATTCGCCTTCACTGTGCTTTTTCGCCTCATCATCAAAGTAAATATTTCATATTCCTTAGGCCTCTCATTGTGTATTAAACATTTTCATTTTCAAAGTATATTAATCATTTTCATTCTCATAATTCTAAGTTTTCCTACTTCACTACATGACATACTTCCCTCAAACTGATCTCTCTCCCGTTTGCCAACAACTTGTGACTGAAAGTGAGGAAGTTGATCTCGGTGATGTAGATATCTTGACTTTTCTTCGTAGTGGCAGGTTTTATCCAAAACCTTCTTCTACCCATACAACACCTACCACTGATCTCTCTCACACCACTCCCACTGGCATTGTTACTACAACTACAACTACAACTACTACTAGTAGTAGTACTACTCGTACTAGGACTACTACTACTACTACTACTACTGTTCTAGAGAACTCAGATAATATTCTTCCAGATAAAATAAATCCAGATACATGATCCTCTCTAAATGCCTCTAGAAATTCCCTCTACCCCCTTCTCCTACCACTTTCCCTGATTTTCCTACTACAACAACTCACTTTCCAACTCTCACACTACTTTCTCTAACGCTCAATCCAGTACTTCAGTTACTTCCACACCCTCCCAACCTCACACTCATCCAAAGATGACGAATCTGGCCCTCCTCCACAGTCCATATATTTGGACGACGGTAACCACCCAAAATACGCTGGGGAGGATACCTCTATATCTATCTACGACTTCCTTAGAGAGGTCGAAACAGATATTCACAATCGACAAAGCACAGCTGAACCCACGAAAGTCTGTTATCTTAGGGGCTGGTTACACCAAGGCAAATCACAAATTGGAGCCGCGATTCGTGCGGGGCATTTTGATGATTGTCAAACATTTGATTAATTTCGCCAGCAGTTAACGCAGTTCTGTTGTTAACATTCCAATGCTGCGTCACTCATTAGTTTAACTAATCTCCTCAAACAAATGGAGGAGGATATGAAAATACTAATAAAAGATGCTAAACTGTTTGAGGCAGCAGCTGCGATGAAAGCTACAAGTTCTGAGATGCACCAGTTGTTGCGAGACACTTAATGGGAAACTGATGTTGATGGACAACTTATGCTAACACTAGACAGTTTTGGAGACTTGCTGGGTTACCTTAGGTTTATGAATTGGTTAGATGACAGACAGCGGGAGATAACCCTACAGACTGGTTTTAATCCAGGAGACAAAATTGTTAACATCTCAAAGGTTATACAAGATAGACTGGGATCAAACCTCACTCGTCAGGTCAGTATTCACACCTCAGCCTCCCACTCCGCAGATGGAACTGCTAAAGTATTCCACACTTCCACCGCTTCATCGGATTACTCACATTCGCGACTGACTACGAGGGGGAGACCTAACTGCTAAAGTATTCCACACTTCCACCGCTTCATCGGATTACTCACATTCGCGACTGACTACGAGGGGGAGACCTAACACAAACCTTTCCCACTCACAGTACCAATCACCAGCCAGCGGTCGTGACCAGTGCAATGTGTGACAGGGCAAACAATCCTCCATTGTGTGCTGGCACTGCGGTTATGCCGGTCATTGAGAAACTAGATGTCACCGCAAACAAGAATGGCATCACTCACAAGGGTGACAGAGCACACCTTCGCGATTGCGTCGTCCTACATGCAAATATCACAAGAACAGTACAGCTCACTCTACTGATGAGTGTCGTTACCTTAAGAGCCGCCAGTCGGGGAAAGAGGAGCACCCATATCGGAAGAATGTAACATAACAACAAAAGATGTGCCCGTACCAGAAGAATGTAATGTACAGTAACAACAGAAGATCAACTCCCCATTCGCCAGGTAGGGCTTATAACTTCTTTAGGCCTAGTTATTCTAGGATGGAGCGAAGGGGTAAAAACATCGTTTTTCATGGACACAGGATCTCTGGTAAATTTGATCTTTGATACCTCTCTAAACAGCATTAGGGGAACAAGTACGAAGGTCGGGATCCTCGAACCACCTGACATTCGCCTGTGCAATGTGGATGGCTCAGAGTTTAATATAAAGGGAAGAGTCACCTTAGAGGTACAACTTGATGAAGCCTTAGAACCTTTAACTGCAGAATTTTATGTACCTATGATCTCAAATGACCAGCAGATACCCTTGTTGGCTTACTGTCCTTACCATGGCTTAACAATCTATTGCCCTATTACCTGCTTGTGGTAGTATAGACATTAATGGGTTCCCAGTATCTAGCATGGAATACCCACGTCCTGCATTCTCCCAAATAAACTCATTCAGTCTCACATGACTCCACGTGGGAAAAATATTTGGAGGTTCTCATAAACAAATCAGGGCTCCTCACTTGGAACACCAAAATGTGAGAAATTTTTAGTATTTTCTAATAACTCATAGGTCGTTACTCGTTCCTAAAATTGTCCTTAGATACATTCAAACAAGTCTCACAGGGTTAGGTGAACCGTAATTTAACCTTAACCCACCTAACTATTGGTCTTCAATCTCCTAGCTAATCCCCCCTTGAACTGGCCAATTCTTAAAGGTTACTTAGCTAGGGAGTTCGGACAGCAGATGACGACGAGCCACTTTTCTGTAGTTGCCTGGGCTTCACGCATCTTTGAGTTTGTATGTACAAGCTAACTCGATGAGGTCTACGAGTACTGTGAGCTCGACTGCTGGCTTCTTTCTCCTTCATTGGATTCGAAGGTGCCAACTATTAATAAATTACAGTACTAAATAGTTAGATTACATCATGATATATACAGGGCGAATCTAAGAAATTAATTTGTTTTAATTAAACAAAAGTTAAACCAAATATTCCCTTTAACTATGTGAATCTCTTAAATCCACATCTGCTTTACATGAGGACCTTTTCATCCTCGCCGCGTTATTTAATGCGCATATGCAGATTAAGTCAATGGGACTTTCCATATAACTACATGTATTTACAATATAGTTGTCAACGAGGGTTGAACGCAATAGCATTTAATTTATCAATAATAAGAATTGTTAAAGAGAACGTAATTTCTGGGTTATATAAACCGCTTGAAAAGGTGACAACGATCTCTGTTTTTCCTCTGCTTCTAACCAGTGACGAGTATTATAAAAAGTAGGGAGCGCAACTGCTCTAGGGGAAAATACTTCCCACAGTTTTGGGGCTGAGAGTAAAATGATACGCTGTATCATGTCGTGTGCCCCTAAGCCAGGAGTTCCCGCCATAGATCTCGAGAACCCTGTGCTGAGGCCCTTCTAGGTCGTGCATCCTGACCCGTTTGATCTTCACCATCCCCTGTATCCAGAGTAGCCGGTAACTCAAGGGTACCAGTCTATCAATAGTTTTTATACTGGTATGTCCCTTACATTTTATTTTTACGAGTTTCAGCACCCACTCTGAATCTGGGTAATGACCACTGGGATCTTGGTTGTTCAGTTTTCAGTAAGACCGCATCCCCTGTGTTTATAACAGATTTGTTGCTGGCAGCCTGAGACCTATAAAATCTTTCTCGTAGGCTCAAAAGATATTCCTCGCTCCAATGTCTGTTCCAAGTTTTCAACACCATTTTCAGACGTTGATATCCCTCCCGCAGATGTTGTCGTAAATCATTATTTTCTATGGCAGGATCATCTACTTCTTCTTGGATATCCACACAAGGGACCGGATGGAACTTCCTGCCATATAACATATGAGCTGGTGTCAAGGCCTATAACGAGATGCTAGTGTCATCTAGATAAGTCAGGGGTCTATTATTAATCCTGGTTTCAATTTCAGTTATTACTGTTCTTAATTCTTCTCTCGTGATCTGAGTTCTGTGTAATATTTTCCTCAGGCAGTTCTTGGGAATGCCAATCATTAGTTTGGTAAATCCATTTTTCCATGAAGCTCTTGGAACTGTGAGCTACCAGGTACAATTTCGGCTTCCCAGCGCCGACTTAACCTTTGGGTCATTCATTATGTTCAACAGTAAAAGTGCTGCTCCAACGAAATTAGTTCCATTGTTGCTTATTAACTTGCCAGGACAAGACCTTCTAGCGGCAAATCTTCGAAAGACATTGAGGAATGTCTCTGAACTCAGATCTTCTGCTATTTCTAGATGGACTGCCCTTGTGTAGGCACAAGTAAATTGACAAATGTAAACTTTATGGGGAGTTCCCTCATCCGTAACAGTTATAGCCCCTGCATAGTCCACTCCTGTTACTTGGAAGGGTCGACTTACATTTACCCTATCCCTTGGTAGGGATGGTGGTCCTGGATAGTCATATGGCCGTTGTTCATACCTCCTACAAATGATGCAGTCTTTGAGATATTTTTCATGACCTTTCTACCCTTAGGAATCCAATACCTTTCCCGAATTTGGGTCAAAGTCTGTGGCACACCTCCACGGAGAGTGGAATCATGGGTTTCCTTTATAATTATTTGTACAGAGTATCCGCTCTTGGGTAATAAAATGGGGTGTTTGGTTTGGAGAGGCAAATCAACCTTTATTAATCGGCCCCGACATCTAATCAGACCTTTTCCGTCTAAGAACAAGCCTAAATCCTTTATCAACTTATTCCTGTTCTCAGTGCCTTGGCCTAAAAGGTTATATATTTCTCCGTAATAGTTCTTTTGTATTCTTTTCAGTCATTATTCCAGGGAATCTAACTTCTGAAACCCCACTTTCTTATTCAAAAACTCAACAGCCAATTTAGTAGTGTTTATAAGTTGTTTTATTGGTGAAAATCGGCTGATCTCAATTACTTCTGGCTCAGGTACCACAGGATCCAAGTTCACTACACTAACCTCAGCAATTATACTGAGTAACCATTTAGGACCTTTAAACCACAAGTTATCTTTGATCAGTCTCCTTACGGTCGAACCTCTCGAGAGCAGATCAGCTGGATTTTGTTTGGAGGATACATGCATGAAATTAAATTTGGAAGACAGTTCTTTAATAGTCTTCACTCTGTTACAGACGAAAGGAATTTTACTGTCTTCCTTTCCTATCCAGTAAAGACAAATCTCACTGTCAGTCAATATATAGATATCCTCAAACTGAGTATCAAGAGTAGTGGTTATATACCTGGCCAATTTAGTTCCTACTTCTAAGGAAGCCAATTCCATTTGAGGTAGGGTTCTTCCTTTAATTGGTACAACTCTGGCTTTGGACATAATAAATCTTACTATCCTTTCCTGTTGTGCAATAAGCTACTGCTCCATAGGCCATTTGAGAAGCATCACAAAATATGTGTAAGTGTGAATTCTCATTACTGTTTATTTTCCTGGGAATATATATGCATCATGTGGTCTCAAACTCCTTTCTAATCTGTTCCCATTGTTCCACATACGTCTCACCCAATTCAGTGTCCCAGTCTAACTTTTCTTGCCAGGCCTCCTCTACTAAACATTTGCCCCTAATAACTATAGGACTGACCAATCCTAATGGATCAAATAACATGGAGACCGCACTTAACAAGGACCTCTTGGTGAGCGTGACATGAGAGAACTTACTTGGTTTCAAACTTATTACATCAGCGGTTGTATCCCAGGTAAGACCTAAACATTTTGAATTTTGAGAATGTCAGAATCTGGATAGTCCTCTTGTATTTTATACCTCAAAAGCGGTGAATTTGTATTCCAGCTCTGTAACGGCAATTATGCCTTCCCACATTCGGAATTGGCTACTTCATAAGCCTTCAATGCTTCCGACTCTGTATCGGCAACATCTTGCAAATTATCCATGTAAAAAGCCTGCCCTATTTCTGGGCATTTGGCATCTTCAAAATGATGCTTTAAAGTGTTGCAAAGTAGGAAAGGACTAGCACAAGAGCCAAAGAGCACCGATCGGGAACAGTAAGTTTTCAACGGACATTCCGCATTTTGAGGATCATGAAGTCAGAGGGATTTTGTAAATTTCCTATCCTCCTCTCTCAGTCCTATTCTGAGAAAAGCTTTACTAATGTCTGCTGTGTAAGCATAAGGTTTCTCTCTAAATCTTAGTAACACATTCCCTAACTTCTCTGTTAGTGTAGGTCCAGAGTATAGGTAATCGTTCAAGCTAGCTGATCCCTTGGATGCTTTACAACTACAATTGAATACTATCCTTACGGGAGTAGTTACTGAATCCTTGCTTACAGCATTATGTGGTAAGTAATGTCCTTCCTTGTGGGAACAGGGAATTCTACCTCTTCTGTAAATCTATTCATCAATTGATCCTTTATATATAATATTATCATATATGGTTAGATGTTCTGGTTTATCTCTCAACTTCCTTAGTAGAGGATTTAAGTGAGCTTTAGCTGCTTGGTAATTTGTTGGCAACTTAGAATGGTTCGGTTTCCATGGTAATCCTACCCAATACTGTCCATCCTTAACCCCTTAACTGCGGGCTTGTTTTGCTTTTTCTTGCGGCTCCTGCAGGCATATTTGCGCTCCGACACACTCTCTAAAAATATTTGCCAAAAATCAGTTATTAGACCTAGAATATTAAAGTCACATATACTTATGGCACATACCTTCAGCTTTCTCCTGGAGTGTTTGTTGATCCGTCATCGAGTACCGTAGGACTTGTGTAGACCTCTGAAGCTGGGTAACAAAGTCTCCACTTTACACTTCCCGACAACCCATAATATGATTACCACAGCCTGATATTATCACTGGAAACACTATTCTATGATTCTCAAATAGTTTGGAATCCATACTCAAAAAAAAAAAAAATGTGAAAGCAATGAAAATTACGAGAGCGTATGACCTTCCCACTTCCGATCGTTGGCTCTGGTGTTCTGTCATTTATTATTCAAAAAAACACCCACAGTTTATATTTCTATTACTATATAACACTTATATATATCTACAGTCTTTATCCATAAGTTTCCTTCAGTAATAGTAGTTTATTCTCACTGTAGGGATTCAATTTCTTTCAGTAAAATACGTAGCATTCACTTTCTCGTCCTGTATACTAGCATTGAGAGTGAATGTCACTTTCACCTTCACTCTCATGATTCATAGTATTCATACATGCTATAGTGAAACATTCACTTTCATTACTCCTAGTATATATACTCGTATTCTTATAATACTACTCATTTACATTTCTATTTACGTTCTCTATTTTATTTACATTATTTACATTTATGTTTTATTTACACTGTTATGCACTGTCACTTGAAATAACTTATAAAACTTTTTTCCACTGTCCACTTATATTTACATTCATTGCTTTCACTTTCTGTTTACACATTATTTACACATTATTTACAATTTCACTTGCACTGTTTTACTCAACAGAAAGATCATAGTCACTCTATGTCAATTGCCAGCCCTTTATGTCTTTCCACACGAGCTTTAGTAGGGGGTAAAGGTCACAGGGCCTTTTGCATGGGGCTAAAAAGTGGCGGAAGTTAGCAGGAGCGAATCCGACGTACTTTCACCTTGAAAGACGAGTGAACTTATAGTGGTGGCCTCCTGTCGCCTGGCTAGGGTGCGTGCAATACTGCCAACTTCAGCCTTGTGAGACCTGCTAATACATAGCAATGAAATGATTGGCAAGAAACTAAGACAATACATAATAAATTAGGTAGTTCCAGGTAATCACTTAGGCTTCTCCCTTCCCTCCTTATATGTATATTTATTGCAAGAATAGAATATATGGCATATTTCAAGGGGAAATAAACAGCGAAAATTAGCACACGAGTGCATGTGAGGTGTTGTCAGGTGATAATTAGTCAATTCCAGGTGTATGGCACTATCACTTACCTTATTTCTTTTTTGTATATATTATTTGGTATAAGAATAGGGCATAGGCTTATTTCAATGGATGAAATCAGTGGAAAATTCCAGGAAGATTTACTTAGCGTAGAATACAGTGTGGTGGCCTGCAATAATTAGATAGTTCCAGGTGAATGTAAATATCACTTAAGCTTCTCCCTTCCTTTTTTATATATATTTTTATTATGAAAATAGATTATACGGTATATTTCAAGGGGAAATAAACAGCGAAAATTAGTGAACGAGTGCACGTGAAATGTGTTGTCAGGTGATAATTAGCCAATTCTAGGTGTATGGCACTCTCACTTAACTTATTTCTTTCTTGTATATATTTTTGGGTATAAGAATAGGGCATAGGGCTTATTTCAATGGATGAAATCAGTGAAAAATTCCATGGAAGATTTACTTAGCGTAGCACGGCCAGGCAGAAGAGAGGATACGGTAATGGAGGGGAGGTAGGGAGGGGAGTCAAGAACGGGGAGAAATGGCTAAATTGTCAACAATGGATGGGAGTACAGATGAGATTAGGAGTGCTGACTAGTGTTGGACATTGGCAGTACTGATAGATGATACAAGCCACCGCTTGAAAGCCCAGGCAAATTCAAAATAACACAGAATCACAAAAGTGACGCCCCACAGTATGATCCCTTGCTCCCAAGCGTCATGAAAGTGACGCCCTGCGGTTAAGGGGTTAAATTCCACAGACTATACAAATCCAAGGTTATTTTATCTTCAGGGGTTGGTTCCTCAAAGTGTATTCCTACACTGTCTAGATCCCACAATTTGTGAACAGGTTCAATATTTTCATCCAAGAAGTCATTTATCTGAGTAGGTTCAAATTCTGCACCTATTCTAGCTACCATCAATGATTGTGTGGGGGTGACAAAGACTGAGACTACTACCTTAGCTTTTCCTTAAACTTGTTATGGAAAAGGCAACTGACCCGCAATAAGGTTACCACCTGGACTCTTGAACAACTGTACCTTATTTTTCTTGAAAGTCCTATGTAGGAATCTTCCACTATAATCAGAACCAATTATAAGTTTTATGGGACCCACAGTGTCTGATTCCATATTCCGTTTAGTCAACTTTATCCCTGAGCTTTTTAGATGATCAGAGGTTTCCTTCAATCCCTTTATGTATATACTTGTCTCAGTATTATCAAGCACAGCTGCTGTTATACGGCATTTATGTCTGCCTAATTGTATTACAGGTCTAACTAAATCAAAAGACTGAGCTTCATTAGTTGTTAAGAATCTGGTAATGGCTAAATATACCTTGGCAATAATAGGTAACTTTAATTTCTTCACAATATCTGCAGAAATGAAGGTTTTTCTGAGCGCCCGTATCAAACAGGGTATATGCTATAGGTTTCTCTTCTCAAACAATACCTTCACATCAGCTATGGGAACTGCAACTGGCATTACTAATGGAGCATTCCCTTCTGCAATTGTCATATTGATGCTTGCAGGTTTAGGAACCTCAATTTTCATCCTTGGGCACAGAGCACTATGATGATGAACTTTTTTGCATTTAACCCCTTAACCGCAGGGCGTCACTTTCATGACGCTTGGGAGCAAGGGATCATACCGCGGGGCGTCGCTTTTGTGATTCTGTGTTATTTTGAATTCACCCTGGCTTCCAAGTGGGGACTTGTATTAACTATCAGTACTGCCAATGTCCAACACTAGTCAGCACTCCTAATCTCATCTGTACTCCCATCCATTGTTGACAATTTAGCCATTTCTCCCCGTTCTTGACTCCCCTCCCTACCCCCCCTCCATTACCCTATCCTATCGCCTGCCCGGCCGTGCTACGCTAAGTAAATCTTCCATGGAATTTTTCACTGATTTCATCCATTGAAATAAGCCCTATGCTCTATTCTTATACCAAATAATATATACAAGAAAGAAATAAGGTAAGTGAGAGTGCCATACAACTGGAATTGGCTAATTATCACCTGACAACACCTCACGTGCACTCGTTCGCTAATTTTCGCTGTTTATTTCCCCTTGAAATATGCCGTATAATCTATTTTCGTAATAAATATACATATAAGAAGGGAAGGGAGAAGCCTAAGTGATATTTACATTCACCTGGAACTACCTAATTTATAATGTATTGTCTAGATTAACTGCCAATCATTTCACTGGTATAATTAGCTGCTTCAAGAGGCTAACGTTGGGAGTACTGATTTCCCTAGGTAGGCCACCACCCCGGCCCTCCCTTATCAGTTCACTCTCATCTTCCAGTGTGGAGATACGTCTGTTCGCTCTTGCTAGCTTCAGGGACTTTTTCACCCCCATGCAAAGGGCCCTGTGACCTTTACCCCCTACTAAACCTCGTGTGGAAAGATGTAAAGGGCTGACAATTGATAAAAGAGTGACTACGATCTTTCTATTGAGTAAAACAGTGCAAGAGGAATTGTAAATAATGTGGAAACAGCAAGTGAAAGTAATGAATGTGAATATACGTGAACAGTGGAAAATAGTTTTATAAGTTACTTCAAGTGACAGTGCATAACACAGTGTAAATAAAATAGAAATGTAAATAACGTAAATAAAATAGAGAACGTAAATAGAAATGTAAATGAGTAGTAGTATAAGAATACGAGTATATACCCTAGGAGTAATGAAAGTGAAAGTTTCACTCTAGCATGTCTGAATACTATGAGTTATGAGAGTGAAACTGAAAGTGACAGATTCACTCTCAATGCTAGTATACAGGACGAGAAAGTGAATGCTACGTATTTTACTGAAAGAAATTGAATCCCTACAGTGACAATAAACTAATAATACTGAAGGAAACTTATGGATAAAGACTGTACATATATATAAGTGTTATATACTAATAGAAATATAAAGTGTGAGGGGTTTTATGAATAATAAATGACAGAGTACCAAGAGCGAACTACCGCAAGTGCGACGGTCAGACGCGCTCGTAATTTTCATTGCTTTCACAGTGTTTTTTTTTTTTGGAGTATGGATCCCAAACTATTTGAAAATCATAGAGTAGCGTTTATAGTCTTAATATCTGACTGTGGTAATCATATTACGGGTTGTCGGGAAGAGTAAAGTGGAGACTTCGTTACCCAACTTCAGAGGTCTCCATAAGTCCTACGGTAACTGACGAAGGCTCATCAAACATTCCAGGAGAAAGCTGAAGGTATGTGCCATAACCCCTTAACCGCGGGGCGTCACTTTCGTGACGCTTGGGAGTAAGGGATCATACCGCGGGGCGTCGCTTTTGTGATTCTGTGTTATTTTGAATTCACCCGGGCTTCCAAGTGGGGGCTTGTATCATCTATCAGTACTGCCAATGTCCAACACTAGTCAGCACTCCTAATCTCATCTGTACTCCCATCCATTGTTGACAATTTAGCCATTTCTCCCCGTTCTTGACTCCCCTCCCTACCCCCCCTCCATTACACTATCCTCTCGCCTGCCCGGCCGTGCTACGCTAAGTAAATCTTCCCTGGAATTTTTCACTGATTTCATCCATTGAAATAAGCCCTATGCCCTATTCTTATACAAAATAATATATACAAGAAAGAAATAAGGTAAGTGAGAGTGCCATACACCTGGAATTGGCTAATTATCACCTGACAACACCTCACGTGCACTCGTTCGCTAATTTTCGCTGTTTTTTTCCCCTTGAAATATGCCCTATAATCTATTTTCGTAATAAATATACATGTAAGGAGGGAAGGGAGAAGCCTAAGTGATATTTACATTCACCTGGAACTACCTAATTTATAATGTATTGTCTAGATTTCCAGCCAATCATTTCAGTGAAATACATAGCTGTTTCAAGAGCTACGTTGGTAGTACTGAATAACCCCTAAGTAGGCCTCAACCGAGGCCGGCCCTCCTTTATAAGTTCTCTCTCATCTTCCGAAGAGGAGGTACGGCTTATCCTCTTGCTGACTTCAGGGCCTTTTTTCACCCCCATGCAAAGGGCCCTGTGACCTTTACCCCCTACTAAACCTCATGTGGAAAGAGGTAAAGGGCTGACAATTGATAAAAGAGTGACTACGATCTTTCTATTGAGTAAAACAGTGCAAGTGGAATTGTAAATAATGTTTAAATAATGTGTAAACAGCAAGTGAAAGTAATGAATGTAAATATAAGTGAACAATGGAAAATAGTTTTATAAGTTACTTCAAGTGACAGTGCATAACACAGTGTAAATAAAATAGAAATGTAAATAACGTAAATAAAATAGAGAACGTAAATAGAAATGTAAATGAGTAGTATTATAAGAATACGAGTATATACCCTAGGAGTAATGAAAGTGAAAGTTTCACTATAGCATGTCTGAATACTATGAGTTATGAGAGTGAAGATGAAAGTGACATTCACTCTCAATGCCAGTATACAGGACGAGAAAGTGAATGCTACGTATTTTACTGAAAGAAATTGAATCCCTACAGTGACAATAAACTGATACTACTGAAGGAAACTTATGGATAAAGACTGTAGATATATATAAGTGTTATATACTAATAGAAATATAAAGTGTGAGGGGTTTTATGAATAATAAATGACAGAGTACCAAGAGCGAACTAGCGCAAGTGTGGCGGTCAGACGCGCTCATAATTTTCATTGCTTTCACAGTGGGGTTTTTTTTGGAGTATGGATCCCAAACTACTTGAAAATCATAGAGTAGTGTTTATAGTGTTAATATCTGGCTGTGGTAATCATATTACGGGTTATCGGGAAGTGTAAAGTGGAGACTTCGTTACCCAACTTCAGAGGTCTCCACAAGTCCTACGGTAACAGACGAAAGCTCAACAAACATTCCAGGAGAAAGCTGAAGGTATGTGCCATAAGCATATATAATTTTAATATTCTAGGACTAATAACTGATTTTTGGCAAATATTTTTTGGGAGTCTGTCGGAGCCCAAATAACCCCGCGGCACACGCAAAACATCAGTAAACATGCCCGCCGTGTAGGGGATAAGCATATGTAATTTTGATATTCTAGGACTAATAACTGATTTTTGGCAAATATTTTTTGAGAGTCTGTCAGAGCCCGAATAACCCCGTGGCACACGCAAAACATTGGTAAACATGCCCGCGGTGTAGGGGTTAAATCAAAGATTTATTTTAGTCTTACAGTCCACGGAAGTCTGTTCAGAGTTCATATAGATTATACAACATCCCAGTTCCTGAAGCTTTCCAACTCTAGAAGCATAATCAGGATACTGTTGACAAAATGGACTGGAATGTTGCTCACCACAAAATACACAAACTTTCTTGTCTTTTACCATGGAAGGTTTTACATCCTTAATTTCACCAGCTTGTCTAGTCCTTGACTTTAATACTTTTTACCTCAGCCTTGAAGGAGCTAAGGAAAGTGCCTATCTCTTCTTTATGCACATACTTAGTCTTCCCTGATTTAGGTTTCCCAACCAGTTGGTGAATGGGTTTTTTCTTTATTTCAGTCTTCTGTTTGATCTCGGTAGGTTTTACCGTTCCTTGCAAATGTTTACAGAGTTGCATCAAGCCTTCCTCAATCTCTTCACAGGAGGAATTATCCTTTTGATACCTACCATACAAAGCACCCTTGGTTTTTGGTAGAAGCTTTAACCCGCTGCGTCCCATTGACGTATACATGCGTCCACATGTTTTGTCAGTCAGTCCCATTGACGTATAAAAATGCGCACAATTTTCAATTTTCGCACGTGATTTTTGGTACATATACACGGGACACCTTTCTCTACAAGATGCCAGGCAGGAACAATGCCTTACCCCACATGAACTCCCCCCTCGCACGCCATTGTCTCGGCAATTCACCTGTTACCAGTGACCTGGCCAGTAAAGACATGTGCCATGGTACGAAATTAAGGGCCAGAGTGATTCCCCAATCGATGACAATGTGGAGGACAAAGTTTACGTAGCATTAGAGGAAGGAACAGTCAGAAATGATGATCAGGTAATGTTGCCAAAAAAGGTCAGTTATGTTGATGTGTTTGGTGAGTGAAACAATGCATATTGCCTATATTACTGTGTGAAAACCAATATACTCTCATACTTCATATAAATTTGTACCAAGTAAATAAATAAAAACCGTTTATGAGTGGTGTGGAATAGTTACCCTCCCATAGAACTCGTTTTCTTTGGAACCAGCCTGATAGAAAACCCAGTAAGGTAAGGGGTACTGCTACCTGTATCGAGTATTTTAATCCTCAGGTGAGCGATTTCTCTATGAATTTTCGTATGTTTCTCACCAAAAGTGGAGGTTTGAACCATTTTTTTTTTTTTCCAAAGTTGGTTGGGATCGGGGGGAGTCAGTGGTGGGAAATCGTTCGGGACAGGTGGGTTAAGGACACAGTTCTTGAAAGTACCCAGTCTGATGCCTTAATATCTTCGAAAATACCTAAGGCCTTTAAGTTACAACTTATTGCAATTCTAAATCGTGTCTAGGTATGGGTAATTCAGTTTGAGCCTTCAGTAATTGAGTAATAACTTGCTCCCTGTCTTCGTAGTTTTTTCTAAGGATGGTCAAGGCACCTCATAGTTATTTTTTTTTACAGGTAATTCTTTTATCAGCTGATATGGTGTTCCTTTGCCCTATTCTAACAGATATGTAAGTTTACTGACTTTAGGGAGATCTGTTCTATCGTATAATAAATATTTGAATTGGTCCCAGAAGGATTTCCAGTTCTGCTCCCCATGAAACTCCGGAAATGTTATTTGTGGTAACACAGCTCTACTCTGCTGTGCCTCTAATTGTGTTTCTGCAGCAGTCTCGGCTAATTTTGACTCTAGTGTCGTTACTACAATTAAGTATTCTTCTAATTTACCTTCAAACTTCGTATTTTCCGACTCTAAGAGTTCATTATCATTAGCCTTTACTATAGCCGCTTCTAAAGTTATATAACTTTCTTCATACTTGATCCATCGGTCTTTCAGGATATTTAGGAGACTATTTAATTTCTCCTTGGACAGAGGTATTTCGTCCAACGACTGTTTGCAGTCATTTATGGCTCTAGTTACCTATACTGCCTGACTACTAGAAGATCTTTGCATTAAAGAAACAGACATGTTGACTGATTTCTAATTTAATAATTTAATTATGAGTTTCAACCACAATTTTACCCCAGCTTAATAATTATCTGATTATTTTAAATTTCGAAGAGAATAAGGATTAAGTCCTCTTTGTGCAAACTATCCCCCTGGGTTATTAAACCTCTAGGGTTATATTTATTCCCCCTCTCAGTTTCTAATTATCATTACAGCTCAACTAATTAATCATTTACTTTTGAGGGGTGTAGGGATTAGGTCCATAATATCAAACCTATCACCCTGGGTTATTATATAACCTCTAGGGTTGTATTTATCCCCACACTCAATTGCCAAAACATTCATTTTCCCTGAACTCGATATATACGTATTTCCATATCATCTACTGCAACCGAACGTGGTAGTAGCTATGCCCATTAACCCCTTAACCGCGGGGTGTCACTTTCGTGACGCTCGGCCACAATGGATCATACCGCAGGGCGTCACTTTTGTGATTCTGTGTTATTTTGAATTATCCCGGGCTCTCAAGTGGTGACTTGTATCATCTATCAGTACTGCCAATGTCCAACACTAGTCAGCACTCCAAATCTCATCTGTACTCCCATCCATTGTTGACATTTTAGCAATTTTACCCCCTTCTTGACTCCCCTCCCTACCTGCCCTCCATTACCCTGTTCTCTCACCTCTCACGCCGCGCAGCTCTTTGCAAATTTCCCCCTGATTTTTCCACAGATTTCATCCATTGAAATAAGCCCTATGCCCTATACTTATACAAAATAATATATACCAAAAAAAAATCAGGTAAGTGATAGTGTTATACACCAGGAATTGGCTAATTATCACCTGACAACACCTCAAGTGCATTCATTCGCTACATTACCACGGTAATTTCCCCTTTGAATTATGCCTTGTAATCGATGTCTATAATAAAAATATATATCGGAAAGGAAGGGAGAAGCCTAAGTGACATTTACATTCACCTGGAACTACCTATTTCTTTATGTATTGCCGAGATTTTCTACCTATAAAAAATTAGCATGTAAGTTAGCAGCAGTCAGCCTCAGTGTCATTGTCAACCCTTCCCTTCTCAGATAAGCTGCGGCATTTAGTTCCTTGTCCTCCGCTGTAGTGAAACCATATCACACTCATGCCCCGCCATTCCTGCCGCTTCTGCTCCCATTTCAAAGGGCCCCGTGACCTCTACCCCTAAGAAAAGTAGTGAGGGAAGCAGGAAAGGCCTTAGTGACTCTGCAGTGGCACGTGAACTTGCAGAATTGTCCATTGTGATGATGGACAGTGATTTTGATGATTCAGGTGAATCGTGTGATGAGCCGGGTGAGGTTATCGTGCCAGAAACTGCTACAACGAGTGCTTCAGTGTCGGAAGTAGTCTCTAGCTCCAAGGGAAAGGTGCCTTTAGTGCAGCAAGGCAAGGAATTTGGGAAGGGAGTGAAAAGGCGGTGTGTTAGCCCCAGAACAATGCCCCCACGTGACCCAGCCCGCCATGAGTCACGAGTGCATTCACCTCCCCGTTCCCCAAGCCCCACTTCACTCATTTCTTCATCATCGTCGGCTGAGTTATCTCCGGAGTCTTCATCATCGTCGGCTGAGTTATCCCCGGAGTCTTCATCGTCGGAGTCACCACCAGCATCAACAGTGAAGGCAGGCCACAGAGGAAGACGTAAATCAAAGACAGTGAAAAGTAGTGTAGTTAGTAGGGTAAGGGCTGCTAGTGCTGTACGGCAAGCCAGGGTCAGTGCGAGTGACCTTGAACGAGATAAATCTGCCTCACAGCCGACCTCCACCACCACCACCACCACCCGCCCTACACCACCACGACAGGGAGTCCTGGACGCCTTCGCGTGGACGGAAGGGTCAGATTTTGTGCCTGAAAATTTAGTATCTGATGAGAGCTCCTCAGGAGTTCAGCCTGCCTTCACTATTGACGAAAATGCTGAGTGTGTGGACTACCTTTTGGCCTTCCTAGATGACGAAGTCATGTAGCACATATGTGATGAGACCAACAGGTATGAATCACAACATGCTGCAAGTGGTACAGTTGCAGCCAATATGCGACAGTGGTCCATGCTGGGAGTGCAGGAGCTGTATGTGTTCTTTGCCCTCATGCTTCTCATGCCATACTCCAAGAAGCATGAGTTGGAAGAATACTGGTCCATGGACCCCTTACTACCCTCACCCACCTTCAATAAGTACATGGCCAGAGATCGCTTCCGGAACATCATGGGAAACCTGCACTTTGCCGACAACGATGTACCTTCCCAAAGCGACCCACTCTGGAAGATCCGGGAGATTCTGAGCAGAATGAAGGATAAGTTTATGTCATTCTTCCACCCCTTTCAGAAGGTTGTCATTGACGAATCCTTGGTTTTGTTCAGAGGACGTCTTCGGTTTGTTCAGTACATTCCAAGCAAACACCATCGCTTTGGAATTAAGTTCTTTGTACTGTGCAACTGTAAGACGGGGTACATCCTTGACTTCGTCATTTATTCAGCCACCACTGTCGATCTGGATAAAACACACCCCCTTGGCTTCTCAGGCTGTGTAGTGAAAGTGCTCCTAGAAAAGTATTTTGGTGGGAATCATGTGCTGTATACAGACAACTACTATACAGCACCAAAACTTGCCAAATACCTTTCTGAGCACGGCATTGGCTCCTGTGGCACTGTCAAAAGTAATCGTGCCCACTTCCCCAAATTCACAGAGGCAGGAACCTCGCAGCGAGGAGACATGCACCTATGCAAGTCTGAGAAGATGCTGGCAATACGGTGGCATGACAAGAGGGTCGTGCACATGCTCACCACCGTACATAAGGGGGAGATGACAGACAGTGGGAAGGTCGACCGTAGGACAGGCGAACCTATGATGAAACCTGATGCTGTGTTGGACTACAATATCAACATGCGGCTGGTGGACAAGTCCGACATGATGATTGGTGACATTGACTGCCTCAGGAAGAATACTAGGTGGTACAGGAAAGTTTTTCTGCATCTCATTGATATGACGATGCTGAACGCCTTCATCCTGTACAAGAAGAAGGTCAAGCCACCCAAGTCCTTCTCCATTAAGTTGTTCGCCAGGACTTGTGTCCAGCAGCTGCTGGAAAGATATGGTAGGGTGAGAGCAGCAACTCCAAGGCGCCATCCAGTAACACTTCCCGACCGACTTGAGCAGAGGGCATATATGGATCGGCACAGACTTGAGCTTATGCCTGCCACAGGGAAAAGGAAGGCTGCGATTCGCAGGTGTCAGGTGTGTGCACATACCACCCGCTGCACACCTGAGCACAAACGCACCTCTTGGCAGTGCACTGAGTGCCAGGTTCCCCTCTGTGTTACCTGCTTCTTCGATTACCACAGCCAGAAACAGTTCTAACAGTGCAAGTGTGAAAGGAGAATAATTTGGAAATAATGTGTAAATAATGTGTAAATAGCAAGTGAAAGCAATGGATGTTCAGTACATATGACTGAACAGTGTATTATAGTTTTATCTTACTGAAAGTGACAGTGAATAACATAGTGTAAGTAAAATAGAAGGGTAAATATTGAAAATAGAATAGAAAATGTAAATAGTAATGTAAGTAATTAGTAATATAAGAATATGAGTACAAATAATTTATGTTATAACAGTGAAAGTGAATCCATGACTCTCTACATATTTTACTGAATGAAAAATTGAATGACTTCAGTGACAATAAACTAATACGACTGAAGGAAACTTATGGAGAAAGACTCCAGTTATATATAAGTGTGATATAGTAATAGAAATATAAAGTGTGAGGGGTTTTATGAATAATAAATGACAGAGTACCAAGAGCGGACTAGCGCAAGTGCGACGATCAGACGCACTCGTAATTTCCATTGCTTTCACAGTGTTTTTATTTTGGAGTATGGATCCCAAACTACTTGAAAATCATAGAGTAGTGTTTATAGTGTTTATATCTGGCTGTGGTAATCATATTACGGGTTGTCGGGAAGTGTAAAGTGGAGACTTCGTTACCCAACTTCAGAGGTCTCCACAAGTCCTACCGTAACAGACGAAGGCTCAACAAACATTCCAGGAGAAAGCTGAAGGTATGTGCCATAAGCATATATAATTTTAATATTCTAGGACTAATAACTGATTTTTGGCAAATATTTTTTGAGAGTCTGTCAGAGCCCGAATAACCCCGCGGGACACGCAAAACATTGGTAAACATGCCCGCGGTGTAGGGGTTAAAAGCAACCTTAAACACATTCATCGTTCTGGCATACATCTGTTCTCACTCGGGGCACCATAATGTGACAAATATTTAGAGTTCTGGTAAACAAATCGGGGCTCCTCACTTGGGGCACCAAAATGTGAGAAATTTCTAGTATATTCTAATAAACAACTCGCAAGTCGTTACTTGTTCCTAAAGTTGTCCTTAGATAAATTCAAACAAGTCTCGTAGGGTTAGGTAAACCGTAACTTAACCTTAACTCACCTAACTGTTGCTCCTCTATCTCCTAGCTAATCCCCCTTTGAATTGGCCAATTCATAAAGGTTACTTAGCTAGGGAGTTCAGACAGCAGATGACGATGAACTGCTTTTCTGTAGTTGCCTGGGCTTCAAGCGTCCTTGGGTGTCTATGTACAAGCTAACTCGATGAGGTCTAGGAGTACAGTGAGCTCGACTGCTGGCTCCTATCTCCTTCATTGGATTCGAAGGTGCCAACTATTAATAAATTACGGTACTAAACAGTTAGATTACATCATGATATATACAGGGCGAATCTAACAAATTAATCTTAGTTTTATTTAAACTAAAGTTAAACCAAATATTCACTTTATGTGAATCTCTTAAATCCACATCTGCTTTACATGAGGACCTTTTCATCCTCGCCACGTCATCTAAAGCGCAGATGCAGATTAGGTCAATGGAACTTTCCATTTAATTACATGTATTTACAATATAGTTGTCAACGAGGGTTGAACGCAGTAGCATTTAATTTTTCAATAATAAGAATTATTAAAGAGAACGTAATTTCTGGATTATAAAAACCGCTTGAACAGGTGACAACGATCTCTGGTTTTCCTCTGCTTCTAGCCAGGGACGACTATTATAAAAAGTAGAGAGCACAACTGCTCTCTGGAAAAATATTTCCCAAACCACTGCTACCTGAGAGGAAAGTTGTAATTTCCCCATTACCTGAGTGTAAAGAGGTAAATCCATCACTACCTGAGAGTAAAGAAGTATATTCATTAACATCTAATGATACACCCTCTAAGTATTCAGTAGTGGCTCATGACAACCCCTCTAACATCGATACTATAGCTGACTCAGACATGTCTCACTTAGCTACCTAACATAGTTTGAATGATATTCTACAATGCGTGGAGATGAGGTGTGCAGTAACAAATCAGTGCATAATTTTGTTAGCGCATGAGTTTACCAAAGTCTCTGTTCGTGTTGTGGGTGTGAAAGAAGGTGTGGATGTACTAATGCTACCTGAGATGTGTTGTGTGAATGACTTAACTTATAAGCTGGCATTGTGTACTGTGTTGGAGGATAACTTGTATTACCTGTATTTCTTAAATATCACTAATGCTCCACTTAAGCTTAAAAGTGGTATAAAGATTGGGGACTTCCTGATTTACCCATTGGCCATAAAGGTGTGCAAGGATATACCATTCTCCATACCTAATGAAGATGATGATAGTGAGCCATCTGGGGTGTATGCCATCAACTCTAATGATGTTATGACTTTTCACCTGACCTACTCTCAACTGTATCTTCTGGTGATCTCCCACAGCATAAAGATCAATTAGTCAATCTACTGCAGTCTTATCGAGATGTTGTAACCTTGCCCGGAGAACCTATGGGTAGGACAAATTTGATTATGCATCATATAGAATTAGTGCCAGGTACTCAGCCAATCTGCATACCAGCGTATCGTCTGCCCCACAGCTTGAGAAAAGAGACGGACGAGATAGTACAAAACATTTTAGATCAGGACATTATTGAGCCCTTTGTCAGTCCATGGAATGGGCCACTTTTCCTAGTTCCAAAGAAGGGCAGCCAATTTAGACCAGCAGTGGATTATCATAAAGTAAACTCTGTCACCGTACCCAATTGTTAGTCACTAGGTGAGAACAACGTGGTCTTTACATCCCTAGACCTACTCAATGGCTACTGAAAAGTATAAATGGAAGAGTCATCTCGCCCTATAACAGTCTTTAGCATCACTTCTGGACATTATCAGTTCAAGAGGCTTCCTTTCGGAATAAGGAATGTCCCTTAAGTATTCATGAGTCTCATCCATTCAGTCTTCAGTGGCATGATTGGCCACTCTTCTTTTACTTACTTAGAGACATAATTATGTTCAGCAAATCCATCCCTTAACATTTTGCTAGGCTTCAACAAGTACTTGAGCACCTTCAGATGGCTGGTCTGAAGATTAACCTCAGTAATTTGACTTCCTAAGAAAGAATATTAAATTTCTGGGGCATGTAGTTGATGCTGAAGGTATTCATACCACTGATGATAAGATCAAGGCGGTCATCATCTTCCCAGAACCTACCAGGACTGATGATGTAAAGAGTTTTCTGGGACTGAGTGGTTACTACCGACGATTCATCAAAGGATATGGACAGATCGCGGCTCCTCTGACTCAACTGCTAAAGAAAAATGCGCCTTTCTTGTGGACTAAAGATCAGTCACAAGCCTTCGAAGCCCTGAAAATTACTGTTGTAAATGCCTCAGTTTTGGCATTCCCTGATTATACAAAACCCTTTCTTCTGTGCACAGATGTGTCAGGCATAGGACTTGGTGCGGTTTTAATGCAACAAAATCGGGCATCAAGGAAGCGTGTAATAGCATATGCTAGTCGCTCCCTCAAACCCACTGAACGTAATTACAGTGTTATGGGTTTGGAAGCCCTAGCAGTGGTCTGGTCCCTGAAGCATTTCAAAGATATAGTTTATGGTTACCCAGTGCATATCCAGACAGACCATCTCCCTCTGTGTGATTTATTCAAGGGACGAAACCTTACAGGTAGGCTAGCTAGATGTTCAGTCACCATCTAGGACTTCAGTACTACGTTTCAGTATGTGTCAGGGAAATCGAATGTAGTCGCAGATGGACTTTCACGCCATATAACAGCGGCAATCACATCATTCCAGCCAAACAAAACCGATAACACCACATTAACACCCGAGATTGTTCAAAATTGTCAGCACAAGGACCCTGTATGGTCCAAGGTAATTTATTTCCTAGAATCGGGAGATAATTTGACCTAACCTACCCTGCCAGTGCCAACTGATGAGTTCATTTTCAGAGACGGTATCTTTTACAGGAAAACATTATTTACAGGAAAGGAATTACCCAATAGGGAAGTACACCAACTCATTGTCCCTGCTGACCTAATATCTGCGGTACTTCAAATCATTCATGACATTCCTCGTGCATCTTATCCAAGTAAAGATCGATGCTTGAGACAATCACGTCTCGGATACTATTGGCCAACGATGTGTCAAGACATTAACGAATGCTGTGACTCTTGTAATTCTTGTAACCACCACAAAGGAACAACTGGATCATCTACACCGCCCTTGCAATAACCAATTCCATCATGCCCGTGGGACACTATCTCTACTGACCTTCTCAAATTACTTCTTACAGAATCTGGCGCTGAGTATTTATTTGTAGCAGTTGACCACTTCTCACGCTACTGTGTTCTGGTGTCTCTCTCAGATAAGACCATGAAGAGTGTGGCACGTGCCTTCATAGTCCAGATAATTTACCCATTAATACATCAAGTACAATTATTACAGATAATGGAACAGAGTTTAACAACACTCTCCTGGATGAAATTTGTAAACAGTACAAAATCGACAAATGCAATGTTGTCCCTAACTATCCAGCCTCAAATGGCCTCGTAGAGTGCCATAACAGAAAAGTTTTGGTGTGTCTAAGACACCTACGATCACATAGTGCAACCTCAGATGAATGGATACCCCTAGTTGCAGCCTCTATAAATAGTTCCATCAATGCATCCATTGGCAAATCTCCCTTGTTTGTCTTATACGGGTTCAATAAAGACCTCCCCTATTCCATCTTGTCCTCAAGGCCTGTGTAGGCATAATACAACACAATACTGTATGTAACTATATAGCTATAGGTAACTATATGTAAAACAGATAGTTATGTCTGAGTTCTCCAGAAAGAGTTACAGAACACATCCCCTTGCCTAGACAAACCAGAAATGTCAATGCACATAATGTATACCTGCAACCTTGTTGTCTCAGACCATAAAGAATCCTTAACCATACGATGTCTGTCAAACTTCCTTATAGTCCAGACGACCAAGAATTTCATGACGTATCCAAACACGTGGAGTAACCAGCCCTAGTCAGTTAGTCCATGTGATAGGAAATTTACCAGACATACACATCCTCTCCACGCTGTATATAATGTCGGAGAGATTCCTTTCAGATCAGAGAGAAAGGGGAGAGAAGGGCTAGAGAGAAGGTCTGATGCCAGGGTCACACTCTGCTAAACTGTAACTCACTATTTTAACTGTGTTAAACTTTGTAACCCAAGAGTGCAAAAAACTCACCTCGCTGACACTACGTCTCACTACTTTATTCTGGGTGAGCTTAACTGTCCATAATCGATTGCCCTATCTCCCTACAAGTACCTAAGACCATGCCATCGAGATTGGTGGCTGCGGTAATAACGAACCAACTGCGATAAACTACGCCACTCTTTTGTTCGATCCAGGTGAAGCAATTTTTGGCAACATTTTTGGACAAGCTACAGAAAATGACTCACAGGAATAAATAGCAAATTTAACAAAGTAAAACAAATTCGATCATACCAACATAAGTTAGCTGATACTTAGAACACCTTAATCCTGACGATTGTAAAGAACCTAAGGAAGACAGAAGCATCAACTCTAGGAAATGTGGAGAAAGTAAATGCACTGGAAGGTAACAATACACTATTCCAACACCTCTTTGTGATCACAGAACATACTGACGTAATAATACTACAGTTAGACAATACTAGAGCTCAGTATCAGGCCTTCATGATAGGAATTGCTAATGCTGGTAACGGAAGGATCACCATTATTTTACTACCTATTCACAACCTCTGGCAAATAATTAGTCAAGGCATACATAAGCATGGATTGAAACCTTTGAGAAAAGAAATCTGATGTTATATTATCCATATTTGGAAGCAACACTCACAACAACATCAATAGTAGATCATATACCATTCGCAACAGATGATGTTTTCAAAGTTTATCAAATATACCATTTTCCTCCTAAGAAAGATGGCTCATTAGTCACCATCAACATCAAAACAGAAGTCATCATGGTCTCCAAGAAACAGGACGCCGTCACTTTCACTAGTGAAACAACAGTTGAACACAAATGTCGCACAAAATTACATGCATTTCACCTTTGTCCTGCGTACATCTTCACGTTTCAGCCAGCTGAGACAGTCCCTTGTGAAATGGCCATCATAAAATTTCATGACATCCCTCATCATTGCACCTTCACATTGCTCCAGATAAACCCATCCATCATCGACGCATTGAACATTCAGTTCTTCTACTTCACTCAAAATACATCAGTTTTTTTTTTTTTACTTGCCAGACACAGCTCCAGCCCATACATCAGGATCTGGTTTATACATCTCACAAGATTACTGTGCAGTCCTGACACCTACACTATCCACATTGCCCACTAAAAACCATTACGCCCTCCTCAACCACACACACAAGTACTTCCAGCCACTGCCTAGGATGAACTTAAATATAAGTGCACAAATTAAGTTGACTTCACTCAAGTATGAAATCATGCAATTAATAAATCAGACAATACATCCTTGGGAAGAATACAGTAGGATTATGTTTAATCCATATTATGTATACAGCCCAGCTCCAGTCATCTTTGTAATTTTCTCCATCATACTTACTGTATTAAATTTCTCCAGCACAGAATGCAAGCAAGGATTGCTAACCTGGAATCAGTGTTTAAGAACTGTTCTGTACAAGTGAGACAAAACTGAGTAAATATTGCAAATATTGTATATATTTTTTATATGAAATAACAAAATATGGGTTACACATAATATAGGCTTACTTTAATTAATCCTCTCTCTCTCTCTCTCTGTATATATATATATATATATATATATATATATATATATATATATATATATATATATATATATATATATATATATATATATATATATATATATATATATACAGCATCCCTTCTCATATATATTGTATAACTGACTACAGAAGAATTGCCATTGTATTATTTTAATATTACTGTTACATTATACATGTACAATTTTTTAACTACATTATCACAGTTATATAACTTTACAAAATTATATATTTCACTTGATTAAGTTTTTTTTTTTTTATGTGAGGAAGAAGGAACCAAAGGCCACGAGCCTGCAATAACTATTCCCTCCAAGAGAAAAACAAAATACGAGAGAAAGCCTAATTCAAGATCCGATCATTTCGAGATGCCTGGACACACTGCGCTTGAAAAACTGAAGATAAGAGGAAGCAGGAAATAGACAGAGGGATACAGTTCCAGAGCTGATCTGTTGCATAAGTGAAGGACTGGAGTAATGGTTAACACTTGCATTAGAGAGTTGGACAGAAAAGGGATCAGAGTTTGCTGCTAGATGGGTCCTACACGCCTGTCGTAAAGGTGGAGGAAAGCAAGCAGACAGTTCAGAGGAGCAGTGACCATTGAAGTAGCGATAGAAAAGAGATAAAGATGCAACAGTGCAGCGAAGAGACAGAAGTTGAAGGGAGTCAGTAAGAGGAGGAGCTTTAATGAGACAAAAACCCTTTGATTCCACCCTATTGAGAAGAGCTGTATGTGGGGAGCCTCCCCACACATAAGAGTTTTACTCCACACAGGAGCGGATAAAACCTGCGTATAGAGTCAACAATTGTGCAGGGGTAAGAAGGAACGGAGTCGGCTTAGCAGAGCTAATCTCTTGGAAGTAGATTTTACATGAGATGTAATATGATCTTTCCAAGATAAGTCCCGAGTAAGTGAACCCCCAAGCATGTTCAAGGATAATGCAGGATTAAGCTGAATATTATTAAACATTAGTGGGTACTCCTGTAGAAGATTTTGTCGTGTTGAAAGGTGTAAGAACTGGGTTTTTGATGCATTAAATATATATATATATATATATATATATATATATATATATATATATATATATATATATATATATTCTTACCCCAGTCATAGATACGAGCCAAGTCAGACATTAGTTGTGCCATAGCCTCATCCCTTGTTTGTTGTAGTAACTGCTGAGATGGACGTTGCAGGAACCGAATGGAAAGGTGAAGGGTGCAGTCATCAGCATATGACTAGATAGGGTTAGATGTACAGCTTAGAAGGTCATTGATGAATAAAAGGAAGAGAGTTGGTGATAGGATAGAGCCCTGAGGAACACCACTGTTGAAAGTTCTAGGAGAAGAACGATGGCCGTCTACAACAGCAGCTATAGAACGACCAGAAAGGAAATTATAGATGAAGACACAGATAGAAGGATAGAAACCGTAACAGGGCAGTTTGGAAATTAAAGATTTATGCCAGACTCGATCGAGAGCCTTTGAGATGTCAAGTGCAATTGCAAAGCTTTTGCCAAAGTCCAGAAAGAAGGATGACCAGGAGTCTGAAAGGTAGGTGAGAAGATTGCCAGTGGAGCATCCCTGACGGAACCCATACTGATGATCAGAAAGAAGGTTGTGATAGGAAAAGTGCTTTAAAATTTTTCTATTAAGAACTGACTCGAAATTTTTTGAGATACAGGATGTTAAAGCAATTGGACGATAGTTAATGGGTTGGGGATGGTCACCTTTCTTTGGGACTGGCTGAATGAGAGCAAACTTCCAGCCAGAAGGAAAGGTACAAGTTGATAAACAGAGGCGAAAGAGTTTATCTAGGCAGGGTGTGAGCACAGAAGTATAGTTCTTGAGAACAACAGGAGGAACTCCGTCAGGCCCATATGCCTTATTAGTATTTAGGCCTGTGATGGCAGAAAATACATCAGCTGAAGAAATTTTAATGTCAGCCATGAGGAAGTCAGAGGGGGGAAGTGCTGGAGGAACAGCACCAGAATTGTCTAAGGTGGAATTGGAGGAGAATATCTGAGCGAAGAGATCTGCTCTATCATTAGAAGAAATAGCTACAGAACCATCAGAATAGAAAGGAGGAGTGAAGGATGATGAGGTTAAGTTGTTAGAAAGGTTCTTGGCAAGGTGTCAGAAGGAGTGGGAAGAATTCGAGTTGGAGAGTTGAGAGCATTTATTTCGGATGAACTTATTTTTAGCAGAGCGAAGAACAGACGTAGCACGATTCCGGGCAGAAACGTAAAAAAAAATGTGATTCAGGGGTGGGTTAGCTCCAGTACCTTTTATAGGTCCTCTCTTTGTTGCAGACAGCATTAGAACAAGCGTGATTAAACCAAGGCTTTCTTGCATTAGTCAAAACATATGAGAAGGGAATGTATGCTTCCATGCCCGAGAGAATAACATCCGTAATGTGCAAGGCACACTCAGACGGCTGCCGGCCATGGAAACAATAATCATTCCATGGAAGGTCTAAGAAGTACTACCTGAGGGCCTCCCAATCCGCGGCCCCAAAGTGCCACAGACAACGTTTCTTTGGAGGGTCCACAGGCTGAACCGGAGCGATAGGACAGGTTAAAGTAATAACGTTGTGATCGGAGGAGCCCAATGGAGAGAAAAGTTTTACAGTGTAAGCAGAAGGATTAGTTGTTAGGAAGAGGTCAAGTATGTTGGAGCTCTCTCCAAGGCAGTCAGGGATACGGGTAGGGTGCTGTAAAAGCTGCTCTAGGTCATTAAGGGTAGAAAAGGTGTAGGCTTGTTCACCAGGTGAATCAGTGAAAGGAGAGGAGAGCCAAAGGTGGTGGTGAACATTGAAATCTCCTAGAATGGAGATTCAGAGAAAGGAGAAATAGATAGAATGTGTTCCATTGTAGAAGTGGTGGTGGTGATGGTTGTTGTAGTGGTGTTGGTGGTTGTTGTGGTGATGTTTTTGTCGTTGTTGCTGTCGTGGTGGTGGTGATGGCGGTTGTTCTTGTTGTGGTGGTGTTGGTGGTTGTGTTGGTTGTTCTTGTTGTTATGGTGGTGGTGGTTTTTGTGGTGGTGGTGGTTGTTGTTGCAGTGGTGGTTGTGGTGGTAGTTATTGTTGTGGTGAGTGTTGTTGTGCTTGTTGCTGTGGTGGATATTGTTGTGGTTGTTGTTGTGATGGTAGTTGTTCTTGTGGAGGTGGTTATTGTTCTGGTGATTGTTATTGTGGTTGTTACTGTGGTTGTTGCTGTGATTGTTATAGTTGTGGTTGTTATTGTGATGGTGGTTGTTGCTGTGATTGTTATAGTTGTGGTTGTTATTGTGATGGTGATTACTGTAGTGATGGTGGTTGTTGTGATGGTGGTGGTTGTTTTTTTGGTTGTTATTGTTGTGGTGGTTAATATTGTGGTGGTGGTTATTGTTGTGGTGGTTGTTGTGATGATGGTGGTGGTGGTGGTGGCAATTGTTGTTGTGGTGGTTGTTGTTGTGGTGGTGGTGATGGTGGTGGTTGTTGTTGTGGTGGTCGTCATTGTTGTGATGGTGGTTGTTGTGATGGTGGAGGTTTTTGTGGTTGTTGCTGATGTGGTGGTTACTGTTTTGATGGTTGTGGTTGTGGTGATGGTGGTGGTTGTTGTTGTGATGGTGGTGGTTGTTTTTGTGATGGTGGTGGTTTTTGTTGTGGTGGTGGTGATTGTTGTGGTGGTGATGGTTGTTATAGTATTGGTTGTGGATGGTGTTGTTGTTGAGGTAGTTGTGGTGGTTGTGGTGGTGGATGTGGTGCTGGTGGTAGTGGTTGTTGTTGTTGCGGTGATGGTGGTGGTGGAGGTGGCTATTGTTGTGGTGGTAATGGTTGTGGTTCCTGGTTCATCTGAAACGTGAACTCGGTGGACTGCAGGCTTATATTTCCCTTCTGCAATCCATGATCCTCCTTTCGGAGGATACGGAAGCAGCTGAGGGACGTTTGCATAACCAGACAGTTGAGCTGCTCGTGCTATAGGTGTCATCATGGATATACAGTATGCCGACGCTTTCTACACCCAAAAGCAGCACAGCGCTGTTGCATTTCTGGGTAAATAGTGGTCAGCTTTAACAGTTGTCAGGAACACGACATCATCTGCCTCGACCGTTCCAAGATGGCAGCTGCGTAGACGACTCAAGGTGCCTGGAACCACTGTCTGACTCTCTTCTTCTTTATTTCTGCAACATTCGTGGCCTTTCCTCTAACTTGCTCTCTGTTGAGCACCACCTCTCCTCCTCTAAACCTCACCTTCTTTTTCTAACTGAGACTCAGCTGTCTGAGGCAACTGACAGCAAACCCTTTTCTGTATCCTCCTACTTTCTCTATACTCATTTCAAAGCCAAAGGTGGCTGTTGTGTATATATATGCAACGACTTATCTTGCTCTCGTGTTCCTGAACTCGATTCTTCTGAATTCTCTACACTCTGGCTTCGGCTTTCCTGTCATTCTCTGACTAAATATATCTGTGCTGTTTACTTATCCCCTAATTCTATTGACTATCAAAAATTCTTCGACTATCTTACTTTTATGATGGAACACATTCTATCCATTTCTCCTTTCTCTGATATCTCCATTCTAGGAGATTTCAATGTTCACCACCACCTTTGGCTCTCCTCTCTTTTCACTGATCCACCTGGTAAACAACCCTACATCTTTTCTATCCTTAATGACCTAGATCAGCTTGTACAGCACCCTACCCGTATCCCAGACCACCTTGGAGAGAGCTCCAACATACTTGACCTCTTCCTTACAACTAATCCTTCTGCTTACACTGTAAATCTTTTCTCTCTGTTGGGCTCCTCCGATCACAACCTTATCACCTTAACCTATCCTATCACTCCGGTATGGCCTGTGGACCCTCCAGGGAAACGTCATCTGTGGCATTTTGGAGCCGGGGATTGGGAGGCCCTCAGGCAGTACTTCTTTGATTTTCCCTGGAATGATTATCGCTTCCATGGCCAGGAGCCATCTGAGTGTGCCTTGCACACTACGGAGGTTATTCTCTCATGCATGGAAGCATACATTCCTTTCTCATATCCTTTGACTAACGCAAGAAAGCCTTGGTTTAATCACGCTTGTTCCCATGCTGTCCACAGCAAGGAGAGGGCCTACAAAAGGTACCGGAGCCAACCCACCCCTGAATCATATCATCTTTACGTTTCTGCCCGGAATCATGCTAAGTCTGTTCTTCGCTCTGCTAAAAACAATTTCATCCGTCCTAATGCTCTCAACTCTCCAACTCGAATTCTTCCCGCTCCTTCTGGCACCTTGCCAAGAACCTTTCTAACAACTTTACCTCATCATCCTTCCCTCCTCTTTTCTACTCTGATAGTTCTGTAGCTATTTCTTCTACTGATAAAGCAGATCTCTTCGCACAGACTTCCTCTTCCAATTCCACCTTAGACGATTCCAGTGCTGTTCCTCCATCACTTCCCGCCTCTGACTTCCTTATGGCTGACATTAAAATTTCTTCAGTTGATGTATTTTCTGCCATCATTGGCCTCAATACTAACAAGGCATATGGGCCTGATGGGGTCCCTCCTGTTGTTCTCAAGAACTGTGCTTCTGTGCTTCCACCCTGCCTAGGCAAACTCTTTCGCCTTTGTCTGTCAACTTGTACCTTTCTTTCTTGCTGGAAGTTTGCTCTCATTCAGCCAGTCCCAAAGAAGGGTGACCACTCCCAACCCTCCAACTATCGCCCAATTGCTTTAACATCCTGTATTTCAAAAGTTTTCGAGTCAATTCTCAATAGAAAAATTTTAAGGCATCTTTCCTATCACAACCTACTTTCTGATCGTCAGTACGGGTTCCGTCAGGGATGCTCCACTGGCGATCTTCTCACCTACCTTTCAGACTCCTGGTCATCCTCCTTTCGGGACTTTGGCGAAAGCTTTGCCATTGCACTTGACATCTCAAAGGCTTTCAATCGAGTCTGGCATAAATCTTCCATTTCCAAACTGTCATCTTACGGTTTCTATCCTTCTATCTGTGCATTCATCGCTAGCTTCCTTTCTGGTCATTCTATAGCCATTGTTGTAGACGGTCATCGTTCTTCTCCTAGATCTATCAACAGTGGTGTTCCTCAGGGCTCTGTCCTATCACCAACTCTCTTCCTTTTATTCATCAATGACCTTCTAAGCTGTACATCTAACCCTATCCACTCATTCACTGATGACTCCACCCTTCACCTTTCCATTCGATTCCCGCAACGCCCATCTCAGCAGTTACTTCAACAAACAAGGGATGAGGCTATGGCACACCTAATGTCTGACTTGGATCGTATCTCTGACTGGGGTAAAAATAATCTTGTTTTTATTGTACCTAAGACTCAGTTCTTACACCTATCAACCCGTCAAAATCTTCCACAGGTATACCCACTAACGTTTAATAATATTCAGCTTAATCCTGCATCATCCTTGAACATGCTTGGGGTTTCATTTACTCGGGACTTATCTTGGAAAGATCATATTACATCTCTTGTAAAATCTGCTTCCAAGAGATTTGGTGTGCTAAGCCGACTCTGTTCTTTCTTTACCCTTGCATAATTGTTAACTCTATACAGGGGTTTTATCCGCCCCTGTGTGAAGTACAACTCTCACGTGTGGGGAGGCTCCCCACATACAGCTCTTCTCAATAGGGTGGAGTCAAAGGCTTTTCGTCTCATTAACTCTCCTCCTCTTACTGACTCCCTTCAACCTCTGTCTCTTCGCCGCACTGTTGCATCTTTATCTCTTTTCTATCTCTACATCAATGGTCACTGCTCCTCTGAACTGTCTGCATGCATTTCTCCACCTCTACGACGGACGCGTAGCACTCGTCTAGCAGCAAATTCTCATTCCTTTTCTGTCCAACTCTCTAATGCAAGAGTTAACCGTTACTCCCAGTCCTTCATTTATGCGACAGGTCAACTCTGGAACTGTCTCCCTCTGTCTGTATTTCTTGCTGCCTATGATCTCCAGTCTTTCAAACACAGTGTGTCCAGGCATCTCGAAATGAACGGATCTTGAATTTGGCTCTCTATTGTATTTTGTTTTTCTCTTGGAGGGAACTGTTATTGCGGGCTCATGGCCTTTGGTTCCTTCTTCCCCGTATAAAAATAAAATCTAAAGTAGTGTCATGCAGCATCTAGGCTTATTTATATTTATGGGCAACGGGGTCTGTTATCACTAGAGAAGAACATTTAGTTCAAAGTAGTAGTAATTGTAAATTTTTGTCAATGATATAAGTATTTTAAATCATTCTTACTTAGAATATGTCGTGTGAATGCCGGCTGCTGTGGCAATCGTGGATATTTCTCTGCTGTAACCTACCAACTGCTCGGTTGAAGGCTGGCCTCAAGAAATAGGTCGGTGAAATAATAAACAGATTAATAAAACACAGTAGAAACTCAAATATCATCACGGACTCATTACAGACTAAAAATAACAGCTATAACCAAAATTGTCCATTTCTTGCCATGCATATGTTACTTGAGAAAGTAATATAATATGTGAAACAAAAGTGCTTCAGTGATGCTTAAAAAATTGTTCATTGAAGCACTAAATCTTTCTGGAACGATGGTGGAGTGTGTCTGACTGTGAAGCCTACGCCTGGCCACGACTTTGGCTAACTCTGATCAGGGATTAGTGATCATGAGTATACCTAAGACCATGCCATCGAGACCTGATCCCATTTATAATATCGATGACTATGTGAAGGTGAAAATGAAAAATTTCCAGAAAATCTATCAGTATCTAAAAGCAAATCTGGCTTCATCTCAGGAGAGCATGTTGCAAAGCCAGTGTAAGTCTACCTCGCCAATCAATATCAATATTTGAGATCTGGTATTTGCTCGTTCGTTTACGTGCACCTCTAAATTGGATGACAAATTTACAGGCCCACACCGCGTGATAACTCGACAAGGGAACAAGTTTGAAATAGAAGAACTGTCAACTAGAGATACCAGGTGGGTGCATGCCGACGATCTTAAGCATGCACTGCGAGTCCTGATAATGGCAGAGTCACTTGCACAACCTACCGGTACTTCTCCTTCTCCTCCTTCTTCACCTATTCCTCGTCTGAATCATCTTCACCCACTTCTCCCCCTTCTTCAGTCAATGAATATCGATCCAAGTTGCATTCTGCACATAAACTTCTTCATGACCTCTTCCATTAATTCAAACTTATTATCTAGGTAAGATGTTTGCGGTCTACCTGCTGGCAGTGCTGACACTAATAGGGTCCGAGGTGGGTGGTGACGATGGTGGAGGACGTCCTGGGGCCTTGGTTGGCTCAGGAGGCGAAGTAATGGTGACTGAGGATGTAGTCTCCCTGCTCTATGATCTTGAGCCCCTGGCCAATGTAGCCATCGCCCTGCCTCATTTCGCACGCCAACTGGATGAAATCCGGACCTAACTATCAACCATTGTGAGGAAACACGACCCTGATCAGTTTTGGTACCCTCTTTATTTACCAATTGTTTGGCAAATGGAGTATGCCAAGGACAGGTTCTTTCAACCAAATGACACATTTTCCAGTCAGACGCCTGTAGGTCGTTCACGTGTGAAACGAGGTCTATTTGACTTTGGAGGTGAAATTCTAAGGGGCTTATTTGGAGCTGCAACAGCTCGTGACCTCTCTGGTTTCAAGTCCGAGCTAGCTCAATTGGCCAACGCCCTTGAGTCACAAAGTCGAGTAATAAAGGAACAATACACTATGTTGCAGAAGATCACCTTTACCTTTACCAAAGTGCCGGTCATGTGATGTTAGCGGCCATGGAGAGCCATCTTCCTCTATTCTCAGCTATCCTGATTAACTCCACATTGCTGATTCTTTCTTGTAAATCGCTTCATATACAATCCATATACTTTAATCGTTGTCTTCGTCTTGCTCATCTTCCCTCTATTCTTCCAAGTAAACAGTCATTTTCAAGTTCTTTTACTCTTATAACATGTCCCAAAAATTCCATATGTCTTTTCCTTATGGTCATCATCAATTCTGTTTCCACTCCTGCCCTTCTCAGAACTTCTTGATTTGTTACTTTTTCTATCCATGATATTCACAGAAGATCACAGTCCACCTAAATGAGGTTACTTACACTCGAAACAACTTCACAGGAATTCTGAAGAGGCAGATTTCTAAAATTAACATTGTTTCTGAGCTCCTCTATGTTAAACTCCATATGGATAACCTTTCACTATCCATTGACTCTCTTCTCTCGCATGTCTTTACCTTGGTTCTTTTTCTAGTCGATACTGTCGATGGTCGTGTCACTGCGGAATTAGTACCTATCTCTGCCCTTTAATCTGTATTACAATGGGCTCGCTCTGCGTTTGACTTGTCTCCAGTGCTAGCATTCTCCTCTCTAGAATTCTACTATCCAGTACTTGAGGCCACCTTCCTCGCTAAGGACGTCGTCGTTCGTATCCCTCTTCGTTCTGCCATCACCTTCAACCACTTCCAAATTTTTCCTCTTCCTTTATGGTTCAATAACTCCTTATTGCAAGCTTCTGTTCTCTCGGAATATTTCCTCCTATCCCATGGTCATCTTTCCATTGCTTTCATCTCGTCCACTGATCTCGCCAGATGTTCTTTCCTTACCCCTACTTCTCATCTCTGTGCTGCGCACCTTCTGGCTATTTTTCCTAGTAGCGCTGCACCCTGCGAGTCTGCCTTGGCTTGCAACTATTCTATACACTCTGTCTGTTCCTTTATTCCGGCTTCTGAACTTTCAGTGCATCACGCTTATCTGAACTATGACCAGTACAACTTCACTGTCCCCATCTCCGTTAGTATCATGTATCTTGGTGTCTTCTATTCCTTCAGTGCCTGCTAGTGATCTCTATAAGGCACCTGACTATTTCACATAAATATGAGTCTGTCATCACCTATGCCACTCATTACCACCAGGCAGTACACAATCACACGTCTAACATCTCTCAACCCATAAACATGACTTCCACCCTACCTTTCGATAATCTTTCCATCACCTCTGCCAGCTTGCACATGTTAACATTTCTCAACGAGTGTGGCTTCTTTATGGATCAGTTTTCCTTGGCCTTAAGCTGTTCATGGGTACACACGGTATTTGTGTTTCCCCCAGTGGCTATCTCTTTCATAGGATTCATTCTCACCATCAATGCAGTGCATTGTTGTGTCAGGAAGATGAAACGCAGACTGCACAAGATCAGAATCTCAACAGGAATAGTGCTGCCTCAACTGGAGGTTGAAGCTGGCCGTACTTAGTGTCCTCACGCTAGAAGCACAGAAAAATAAATAGACAATAATTTGAACCGTATCAAAGTGTAAAAATCACGAGGACCAATACTCAGTTGTGAAATTATTGAAACAAATATATAATAAGAGTGAGACTAGAGAAAAAATTGAAATAAAAAGAACAAAATATCTCTATATATAATGGACTTCATCCAGACAATACTTGTGTCCTCCAATATTGATATATCACTATTCCATGTACTCCTTTATTATTATATCTATGTACAATGGAATTCAATTATTATGTGATAACACCTACTGAACTATATAATTGCTAAAAATATTATCTCAACTATATATATATATATAATGTTATTCAGTTTGTGTATTAGTAGATTTCTTACTTAATTCACATGGCCATGTAGTGTATATAGTGTATCCCTTTTCCTTACTACAACTTCTATTGAATAATTCTGCCTTATCATTATTATCACACCAAGTACTTATATACCTAGTAAAACTCTCCCCCCCCCTCAATAGTTGTGTCAGGAGACACCATTTTAATTAAATGGGGGAGTATTATAACCATATGTTGTTTTGTAACCATACTATATAACTCTAACCATACTGTATATCCATACAATCATAATGTGTTAAACCTGTGTACGTGATCAAGAATGCATATATCATCTACTTTCATAAATTGCAAATGCAAGCACCAGCCGACTTTACCCTCGCTCTGTCCTCTGCCTTGTACAGTTGGGGGCTTGACACCAAGCGGGTTACACATGTGGATTTCTCCTCTAAATAAACCTTCTTTATTCACCATTCAAGATCTCTGGATATAACCTAACTGGGGAACAAGAGGGAACTGGCACAATGTAATGCATATCCCATGTTGTTTCATTAACGAACTACATGCCTGAATAGTTATATAGCAGAAATGGGTGTAAGCTGAGCATAAAATAACAATCATAACATATGATGAATTACATAATGAAAATATATTGTATCACCATTCATACTGCATGAACCTTCATTGCACAATATTTAACCCCATCAAAAACAGAAAACATCTTAGATTCATTGAAAATAGCAACATTACGGATAAAATATCTCGTAGCAAGATATGTGCTACGTAATTTGCAACACTTCACACACCAGTAAAGGAAGCCAAAGTCAGTGTCTTATGACTGGATATCACTCCATCACACCCTCACAATGTTTCTTTCTTTCCTCTTTATTATGTATGAATGGACATTTCTTAACCCGCCCCGTGCCAGTGCCGTTTTAAAACAGCATTATGCAACTGCACATTCAGTGCCGGTGCCGTTTTAAAACGTAACTTTTTTCCAAAAATCATGGAGAGAGCAATTTTCAAACTAGGAGTGCAAAAATTCGTGAGGATGTACGTCAACTCTTCCACCACCTTGCCTCAGGTGCTCAGGCCTATACACCCACACGCTGAGTCATCGCCCTCACTCTGCCTCACTCTGCTTGTACCATTCATACTGTACAGTCATGTCTTACCATGGTCTCTCTGACGAGGAGATTCAGGAGCTCCTGAAGGTGCCCTGCACTGGTGAAAGCAACATTGATGATGACATGCAAGATAAGGATTATGTGCAGCTGGAAGATGAAAGTACTAGTGAAGAGAAAATACCTACACCAAGAAAATCCAGGTATGTGGGGTATGCTAGTACCCGAGAAATGAGGCCATCAGCAAGTCGTTGCCTAGCCCCATGTGACAAAGAGGAGGATTCAGAGGAGGAAGGTGAGGCTTCTGGTATTCCTGGGTGGCTGGGGAAGCCGAGGATTTCCCCACATGGGGTTGAAAGTGTTAGGAGGAAGAGAGGGAGATTTGGGAATATTCCACTGGGTGGGGACGCGGGTGAGTCATCTTGCCCGCGCTATCCCTCGCACCCACATGACCCAGCCCACCCTAGCACCTCAGGACTGAGTGTTCCCCTATTCCCCGCACCCAGTACATCCACAGAAAGTGTTCCCCAATTCCCCATACCCAGCACATCTCGTGAAACTGTTCCTCCTTTTGCTACATTTCCCAGCACATCGAGGGAAAGTGTTCTCCTATCCCCCACACTTCCCAGCACCTCCAGTGAGACTTTTCTTCCTTCCCCACACTTCCCCACGGCCCTTGGATGAGGGAGGTGATGAAGTAGCCTAATGTTGTTATCGTATGTGTAAGACAAAGTATTCACAGTGAGACACTCAGAAATACTCTTACAGTGTCTTTGTATACTGAAGGCATGTTGTAAAGAATTTACCGTAAGTGTAAGTGCAGTACACGGTGAAGTAAAGTTGTAGTTAGTTACCGTAAATGTAAGATGAAGGATGCACAATGAGAGAGATACATGACAGGTGACAGGTGTTGCAGTACTAAGTGATTCAGGAGGGGAAAACAGATGTTTTCGTGTGAAATCCAGTGAAAAAAAAAAAGTCTATGTGTATGAAGTGAGCTGAAAAGTGTAAAACACACTCCTAGACCTTCCCAGAGTAACGTTGGCCAGAATACCTGAGTTTACCCTCATAGAAAACGAGGTTTTCTCTCATCTTTGCTGCAGTTCTTCTGGGAAACCACACCCGAGACGTAAGCGAAGATTAGGATAATTGTCATAATTATACATGGGAATTTGCTCGCCCTCTAACATCTCATAAGGGACACGTTTGTCTGATCTGTAAATGATGAAATGAGGTGTATCGTCTATTGATTTATTAATTGCACAATTAAATGATGCTTGAACTCTGGGGATCCAGTCATCCCAGTGTGAGTAATTTTCATTGAGAATGTGCCGTAGTACATCTAATATTTTTTAATTCTGCCATTCCACCAATGCATTGGAAGCTGGATGGTAGGCCAAGATATTAACTTTCTTCATAATGTATTGTTTACATTTTTCTTGTAAAATTTTAGAGTTAAATTCACCACCATTGTCGCTTATTAGGCCTTTGGTGTGGTGAACCTACAGATCACATTATCAGTGCATACCCTTGCGACTGTTTCTGCTGTTTTATCCTTAATTGGAACCAAGATCACATATCTTGAGAAGTGATCAGTTGCAACAAAGATATCGATTGTGATTGGTAGTTAAGGGTAATTTAAGTAAATCAACGGCGACAGTGTCCCACGGTTGTCTAGGTACAGGATATTGTCCTATACATGCAGATGATAATGTGTAAGCTTTATGTTTCGCACATGACTCGCATCCGTCTATGTGATCATGTATGTCTGTGCATAACATTGGCCAGTAATATGACATACGGGCCTGCCTGAGTGTCCTATCCTTGCCAGGATGCCCTACATGTGAACTATCGTGTATTACCCTTAAAATGTAAGGTATCATTGTACTAGGAATAACTAACTGCCTAATATTTTTTCTATGATTTGTTTGTCCTGGATTGACCCTATATAAGGCATTGTTTACCACTGTGAATTGTTTAAGTGGTACATGTAACTTGGGTAATGGTACATCATTGCCTGACTCGAGATGATATATTACTTTAGACCATACTGAGTCCTGTCTTTGTGCCTGTGAAATTTCTTGATTTGTGGGGATCGTTTCATCATTGTTGGCGAGTGATTCCCGTGGATTTATTGGAGCAACATTGGCTAACGGATTTCGTAATAAGGCATCCGCTACTAAATTTACCTTACCTTTTATGTTGTGAATGTTTACATTGTAGTTTTGGATTTTACATTTCCATCGTGCTGTCCTCCCAGAGAGGAGTTTTTCTTGGAACATGCCCATGAGAGGCTTGTGGTCTGTGCATAGGTGAATTTCGTAACCGTACATGAAGTCATGAAATTTCTGTAGAGCAAGTACTACTGCTAGGGCTTCTAAGTCTGTTGTACAGTAATTTTTCTCTGCTCCCTTTATTTTTCTACCGGCAAAAGCAATGGGTTGATATTTTCCTCGTTTATCCTCTTGCATCAATACAGCACCTAAACCTTTGAGGGAGGCATCTGTGCAAATTATGAATGGTATTGTAAGTTAGGATAGGCAAAGCAAGGTGTGCATGTAACTTTATCTTTTAATTCATTAAATGCTAATTTTTGTTCCTCTTCCCACTGGAATACAGCATCCTTTTTTAGTAGAATGAATAGCGGTTGTGCTATATGAGAGAATTGGTTAATACAGGAGCGGTAATATCCCACTAGCCCCCCAAGTTATCTTACTTCGTCTATATTTGTTGGTTCTGGGAAATTCCTTACCGCCTGTATTTTGTCCTCAGATGTGCGAATAACTTGGGCATCTAGCCTGTGACCTAAGAATTTTATTTCCTTAAAGCAAAATTTGCATTTAGACGGTTTAATTTTTAAGCCAGCATCAGCAAGCTTTTGTAGGAGCTGGTCTAGTTTCTGTAGATGTTTGTCTATACTTGGGGTAGCTATAATAATGTCATCTAGATTGACAAATATTCCTTTTCCCAACATTCCAGACAATACGTAATTCATAAGTCTCTGGAAAGTGCCTGGTGCTTTCTTCAATCCCATAGGCATTCGTTTGTATTGGTAATGCCCTGTATTCGTGGAGAAAGCAGTGTATTTGAATGATTCTTGTTCGAGGCTAATTTGGTAATAGCCGTTGAGCAAATTGAGTGTGGAAAATACGTTATTTTCTGGTCCAGTATTTTGTAAGACATCACTTAACAATGGCACAGGAAACCGGTCACGGATTGTGTGCTGATTTAATTTACAGTAATCTACTACCGCACTCATTTCTCCGTTTCATTTGGGCACAAAAAATAATGAGGCATACCACGGGGAGACTGATGGTTCAGTAATACCTAGTTTTAACATTTCCTCAACATACTGTTTTGCCAGGGTGCATTGTGAATGCGCGACCCTATAAGCCGGTATATATATTAGTTGTGTGTCCGAATGTACGTTAATCTTGCGTGTAATCAGGTTAGTACACCCTAATTGTTCTCCAGGTAATGCCTCCGTTTGTCTATATTTCACTAATAGAGCTAAGAGATCGTTTTCTATGTTGAACTGACCTGAGTGAATCAAATTCTCCTTTATGCACTCTCTGTCTGACGAGTTTACTCTGGTCAATGCTCCTGCTACTGTCACTTCGCGTATCGGAGCTAGGCAAATTTCTAACCTACAAATACAGGTTCCTTTCTTAATCTTCACATCTCCATTCATGGTGTTAGCTAAAATGACATTCGTCTCACCCTTGTCATTCATCCAGCACAGGGCGCTCTCTATCAAAAGGCCATTTATTCTAACTCTCTCTTCTAATGCAGTGACATTACGATTTCTCAATTTACTCTTAATCGTAACTTCCATGAATGATTTTGGTGGTAAATTTGTATCATAATTAATGCTGGCTGGGTAAGTGGGTGATCGAGTCACGGTTGCAGTGAGAGGGAGTGAGGAGTGGGGTTTGGGCTGTGACAGCTGGTCTATGCGCCCATTTTCTTTGAGAACTTATGCGTCGGACTCCCCCATTTTGATTTTGTGTGTAATTGTTCTTATGATGCTAGTTTTCCTATAATTACTAGTTGTATTATCAAGAGATGAAATTTACTCTATGAATTCGCTGTCATAATGAATTCCATTGAATGGAGCATCAGTAATATATTTTGTGTTCTCATTGTGTTAAGTCCAAGTGTATTGTAGTTACAAATCATAATAGATAGATAGATAAATAGATAGATAGACAGCTCTACGCGAGCCTGGGGATAGGAAATGAGCTTGCAAATTACACTGAGGAAAGCTGACGACAGTGGCCAGTAAGGAGATGATGCAGTTAGTTGTCAGCAGTCCTCCTGTGAACAAAGCCCTAGTGACCATACACACACATACACACATACTCACACACAGGCTTCTTAAACTTTCCATCCACAAGGAACACACGTGATACGTCTCCTGTTTCACCAGAATTTAGGAAAGAGAGCTCAGAAGGAGAGAGGCCTTAGAAGAGACAGGTCGCAGGGAGAAGGGCTTGGTAACTTGAGAGAGAGACAGAGAGAGCGAGACAGAGAGATAGCTAGCGGGACTGGACTCTATACTTCGCTCTGTGTGAGAGACTTGTTAATATTTCCAAGACAAATAAAAATAGTCCCATACTACTCTTTACCTCTCCTGTCACTACATGACAAATGGGAAAGAAGATTATCTACTACAAGCTACTCCAGTATAATAACCGCTCGTCCACAAGTCTAATATATATATAACTCAACCACAAAGGAACCACAAAGTCTTTTTATGACACAAGCAGCATATCTCCTCTATTGACAATTTTTCTATTACGTAAAAGGTGGTAGTGAATGATCTGTGGTCTCTGTGAAATTCATGTTTAACTCAATCACACCAATAACTGGTATTTCTTTACCATCCACTGTGTATAAATTTAAGTCTGAGTTTTCCAAAAACGTCACTTTTCTTCTATTTCCCAAAAATCTTACTAACTCATCTTGCGTTATTAAATTCTCTGGTGAGCCAGAATCCAAAAATAATGATATCTCTTCCACCTCACATAAAGCAGATAC
>NC_136999.1:26237513-26240013 GCF_032717465.1 Coenobita brevimanus | reverse complement strand
CAGGTGGAACAGCTAGAGTGCAGACTGGGTTATTTTCGTCCCGCCTGTGATATAACTTTAGCATGTTGATGTGACAAAGTTGCTTGTTCTTTCTACGATCTGGTGTGGTGATGACATAGTTGACATCACTGAGTTTCTTCTCCACGAAATAAGGACCACTAAACTTGGCTTGAAGAGGTTGCCCATGCACTGGTAGCAGAATCAAAACCTGATCTCCTGGCTGAAAGTGGCGTAACCTGGACTTCTTATCATACCAAGTCTTCATCTTCTCCTGAGCAGCTCCTAAATTCTCTCTCGCCAGCTGTAAAGCAGTGGACAGCCGTTCTTTGAACTTCATCACGTACTCCAACAGGTTGACGTCATCTTTCTCCGACAGCCAGCATTCCTTGAGTAACATAAGGCGTCCTCTTACTTCATGGCCAAACAGTAGTTCAAAAGGTGAGAAGCCCAGTGATTCATTTGGTCATTCTCTTGCGGCAAATACAACGAATGGAAGACCTTTATCCCAATCTTTCTGATGTTCCAAACAGTATTTCTTGAGCATCGATTTGAGTGTTTGATGATATCTCTCCAACACCCCTTGGGTCTGGGGATGGTAAGCTGAAGACGTGATCTGGGTGATGCCCAACTCTTTCAGAGACTGCTTGAAAAGATTTGACATGAAATTACTTCCCCGGTCTGACTGTACCTCCTTCGGCAGACCAAACTTTGTGAAGAACCCTAGCATTTCCTTAACCACGTTCTTTGCTGAGATATTTCTAAGTGGAATGGCTTCAGGATAACGAGTAGCCATATCAATCAGGGTCAACACATAAGAAAATCCTGAAGAAGTCTTAGGAAGAGGGCCCACAATATCCACCAACACACACGGGTGAATGGCGCCTCAAAAGGAGGAATGGGAACTAGAGGTGCAACCTTTTCGGTCTGATTACACTTCCCCACAACTTGACAGGTGTGACAAGACTTACAATACCAGGAAACATCTCTGAAGATACCTGGCCAGTAGAAGTGTTTCAAAATGCGTGCCACAGTCTTCCTCACTCCAAGGTGTCCTGCCAAACTGGAATCATGAGCCACTCTAATGATATCCTGCCTACAAACACGAGGGATGACAACTTGATGTACAACCTCCCATTCACAGTCGGCTGATGCTGTTGGGGGTCTCCACTTCCTCATAAGTACTCCTGACTTTATATAATAACAAGTAGAAGCACTGGCTGACTCTTCCTCACTGCAAGCAGAGTTAGCTAGACCTTTCAACTCAGGGTCAGCAACCTGCAACTCAAAATTATCTTGACGAGACAAATTATCAACACTACGGGGTACTGCCTCATCTGATGAGTGGTCCAAATTAGCAAGAAAAGTGTCAGCTAGGATAACATCATCATCATCATTATCCTCTAAGTCACCAGTAACTTTAGTCTTAGCCCTAGTGACAGCACATGCAGGGAACACATCAGGGACATCACAGTCCTGGGCCGCAGCCACTGGCTCACTAAACAACTGAGGAGCTGGACACACTTGACTTCCACCAATATCATTTCCAAGTAAAAAAGTTACACCTGACATTGGGAGTGTCTCAACCAACCCAACCATAACGGAACCATTAACAAAACCAGACTCTAAATTCACTCTGCACAGAGGGACAGAGAAGAAATTATTCTCTACACCTTGTAAGATTACAGTTTCATCAGAGGAATTAACATTAGAGCCTAGGACACTGGTCAGCATAAGGGATTGGCAAGCACCTGTATCACGATATATTTTAACTGATTTCCTGTCATTACTGTCCAGAGGACTGACAAAACCATCAAACAGGAAATTAGCACATGAACTCTTGAGAGTGTCACCCACGTTCCTGCTCAAAAGAGCTATCATGAGAATTTAATTTACCCCTCAAAGCAGGTTCGGTTAACTCAGTTAAAGAATTCTGGGAACTCTCAAGGGTGGACACTAGACCAATTGACTGAATATTTAAAGACTCCTTTTTGTTCACATCACGCTGTCTACTGAAACATTTCTCTGTAGTATGACCAAGCTTACTACAATAAGTACATTTACGTTTCTGAAATCTAGATGTGAAGCTGGTATTTACTTCCTGAGAAACATCATCTTTATTCTCTTTCCTGTTACCTGTACTCTGAGTAGAGGCAACATACTTACTCTCAGCTTTCCTTTTTTCTCTAGAATATCTCTTGTGAGTGAGAACATATTCATCAGCTAAAACTGCAGCATCAGACAAATTATCTATTCTTCTCTCATGAAGATATATGCCTTACGTCATGATTAATACACCTTTTGAAGTCCTCCAGCAAAATCATCTGCTTAAATTTATCAAAATCAGAATCCATATTCTTAGAATTTAAGCACTGCTCTAACAGATCTTCTTTGATTTTTGCATACTCAACATGGGATTGCTTATCTTGCTTATAAGTTGTCCTAAATTTTACACTATAGGCTTCAGGAACAAGCTCATAGGCCTTAAGAGTCAAGCTCTTAA
>NC_136999.1:26222933-26232933 GCF_032717465.1 Coenobita brevimanus | reverse complement strand
TGTGGAGAGAATGGAGAATGAAAGACTGACAAAGAGGGTGTATGTAGGTGAAGTGGATGGAGGGAAAGGGAGGGGGAGACCGAGGATGAGGTGGAGGGATGGAGTTGAGAGGTATATGAAGGAGGGGGGACTGAGATGGGGGGAGGGCAGTCCAATGAGGAGTGACAGAGCGACTTGGAGGCGTTTTGTCTGCGGTCGCCCTTTGCGGGATTATGGCGTCGGGCTATAGATACACAGATAGATAGATGACTTTTAGCCACTTTTAGTTTCAGAGATAATATGCATTATGAAAGATGATAACTCATAATAGTAATGATTATGCTGGTGATAATGATAATAAAAGGCTACAATACTACTACAACTAATAACAAAATAACAACAATAACAGCAACAACAATAATAATATTAATTGCAATATTCGTGTGTGTGTGTGTGTGTGTGTGTGTGTGTGTCAGGGCGGAGTGTGTGGGGGGGGGAGGAGGAGGGACGTGTATCTGTGTTAGGACAAGCGCGGCCTATTTCCGTCCATGGTCTGGGCTTGGAATAATTTACATTTAAATACTGCCTTTATCTCTTTAGTGGTACGTACTAGAACATTGGTTATTTAGATGGTTTTACTTATTGTTCCTTACATATTGCGACCTGAGGTTTTGATGGTGTCGTTTATATGCAAATAAATTCCATGAATATGAATAAAGTATATAAAAAGTATAATAATATATATTATAATGAATAAAATCTTACTTTTCAAAAGAACTATTTTGATGAACTTTACTGACATGCGTGTTCATTGCTTTATCTTCTACAGCTAGCAAGCATTTCAGACCAAGAGTGCATAATAACGGGAGCAACACGATGCAAAATGAATTTTGACAATATTTCCCTACTGTGGACATTGTTATCGTAAGTATCTGGCGGTAATTCTTTGTACATACAGGTCACATGCACCAAATTGGATCTCCATGTGGAATTATCCGTCAAAATTCTGGGTTCAAACGTGGAAAGGTTGTTTCTTAACCCGGTTACAGGAGCGTCTTCTCTTGTATTTCATTCCACTTACAGGCACATGATTTTGTTATGCTAGTTACCTCCGCCAAGGAGGTTATTTTATTGCCACCGTTGGTTTGTTTGTCTGTTTGTCTATTAGCAGGATATCTCAAAAAGTAATGAACAGATTTTGATGAATTTTTTTGGAGGGGTAGGGTATAGTCCAAGGAAGAGTCCGTTAGATTTTGGTGTGGTCCGGACCATCATCTGGATCCAGGAATTTTTTAAAGGATTCTCTACCATTACGGGATAATAGCAATTTTAACATTTTTGTTTAAACTATGCCTGCAATGCTTGCACAAAAAATACAAGATAACATCTCCATAAGATCTACCACACACTCTGGTTTGGCGGAGGTTTGCAATTTCGGATTGCTCCTGTTGACTCATAGGGTCATGAGAGTGGTAACAGTGTAACATGAAACCTGCAATGGTCAGAAAAACTATCGTTTTCTATTCCAGCTTACGTCATATGAGTCTATTCTGCTGAGAGTGAATCGTGCAATCGTGAGAGTGTTAAAGCTGTTACCATTAATCCTAGTGCTCGTTTTTTTTTATTTAATCAAACTACTACCAGACGATTTTGCTTTACCAAGGGCAGTCCTCAAATCGTTAAGTTAATAAAGGTTATCAATTTCACATCCGGTTCGAAAATTCTCATAAAATAAGAATGTAAGATACCGTACGCTCTCAGCGTTAAGCGGTTATCGTTAGCGAAGTGACTTGAATTTAATCCCTTCAGTCCGATCTAATGTCGTATTTCCGTTTTATTCTACTTACGCCAGATGATCGATTGTTTTCAATATGGAAGAAACTTCTCAAACAAGCGTTCCACGTACCCAGCTTTTGGGAGATTTTTTTTTTTTCGGGGGGGGGGGGGGTGTCCTGAAGGTGGCAAATAATGCCTTAATAAATTAATGCACTATTACAGACTGGCGCTAACGAGGAGCCTACGTTTGGAGGTGTTGTGCGCCCTGGGTGGAACACTGAGGCATCCACCCAGGAACTATTCTTTCTCACATTTCCCTGCACCTCGCCATGACAAAGACCCTGTTCGATCCGGACAAGGCATTGGCTACCACAAAGGGGCACTGGATATCTACATGATGTGTGTATTGTACTGTACCTGTAGGGCGTCCCCACGAAAGTAGTTGTTTACCTGTGATCGACGGATCTGCTCACTGAGACAGATCAGGGGCTAAGCAACAACTGTTACTACAAACTCTTCCCAAGTTAAATAAAAATCGACTGGAGGCTGCAAGGACAAAAGGAACAATACATCCCAGAACTGAAAGAGTTAACTTGAGGCAGGACCTCTCACAATGATGGAGTAATGTGGAGCGTCTTTAAAAGCTTAAAATAATCGTGCAGTGGTAACTGACGAAAAAAAAAATCGTTCTGAGGGTCCTTAGGGATATAATAGTTAGTACAGCTCCATGTCCGTCATTTTAAAACTGCCACAAAAAAATGTTGAACTTAGATCACCTACAGTACCAGAGAAAATGCTTAAATTTATGTAACCCATAATGTCACAAAATACACTTGAATTTAGATAGTTCACAGTACCACAAATAATGCCTTAATTTAGATGACATACAATGCTACAGAATGTGCTTGAATTAAAATAACCCAAAATTACAACGATTATGTATCAATTTGGTCAGAACATAGTACCAAAGAATTTATGTGTCTTCAGATAACCCACAACGCACCTGAATTTAAATAACCCACAGTACCAAAGAATGTGCCTGAATTTAGATAACCCACTGTACTACAAACTTCGCATGATTATAAATAATGTACAACAGTTGGCCGCACTTCCGCGAGGGCCACCTTAGTGTTGTCAACGCTGGGCGAGATAGTAACCGCAAATCATTAGTAGTGAGCTCTGATCGAAGCATTCACAGGACTGAGGGAGGGAGCGGGTTTGAGGTGGGTAGGTGGGTGCCTGTACACGAGAGGCGAGATATAACGATTGTTGAGGCGACAGAAAAGTGTAATATTTATACCTCAAACCCCCTTCCTCCCCCCCAAACTCTCTCTGTACGACTCTCTCTTACTGGCTGTGGATGCTTCGAACGCATCTCTCTACTAGTGTTTCAGAGTAAATATCTTGGCCAGCGTTGACAACGCTGTGGCCCTCGCGGGAGTGCGGCCAGCTGTACAATACCACTGAAAAATGCATTAATTTGGATAACCAAGAACCCACAGGAAATGCCTGAATTTAGATACCTCCAAACTCCAAAGAATATACCTGAATTTGGGTACATCGTTGTTTTGAGACATCAAGAGTCCAGAACATGTTCATACTGTTAAGTAGGGGTGGTCACAATCAGGTAAAATTAAATTGATTCGCTGAGTAAATTATGTGGCATGCAGTTCTGGGAACGCTACTCATAAAAAGTAGTGGCACTCCCATTCCCGTTACTAGCATGAAAAAGTAGTGGCGTTACTGGTTTCACTACTTGATACGAAATGTAGCGGTGCTCCCGCTACCGCTGCTTTGGATAAGAAAAAGGTATACGAAGGAATGGTTAACAAAAATCTGTGATATAGCAATATGCTACAAACTGTTTTCGATAACACTAGTCAGTCTGAGTCGTTATGTTGTGTACCAGTAATGTCAATATATACATATACTGAAAGAAAAAATCATATACATGTCAGTGTCACTTTAACCCCTACACTGCGGGGTTGTTTTTGCGCTCCTTGTGCATCCTGCGAGGATATTCATGCTCCAACTGATTTTTTAAAAATATTTGCCAAAAATCAGTTATTAGGCCTAGATTATTAAAATTAAATATGCCTATGGGACATACCTTCAGCTTTCCCCGGGGATGTTTGTTGAGCCTTCTTCATCTACCATAGGACTTGTGGAGACTTCTGAAGTTGGGTAACGAAGTCTCCACTTTACACTTCCTGATACCCCGTAATATGGTTACCACTGCCTGATATTATAACTACAAACACTATTCTATGAATTTCAAGTAGTTTGGAATTCATTTTCCAAAAAAAAAACACACACACTCTGTGAAAGCAATGTAAATTACGAGTGCATACGAGCTTTCCTCCCATGCTGGTTCCCCGATGGTATTCTGAGGCGGAGCTGTCATTTATTATTTATAAACACACTCACACTTTATATTCCTAGTACTTTATTACACATATTTATATATACAATATTTATCTATAAGTTTCTTTCAGTACTAGTAGTTTATTTTCACTCCAGGCATTCACTTTCTCGTCATGTATACTAGCGTTGAGAGCGAATCTGTCACTTTCACTTTCATAACTCCCAGTATTCATACATGCTAGAGTGAAACTTTCACTTTCATTACTCTTAGTATATATACTCGTATTCTTATATTACTGCTCATTTACATTTCTATTTACATTTTCTATTTTATTTACATTATTTCCATTTCCATTTTATTTACACTATGTTATGCACTGTCACTTGCAGTAACTTATAAAACTATTTTCCACTGTTCACTTATATTTACATTCATTGTTTTCACTTGCTGTTTACACATTATTTACACATTATTTACATTTCCACTTGCACTGTTTTAGAGTCAGCAGAAAGATCGTAGTCACTGTCCATCATTTTCATTGATAAATTAGCCAGTTCACGTTCCACAGCAGTCACTTTGCCTTTTATCCCTTTCCACATGAGGTTTAGTAGGGGTAGAGGTCACAGGGCCCTTTGCATGGGGCTAAAAAGTGGAGGAATTGGACAGGCGCAAATCCGACGAAGTTTCACCTTGAAAGACGACAGTAAACTGAAATTCTGTGGCCTAGGGGCAGTGAAGGGCTGCCAAGGTCAGCGTGCTGACAGCTGCTAATATATATGCTAGAAATGATTGGCAGGAAATCTATACAATACAATATAAATTAGGTAGATACATGTGAATGTAAATATCACTTAGGCTTCTCCCTTCCTTTCTTATATATATTTTTATTATGAGAACAGGTCATACAGCATATTTCAAGGGGAAATAAACAGGAAAAATTAGCAAACGAGTGCACGTGAGGTGTTGCCAGGTGATAATTAGCCCATTCCAGATGTATGGTGGTATCAATTACCTTTTCTCTTTCTTTTATATATTACTTTGTATAAGAATAGGGCAAAGGACACATTTCAATGGATAAAATGAGTGGAAAAATCCATCCAGCATTTATGTAGCGCAGCACAGCTGGTCAGGCGGGAAGAGAGGGTAATGGAGGGGAGGTAAGGAGGGGGGGAGTCAAGGACAGGAGAAAAATGGCTAAATTGTCAACAGTGGATGGGAGTACAGGTGACATTAACAAAACTGAGTATAGCTGGACAATGATAGTACTGATAGATGATACAAGCCAGCACTTGAAAGCCAGGGCGAATGCAAAATAAAACAGAATCACAAAAGTGACGCCCTGCGGTATGATCCCTTGCTCCTGAGCATCACGAAAGTGACCCCCCATGGTTAAGGGGTTAATGAAGCTTAGAGCCGAAGATACAGGAAAAAGCTATTTATTGTATTATGTAACAAATGTTCTTTTACATTGTTACCTAATATACCTACTGAAAGTTACATACGTAAATAAAAGATAAAAAAAATGTGGCCTACCATCGACACATTATATAGATTTATTATATTTTCTAGGATACCTATTATAGACATGTACAAAAACGAAAGTAAAAATGAACTGGGGCTTTCTTTTAAAGGCTGTTTATACAATAACAATATTTTTATGCATTACTTTAAACTGAATGTAACATACTGTCACGAGATAATAAAGTAGTGAGTAAGAATTAGTCTGAAAGAGGAGAGGGAGAGAGTGGGAGTTAGAGACGCGGATAGTTACAGGTGTATGTGTGTGTGTGTGTGTGTGTGTGTGTGTGTTTTAGCATTGCCTACATCTAGGTGACATCCTTATTTATCTTTAATTAATTTAAATGACCAATAATTAACTAGCAAATTCCTGTCTAATTATTGCACATTACTAATAAATAATAATTAATAAACTCCTTATGTAATGTAGAACAAACATCATTGACTGACAGAATTGACGAAAGTATTATTTTTCGTCATTAATAAATACAACCAAACCGTCGGCATTTCTGTATGAACTCACCGACTCCGGACCTGTATTCGTTGCATGAGCAGCGAGGAGCGCGGTAATGCGTGAGTACAGCCAAAAAGTAGTGGCGCTCTCAGTTCCACTACTGGCTACAAAAGGCAATGGCGTTACCACCATTGCTATTAATATAGTAGCGGCGCTATGTAGTGCCACTACTAATAGCGGCGCTATTCCCAGTTTTGGTGGTATGGTATTTGCAGGAGCCTATTGTGGCCATGACTATGCTGGGGTTATTGATTAACCTCTCTCTCTCTCTCTCTCTCTCTCTCTCTCTCTCAGTAAGGCTTAATGCTCTCTTAATATTCTAGACGTCAAGAATATAAGTGTATGTGTTGTTTACATTTAGCTTTTACAAAATCACTTCCTGGTTTTCCTCATGACATCTAGAAAACTAAATATGAGGAGATGTTAACCCCTACACTGCAATAGATCTTTCAAAAGTAGAAAAAAAATCGTTTGGTGATAGGCTGAAAGGTTAAACATCTTAGTACATGAGCAGGTTTAGGCACTGATGGCTGGTTAGGGCCTTTTCTTATATTTGATGTCGTTGTTATGGTAACGCATTTATTACATCTTTCTTGCCACGTCGAACCCCCTTCACCCCTTACTTTCACCTGGGAAAAACTTTTCGAACTGCTCAGCGTAGGATTCAGCCAACAATAGTCATTCCCCACAAAATATCTCCCTCTAACAAAATCACATCGTGCGAACAGAGCAAGAAAAAAAAGTGAAATACGCCATCGTATTAAACAACTTCACTGTTACAGCACTAATGTGTGTATGTGTGTGAGTTGATGCGTGCATGCATCCGTGTTTGCGTGCTTGCGTGCGTGCGTACGAGTGTGTGCGTGCGTGCGTACGTGTGTGTGTGTGTGGTCAAGCAAAGAGAGAGAGAGAGAGAGAGAGAGAGAGAGAGAGAGAGAGAGAGAGAGAGAGAGAGAGAATGATGGCTGGGTAAATGGAAGTGAGGGTGGAACAATGGAGAAATCAATAAGTGAAGACAATGGTGGGAGACAGGGCAATAGGGGAGGTAATGGAGAGGTGGTAATGGTGGTGGTGGTGGTGGAGGAGGAGGAGGAGGAGGAGGAGGAGAGGAAGGCATAGGATGAGGAAGAGGAAAAGGAGGAGGAGGAGGAGGAGGAGGAGGAAGAGGAGGAGAGGAAGGCATAGGATGAGGAAGAGGAGGAGGAGGAGGAGGAGGAGGAATAGGATGAGGAAGAGGAAAAGGAGGAGGAGGAGAGGAAGGAATAGGATGAGGAAGAGGAAAAGGAGGAGGAGGAGGAGGAGGAGAGGAAGGAATAGGATGAGGAAGAGGAAAAGGAATAAAAGGAAGAGGACGAGAGAGAGAGAGAGAGAGAGAGAGAGAGAGACAGACAGACAGAGACAGAGACAGATAGACAGACAGACAGACACAGATCATAATAACCAATAGAACCAGCAAACTAGACCTTAAAATATCGTTTTGTCTGGACAAGGTCGATTGGAAAGAAAACGAACTTGAGGGTGAACTTGCTTTAAAATATGGACTGTAGTCCAAATTATGAGTTTAACTGTGTACCCCTTTAGCTTGTAAAATTTTAGCGACCCTTTGGGAAATAAGTCGTAGCGAACGGGTCAATATCATTCATCTCTTAATCCTTACACATCTTCATGTTCGCCTGCTTTGTGCTTGAAGTTACAACATCGTTTAAGTTTATGGGAAACCTTTACTTCTGAAAGGTTGGCAATACATACTAATCTTTTCTTTTTTTTTTCACTATTTCGACATCATTCTTAGCTTAGTCTTCCTAACGCTGAACAATTTTATTCAGCTGAGGGAAGCCTTCCTGTTCTAAAAGGGTAAAAATTGGAACTCGGACCTCTGGGGAAACTGTCATGTTGGCAGAACAATAATAACAACAGCAATGACAAAACACTAATGGACAATAATAATCATTACAACAAGTTTGGCTGATGGTAACAGGTGGTGAAATACGGTAATGAACATTGTCCTGCGTTAGAAAGAATAAGCAAATGAATATCGTCATCATGGTAAATAAGTTAACCTTTCATTGCCGCGTCTCGTTAATTTTACCAGCTAATTCAAAACGATTTCATTTATCGTAGAGAACCATCAATCATATCAGGTTGGGACAACACTACTATTCTGTTTTAACTAAAGTCGAAGGATTTTATTCAGCTGAGTGAAGAAATAGGAGCCTGAATGACACTGGACCTTGCATTTTATCCATGATTAACCCTTAAGTTCCCAGAGTTGCTGTGCGAGGGATTTTGCTGGAAGGGTGCTAGGCGCACCATCCTCCGCCTGTTGGCTCATAGCCGCGAAGCTCATAGGTTCCTGCCTGGGGGTTCTCTTCTTCAGCAAATTTTGAAGACGCCCAGTTCCGTCCCATGCTGGGGACACGGGGCGCAAAGAGGTTAAGAAGAAGTGGTAGAGGGTGGTTAGCATGTTCGTCACACAGATGTGGCGGCGGCACCGTGATGGCACAACTATATAAACAGTATACCACACTCTGCCCCATTTTCAAAACCCAGATTGCAAAAGTATAATACTCTACCCTCATTATACCTACATCTGCAGTCCTTTTTCCCCTGCAGCTGCCGCCAGACAATTTCATGTTGTTGACAGAAAACTCTCTGATCTGAATGGGAGATTCACCTCTCTTGTGCCCCCAAGTCGCGATTTTCCTCCAAAAAGAAGGAACCCAAGGTTAAGCGGTTGCAAACTTGCTATCCAAATGGAAGCCGAACCTATTCTGCCCTGCCTTTAATGCTTTCCTGATCGCAATTTTCGCTCATCTTGGACTTTCGATACGAAAACTTTGACTTTCACTTTACCATCCACTTGCGTTGTCCATCTTCACAGGGTTGCAATGCTGCTGCCATGTTCCATCACCAACCATCTTCCCAGCCAGTCCTGCCCATTTCCTCCCCACCACCCACGCCTATCATTTCAGATAAGGTGAATGTTTCGAAAACGGACATCCAAAACTGTTGCACTGGCACGACTGATTTGGGGGCACAAACACCTTCAGGGTTATGACTTAAATCGATTTTGTAGAACTGAATGGATGTGGTGGACCTTGAAGTGATCTCAATGGACACGGATGACCCATAATGGTATGCTTTTAAAACAGAAGCACATATAAGAATAATTTGGGACACGTCTTCATCGGCAGGATCTTAATACGTCACATGAATCTAAAGTGGCCTGGAAGGACCTTAACTGGCCTAATTTGACTGAAATACTCATAGGCCAGAAATTATCTCTTCAAATTTGAAATGGTTAAAATCAAGCAGAATAACCATATCGGACCTCATCTATGCTCGTATACATGAATGGTAATGTAGCGAAATTACTTGAATGAATCTGTAATTGGTTTGAAGACATGATGGACCAAACTGAAGCTAAACTGCCTTCACTGAACAGGAAAGAATTTGCGCCCAGCTGAAAATGTAAGGCCAGAATATTTCTTAACTTCAACTGAGTGAAACTGAAAGTAAATGGCACTTAACTGAATACACTCCTGATCCCCTCCCCCCCCCTCTCTCTCTCTTTAAAGGGCTTTTAAGGTGCCCAGATTATTTCTGCATGATTCCTACCACAGTCATAGAGCTGGTGTGTGTATTGCTGTTAGGAGTGAGGAGGAGGAGGAGGGAGAGGAGGAACTGACTGAGGAAGAAGAGAAGAGAGAACAAAGCTGGGGAAAAAGAAGAGTACAGAGAAACGTGGGATACAACAAAACAAGGAAGGGTTGAGAGAATGGGTTGACAGAATGACCTGAAAGGCCTTTGGGTCGTATTTAGAAAGCTTTGGAGACTGTATCACCTTT
>NC_136999.1:26145433-26220433 GCF_032717465.1 Coenobita brevimanus | reverse complement strand
TCCATTACACTCATTTTCCTTGTTTCATCAGTCTAGAATGAAGAAAATATGGATCGATACTTACTAACAGTGAGGAGATAGAAAACTACCGGTGACCAAGGAAAAATGAAGTTGGTAATATTTCACAGGAAGAGACGATTTTAAGTACCATGGCTTTTGGATTAGGCTAAATATAATGAGTCCGTCAGTGTCTTAACCGTGGACTGCGACATTCCTCATGTGGGGGTGTCTCGTAAAGCTGTGACATACCTCTTATGAGAGAGATTTTCAACAACGCACCAGAAAGGCTCTAGAAGAATCAGCGTGACACAAAATTTATGGGGTATTAGGGTAACTGGTAGCTCTCATTCCCACCCCATATCTTGAGCCCAGTTGCTAAGTTGCACCAGCAACAGTGACTCAAAAGTACACACTTTGAAATGCATTATCCACAATATTATCACCCCAGGAAAGGCAGTCGTGGGTCAAAATTCTTTAGAATAATACAAAATCAAATGTAAGGTCAACAGGAGGTAATGTAACAGCAGTAGGGTGGTAAATAACGAGTGTAAAAGTATCTTCCTGAGTTCGTTTTGCAGCATATATATCTATCTATCTATCTATTGCCAGACGCCTCAATCCCGTTTGGGGTGGCCACAAACAAATCGCCTCCAAGTCGCCCTGTCCCCCGCCATTTCACTGCCCTGCTCCCAACTCACACCCCCCTCTCTCATATACCTCTCCACCCCATCCCTCCATCTCATCCTCGGCCTCCCCCTCCCTCTTCCCCCCTCCACCTCACTCATATATATATATATATATATATATATATATATATATATATATATATATATATATATTTTTTATGTGATCGACTCTGGGCATAGGCTTCACAGCCTGCTATCAAGGCCCAGCAGTCCTCCTACATACCATACAAGCTGGTAACCCACTTGGCGGGAGGGAAGACTGACGAAAGCCCATTTACAGCCAGTCTCCTCTGCCCCTGTAGGCATTACCCCTCCCCGCCTCTCTCTCTCTCTCTCTCAACATAGTATTTTAATGTTCTTACCAGAAATGCAATTTCTGACAATTATTTCTCCAAAACTCCGCCGATTTCAATGTTTAAAAAATCTGTGGGTAGCTGCAAGATGGAGTTTCCTAGCCACTGATATACATTTCGGGGAAATCTGTAAGAATAACCAACTTTTTTTTTAAATAACAGAACAGAGGAAGGAAAAACGAATGAGTAAAAAAAAAATTCTCCATACACCAGATTACTGGTGTCCTCCATTCATAAAATATCTGTAACAGTGGGACTTGAATTGCTGTAGATTAAAGTCTGGAGGGAAACAACTCTGGGGAAGGGAGTTCCAGAGATGCAGTCGGGGAAGGATGGAATTCTGATAAGCAGAAGTTCTGCAGTAAGGCTGAATGACGTTCCAGTCATGAGCACTGCCAGATGTCCGTGTAGCACGAGGGAAGGCTACACTCAACTTCGTCTGAGCATTTGCCATAAAAATACCTGTAAAATAATGTAAGGGAGGCAACATTCCTTTTTACTTGTAGGGGAGGTAGTTTATAATAGCAGGGTTATTAATAAATCCAGCAGCTTTGTTCCGAATTTTGTCTAGTTGTTTTAATGCAACCTCTCCACATCCACTCCACAAGGGTGAGCTATAGTCAAGCCAAAAGCGCACATGACTTATAAATTATAGCAAACTGCTCGTCAGTGAAGAAGTTACGGACTATGTACAATAATCCAAGTTTCTTTGAGGCAGTTTTAGCAAGTGATCTGACATGAGAGGTCCATCTGAGGGCATTGTTAAGTGAGACACCGATAATTTGAATACTTTTGGAGATGGGAATATTAGTAGCAGTGAAGGTAATATACGAATCTGGCAATATCTGTCTATTGGTAAAGTGAATAAAATTGATTTTACTAGCATTAAATGAGACAAGGTTGTTTTGTCCCAGCTAATTGATCATAGAAAAGTTTTGATTTATGGAGATGGCTGTACTGAGTTGAGAGTTAGAGATATTAGACTTGTAAATGGGTGTCTGAGTGTGAATGAACTATGAAGTGTTGAGTCATCTGCATATGAATGGATGGGATTGTGGGTGACAGATAAGAGATCATTTTGCTGCACCACGGGGGATGTCTCCACGACCCCTTGCTACAGCCCACGGGTTAAATCAGTGGTTCTTGACGTGGGCCTTACCCCGCCCATCCCAGGAGCCATGCCATATTTCAATGATGCCACATGCAAAAAATGGAGTATCAAGGGACCACAGTAAGTTTCTGAGGGAGCCACTAAACTAAACTGCCTGATGTATGACCTTGTTTTTCACAGTCCTCACATTCCATTTGCTGTGCTAATTTCAGCAGCATAAATATTGAAAATTACCAAAATTTACAATACATATATAATTGAAAAAAGCAGTTTGTATTAAATGAAATTGTTCTCATGAGAAACAGAAAGTAAAATCTGGCAACTCCGACATTCAAGCGATGTAAAGTTAGTCGCTAAACTGATGCCAACTTGCATCACTCATATTTATTTCTAACTTGGGACACATGGGCTTTTGATTACAATTGCCTCCATATACATGTACAGTTGAATACTAGATTTACATTTCGCTATTGCCTATCCATCTAACAGAGGCTATGAGTGTTGGGGGCACAGAGGAACCTTATTATTCAGACAATAAAAACCAAAGCATTCGCCCGCGAATGCATGTTGTCCACCACCACTAAAAGAACTAGATCAATCATCGTCTAGCAGTCGGATGCGTATCATTCCAGTTTCACCAAAATCGAAAACAAAGTCTTAGGATTTCGACGTTTCCTCCTACTAAAGTAAAATATCACGCTAGCATACAGAAGCCTGAAGTCAGAGGTATTATGTTGGTGAAGGTTATTGAGTCTAAGAGGCCTTTGAAGAATTTCTTACAATTACACATCAAGTACTGTAGCAGTTCTCTTCGGTGATGTTATGATAGAAAATTATGAATAATGGCATGCTAAAAAAAATGTTAGAATGTATATTATCTTGCATTTTCTCTGGCAATCGGACGGACATCATCGCAGCCAAAATTATTCACAGACAAGCAAACCATCCTGGGATACTGCCCACAAAGTCTGGATACAATTTGACCACTTGATTTTGATATATTTTGGGAACACACACACACACACACACACACACACACACACACACACACACACACACACACACACACACACACACACACACACACACACACACACACACACACACACTGACGGGCGATTACATTATCGCTTGGCTAGACGGGCAGATCAGAATCACATCTCTCTCTCTCTCTCTCTCTCTCTCTCTCTCTCTCTCTCTCTCTCTCTCTCTCTCTCGCCTAAGTGCCACATTCTGCTCCAGATATAACACCTATTTGCAGTAAAATCGTTTATGATTACAGGAATAAAAAGTCACATGATCAAGCATCAAAACAATTCTGTTCACTGCCAGTTTACTCTAAGCCCAATCCAGTCCATCAAAACCCAGTACAGCCCATCCCAGCATGCTCTCATTAAAATGAGGCAATTACACTGAGTAAGAAGTGAGGTTAGCAGGGGAGTGAAAGATAAAAATGGTAGATTACTAGTGGAGAAGGGAGAAAAAGTAGCAGATGGAGAGAACACTTTAAGGAATTGTTGAACATACAGGATGGAAGTAATGCGAGTATAAGTGGCTGGGGAATGGCTGGGAGAAGGAGGGAGGTGAGAAGACAGAAAGAAATCAATAGGATAGAAGTTTTTTTTTTTTTTTTTTTAAATAACAGAACGGAGGAAGGAAAAACAAATGGGTAAAAAAAAAATAATCCATACACCAGATTACTGGTGTCCTCTGTTCATAAAATATCTGTAACAGTTAGACTTGAACAGTTGTGGGTTGAAATTTGGAGGAAAACAACTCTGGGGAAGCGAGTTCCAGAGAGATGCAGTTCGGGGAATGAAAGAATTCTGATTGGCAGAAGTTCTGCAATATGGTTGAGTGACATTCCAGTCATGACCGCTACCAGATGCCCGTGTAGCACGAGGGAAGGCATGGAGAGGTGGCACCATGGACGCAACTTCGTATGAGCATTTGCCAAAAAAAAAATCTGTAAAATAATGCAAGGGAGGCAACATTCCTTCTTACTTGCAGGGGAGGTAGTTTATATGTAATGGCAGGTTGCAATGAAGAAAGTTAGATTTGGGAAGGCCCCAGGAATTGATGGAGTGTGTGGTGAAATGCTGAAGCATGGGGGAGAGATAGTAGTAGAATGGATGTGGAAGATGTGCAGATTGGCCTGGGAGGAAGGTAGAGTCCCGGAGGATTGGAAGTCAGGTATTATTATTCCTTTGTACAAAGGAAAAGGGGAAAAAGAAGTGTGTGGTAATCATAGGGGCATTTGTCTTCTTAGTACCGGTATTATAGGAAAAGTGTATGGTAGGATACTTATTGACAGAGTTAGAGAAAGAACAGAGGAATTAGTTGGAGAAGAACAGGGAGGCTTTAGGAATGGAAGAGGTTGTGTAGATCAGATATTCATTCTTAGATCTTTAGTGGAAAAGTTTCTAGAGAAGAGAAAGAAGTTGTATGCGGCTTTCATGGATTTGGAGAAAGCATATGACAGGGTGGATAGACAAAGATTGTGGAAAGTATGAAGAATATATGGAGTAGATGGGAAGTTGTTGAATGCTGTGAAGAGTATGTATGATGGTGCTAAGGCTGCAGTGCGTGTTGATGGTGAACTAAGTGAATTTTTCTCTTTGAAGGTTGGGTTGAAACAGGGATGTGTCATGTCTCCATGTTTGTTTAGTCTGTACATAGATGGGGTAATAAAAGAGGTACAAGGTAGGGTAGTGGATGTTGGAGTGGCCCTGGTGAGAGAGGATAGTGTTTGGAAACTCCCTGTACTGTTGTTCGCAGATGATACTGTGTTGTTGAGTGAAGACGAAGGGGAGCTGCAAGGCTTGGTGGATGAGTTTGGGAGAGTGTGTAAGAAACGGAATCTAAAGGTGAATGTAGGGAAGAGTAAAGTGATGGTCTTTGAGAGAGGTGAAGTCAGTGAATGTACAGCGAGGTCGGATGGTGAGGAATTGGAAAATGTGAGTACGTCTAAGTACTTGGGTAGTGTGTTGAGTAAGGATGGAGGTTTGGAGGGTGAAGTGCTTGAAAGGGTACAGCAGGGAAGAAAAGTTGCTGGTTCTTTGAAAGCAGTGATAGGAAACAGGGAAGTGAGCAAGGAAGTGAAAAAGTTACTACATGACAGTATTGTGATACCAACTCTAACGTATGGAATTGAAGCTTGGACGTTGTTGGGAGGACACAAGTCAAGAGTGAGAGCAGTGGAAATGAGTTATTTAAGAGGAGCCTGTGGAGTCACATGGAGAGACAGGCTGACGAATGAGGATATAAAAGGAGCGTTGTGGTGTGGATGTGGATGTGATAGGAAGCGTTATGAGGAACACACTGAGGTGGTTTGGCCATGTGGAGAGGATGGAGGGTGAGAAACTGACGAATAGAGTGTATGTGAGTGAGCTGGAGGGGGGAAGAGGGAGGGGGAGGCCGAGGATGAGATGGAGGGATGGGGTGGAGAGGTATATGAGAGAGGGAGGTGTGAGTTGGGAGCAGGGCAGTGAAATGGCGGGGGACAGGACGACGTGGAGGCGATTTGTTTGTGGCAACCCCAAACGGGATTGAGGCGTCTGGCAATAGATGGATGGATAGAAGAAGTGGTAGAGAATTTTGCAACTGTTACACGCAAACCAACACATGTATATTCAAGATTAGTCTTCACAAAAAAAAAAAAAAGAGGATCTTTGGACTCGTGAGTAAAAATGTTAACCTTTTCAATATGATTTTATCTTTTGTTAATTTTCTTTTGTTACTTCTTGAGTCTAGGAAGAATCTCTTTTATTCCCTTCACAACGTAAGTTTACCCTGACCTAAGCTGAATACAACTGTTTGACTGCAGCAAGAATAAAAGAAACGTAATGTCATCCTCCAAATGGAATTAAATGTGCTGTACAAGCTTAGTAAATATTGTTAGAGTGTCTATGGAGGAGGAAGTACAGTTGGGGTCAGAAATTTTGTCGGGGATTCACCGATGATCAAAATTTCATACACTTTTTACCACTGGCTTTTTTTTTTTTTTTTTTTTTTGACAAATTTCTACCATAAGTGTACCTCCATCTGACAACTACTGACCCCGATTGATCTCCATTTGACAGAATCATTGACTCGAACTGTGCATGAAAAGGAACCAGATCGAGTTAGAACTACTGTATATCCCCAAAGTGAACCCATTTTCAATATGCTATCATAATGTTTCTATTTAAATACGACTGTAGTGAGTTCCTTTGAATTCAATAAAATAATCAGTCGTTAGCTATATACAGTACAACACTCTTCAATCTCGGGTAAAACCTTATTTGATTTTTTTTACAATTTATTTTTCTCAGGATTCACCTAAGCATGTAAAAATCGCCTCAAGTTAAACGACCTATAATGCAAACCAGAAAATTTGCTGTTATACACGGGTAACATTCCTAGGCACCTATGAGTCACTCAGCAAAATAAAATCATTTGATTCTGGCAGAAACAGAACATTAGATCTGTCCCGACCATGGTAAAGGCGAACGACCCAAAGCAGTCTGACAGAACACACTAATGGTACTCTAAATTTACAAAGTAATATCTGTAATACAGAAACAAAAGGAATACTGCTTATTAGAGGCAGAAACTGGGCCACTGGCTCTACTATACTGGAGCAGATGCGGGAGGTGGAAGGTGTGTACAACATATTAACAGAAGAAATATGTGCAGCATGTGAAGTCATGTGTGGAGTGACGAGAAGATGAAAGGGGGTGCAAGGAACAACATGATGGAATGAAGAGGTGAAACAAGCTGAGGCGCAAAAGAAAAAAGCATATAGTGAGTGGATGAAAGCAGAGGCATGGAGGACATTAAGAGACGGATGAGAGAGTTACTGTATATGTAGAGTGGAAGAGAGAGGTGAAAAGAATAATAAGAGTAAGAAGTGAGTGGGTGAAGAATTTGGAAGGAATCTGAGTGTAATATGGAGGGAACACAAGAAAATGTTCTCGAAGGAGGTAAATAAAGTTTGACAGGGTGATAAAGATGTTAACAGAGGAGTGAAAGATAAAAATTGTTGTTTGATCGTGGAAAAGGGAGAAAAAGCAATTGGAAAGAACACTTTATGGAATTGATAATCATTGAGAATGAAAGTAATGAGAGAATAAGTGGCTGGGGAATGGCTGGGAGGGAAGTGATAAGAAGAGATCAGTAGGATGCAAGTATAGAAAGCAATTAAGAAAGTCAATATGGGAAAGCCCCTGGAATTGATGAAGTGTGTGGTGAAATGCTGAAGCATGGGGGTGAGATAGTAGTAGAATGGATATGGAAGATGTGAAAATTGGCTCGGGAGGAAGGTAGGGTCCCTGAGGATTGGAAGTCATGTATAATTATTCTCTTGTACAGTGGAAAAGGTGAAAAAAAAAGTGTGTGGTAATCGCAGAGGCATCTGTCTTCTTAGGGTAATAGGAAAAGCATGTAATAGAATATTAATTGTCAGAGTTCTGGAAATAACAGAGGAAATAGTTGAAGATGAACAGGGAGTATTGAGACAGGCTTGTTTTGAGGGAAAAGCAACTTATAGCCAACAGGAAAAGCATTACCAGTGTTGCAACGAACAGCATATTTATTATGTCCAGACGTTTCGACAGTTCATCTATGTCATCTTCAGTGGATCTAAAAAGGAAAAAAAAAAAAAAAAGACCTGTAACGTATTTAAAATCCTAAAAGAACTATTTGAGCATGAGCTCGTCGTTCTTACATAAAAAAAGAGAAAAGGTAGTGTTAAATTCCAGGGGTGACTTAACTGCACAATATATTCAGAGGAATAGCAGACAGACAATTGTTTAGGTCCGGTTCTCGTTTATAAATATGAATGGATTCTAGTATTCTTATAATCTTACTAGTACATGAGTCTATTATACAGAAATTCTTGGGATCAACAGAAGTATTGCAATGATATGAATGTTCCCTTACCGCTTAGTGAGGAGGGTCACTCACAGGGAGACCCGGCCTGCTCGACTGACCTCTATGCTCGTCAACCCTTAGCTTGAAAGCTCGTATTGCGCTTCCAATATACCCTGTATGGCAACTAGGACACTTATGTTCATAAACGACTGACGTGCGGAGGGCAGTCGCTAGTCGGTCTTTATAATGAAAAAATGACTGAATCTTAAGAACATTCTTATGAACAAATCGGAACTTTATTTGAGGATAGAAAATAGAAAAGTTATAATTATTTCAATGCCCTCTCTATCTTTTCTGATACAGTACCAAGAAAAGGTAAAGAAAGATACATTTCCTCCTTACTCACTGTACATACAGGTTGCTTTGGATTGTAAATTTTGGCTAAATTTTTTTTAACCCAGTTATCAAAAAGAGCAGTGCTGAAACCATTGTTAGCAAAAAAAAAAAAAAAATCCTCAAAAATGTAACCTCCTTATGGAATAGGTTGTAAGTAGAAGTTAGGTTATAAGCTTTGTACAAAAGTGTTCTAATTGCATTGACCTAAAAAATGAATGGACAGTAACTAAAAAAAGTAGGCTTACGATATACGGACATAACCAAAGTGCCATTTAAGTTCTATATCAGTAAATCAAGAAAAAGGAGTTTACCGTTAACCTCACATTCCATGGTAAATGTTATATTCTGATGTTGTTTATTTAGGTAGTTTTAAAAAAGTGGAGCATGGCATTCATCTTGAAATATAAGTAAGGTGTCATCCATATATCTACGATAAAGGATGGGTTTAAAGTATGCAGGACAATTATCCAGCCATTTCTTCTCCCAAAGGCAGAGAAAAACATTAGCCATAATCGGACCCAGAGGCGAGCCCATATCCACACAGTCTATCTGTTTATACACCTCGTTATTAAACATAAAATGGCAGTCCTTAACACAAACAAAAATCCGGTTCTTGAAGAATTTTTTACTCATACCCATGTCTTTGTCCATATCAAAAATTTAATTTACACATATATCAATAGTTTCATTCAAGGGAACATTTGTAAACAATGAGGTTACCTAACTTCTACCTACAACCTATTCCATAAGGAGATTACATTTTTGAGGATTTTTTTTGTTAACAATAGTTTCAGCATTGCTCTTTTTTGATAACTGTGTTAAAAAATTCTTAGCCAAAATTTACAATCCAAAGCAACTTGTATGTACAGTGAGAAAGGAGAAAATGTATCTTTCTCTACATTTTCTTGGTACTGTATCAGCGGTAAGGGAAACATTCATATCATTGCAATACTTCTGTTGATCCCAAGAATTTCTGTATAATAGACTCATGTACTAGTAAGATTATAAGAATACTAGAATCCATTCATATTTATAAACGAGAACCGGACCTAAACAATTGTCTGTCTGCTATTCCTCTGAATATATTGTGCAGTTAAGTCACCCCTGGAATTTAACACTACCTTTTCTCTTTTTTTATGTAAGAACGACGAGCTCATGCTCAAATAGTTCTTTTAGGATTTTAAATACGTTACAGGTCTTTTTTTTTTTTTTTATCTTTTTAGATCCAATGAAGATGACATAGATGAACTGTCGAAACGTCTGGACATAATAAATATGCTGTTCGTTGCAACACTGGTATTGCTTTTCCTGTATAAGAACAGGGAGGTTTTGGGAATGAAGGAAGTTTATGTTGATCAGAGATTCGTCCCTAAGTCTTTAGTGGAAAAGTTTCTAGGGAAGGGAAAGAAGTTGTATGCTGCCTTCATGGATTTGGAGAAAGCATATGAGGGTGGATAGATAAGGACTGGAATAATATTAAAATATACGGAGTATATGGAAAGCTGTTGAATGTTGTGAAGAGTACGTGTAAGGGTGCTAAAGCTACAGTGTATGAGGATGGTGAACAGGGTAAACCTTTTATATGAATGTTGGACTGAAATACGGATGTCATGTCTCCATGGTTTTTCAGTCTGAATATGGATGGGGTTATAAATGAGATACAAGATAGGGCGGTGGATGTTCGAGCGGCCCTAATGAGAGAGGGCAGAGTTTGGAAACTTCTTGTTCTCTTTTTTTCCAGGTGATACTCTATTGTTACCCAGATAACATGGGGTTATTGGGCAAATATCGGCTCATTTCGGATTAGTATCGGTACCGTCGGGTTGCGGCAATCGCATGTGACCTACATTGGCTTAATACACAAAATACTCTTCCCTTCCAATTCTGGCAAACCAGAATTGAAACAGAATATTGTTGCCAATGCAGGCATAAATCTGAATTGGGTCTATATAGTCAAACCCTTATCACGCCATTTCCAGCTGTTTGTTTAATGTTTGCCTATAGATAAATTTTACAATTTTTAGGTTTATTTTTAGGCACAGAACACTGAAACAAAAAGTGGTTAGTCGATCGATGATCTTAAATGTTCTGTTTTTACATGAAAGTTAGAAAATTATGCATTGTATTATACCTTTCTGAATAACCATTGGCTATTTATTATTATTATTATTATTATTATTATTATTATTATTATTATCCGAAACAGTGAATTTGCACTGGACTTTCCCCTTATTTTTCCTACTTTTCTTCCACCGCCCGCATTACCACTGAGGTCTATCTTTCCACTATTTGCTGGGCAAATTACACTCTTTTCACTAAATTTGACTTGGTAAAACTCTGTGTTTTCTTAGTAGTTCAATAGATGCTTCGTTCGTTCGTTCGTTCGTTCAAAGATTCCCTGCACCTATAGGCCGGGCCATACATTAGCCCGGTCAGTGGGGTATGAGCTGGTTAAAAAACAGTAAGGGGGGAGGACAGAACCTGGTGATTGCCCAGCACACGCGTCCTGCTTCCTGGATGGCTTTTTGGTGTGTGGTTTCCCCTCAAAACACATAAATCTCTCGCTTTTTAATAGATGCATTGTTACTGTGGTAAAGTAAATATTGACCTTTGTAGCTTGTATTTTTTCCCCCTTCCTATGCTAAACCTGTTTTATTATTATTATTATTATTATTATTATTATTATTATTATTATTATTTCCATTTATTTGGCTCGTATACAGGTTTGGCAGTCTGTTCATTAGAATTATGTTTGCAGTATACACGAGATATGCTTTAACAAAGGACTAAAAATTATAAACTCCAGATGTTTGAGAGTTGCAAGATGTAAACAGACTTATCACAAACTTTTTCTAAGTTGCAAAACCACCTTTAAATCACCTTGTATTGTGCTGAATATCGCTATTCAACAAAGACATGAAAGATGTTCAGCTCAGTTCAAGTTAGTTCAAAGGTGGTCTCTCAACTCGTAAAAAGAAAAAAACCGGATATGAAGTTTTGCCTTTAATGGTCTGAAACATAAACAATGCTGGCTAACAGATGGTTTTGTAATGGTTATGGATAGGTCTGATACAGCAGTACATATTTACATGAATCGACACGTACCCAGCAAACACTGAAATGACAGGCAAGCACTGGCATATAACGGAACTAAGGGAAAACGGCAACCATGCACTGGACCCATTCCTGGCCATAATATTCTGTTTATATCAGCAGGCCAAGTGATGTAAAACTTGTGTTGGGTCGATATATAAATAAAACTTTTTCCGACACCGAGCTGAAACGGCAACCATTCATTGGACCGACTGCTGGCAGTAATGGTTTTATACCTACTGTACTCACACGCGCACAGACACACACACACACACACACACACACACACACGCACACACACACGCACACACACACACGCGCGCGCGCGCATACATACTTACATACTGTACATACGTAGAGAAAGAGAGAGAGAGAGAATGGGCATATTGGTGTAAAATATGTATTGGACGGATATTTAAAAATTACTTTTTTCGAAAACTGGGCCCCCCCGTGGGCAGCCACCTTGTCGTGGTGGGGTGGCTTGCGTGCTCCGGTGATCCCACAAGCCTGCCCGTGGATGTAACGACATCTGGCAGGGTCTCCCATGTGGGTAGGGTTGTGGGTGAGGGGTCTGACTAAGCGCTGCCCGAAACTAAGGTTACCCGTATGAGTCATCGGTTCCGCCCTCCAGAGGGATCGCGTCAGTGCTGTCCTGAGTTGGTTGGTTGGGTGTCTGGGCTGAGGGGTGTTGGGGAGGGAGGTCTTTGCACTGGTGGGAGCAAACTTTCGAATCACTGGGTGTCCTTTTTGGGACACCCTCTGGGGACGAGGTACCCCACTCCCATCAGATCGTGCTCGGTCCCCTCACTCCTTGGTAGGCGGTTTCCCTTGGCTGCTGGTGGCAAATTTTTTTCACTAATATATTTATGGATACTGTGAACAATTCTTTACCCACTCGTGTGGTCGGTGACCAGCCGCACGAGTTGGCATCACCTGGTCACTCTCTGGCCGATGACCCTGTACCCCCAGGCTCGTCTGCCAAAACGGAGAATGAAGATGCCTTTTCTATGGAGCTGTTACCTGGTGTTTTTGTAAAGCACTCATACACAAAATACATAGTCATCAAAATGGATAATGGTGCTTCCTTCAGGAACCTGAATTGTTTTCAGATTCACAGTGGTCTAGTAACAGCATGTGGATTTACCCCCAACGTCTCTTTACAGGGTGATGGCTCTCTATTGTTAGAAGCCAGGAATGAACAGGAGAGTTCACGCATCCAGTCTCTAACTGTGGTCGCCGGTTATCCTGTATCTGCCTCTCGTCATTTGGTCCTGAACCAGTCCCGAGGGGTTGTGTATTCTCGTGACTTGATCTCATATTCTGATTCTTCCCTCTTAGAGGGGCTGGCTCCTCAGGGTGTTGTAGGAGTACAGAGAATTATGAAGAAGCTTGATGGGGTTTTAACCCCCACGCCCACTCTTATCTTGACATTTGACTGTCTTACCTTGCCGGAGGTTATCACTGCTGCGTGGTGGAAGCTAAAGGTTAAACCTTATGTTCCCTGACCTAGAAGATGCTATTATTGTCAAAGATTTGGTCACGTCCGCCGTTCTTGCAGGCGGGAAGTGTCTGGCCTTCCTGAGGTCTGTGGAAATTGTGGTGGAATTTCTCATGGTATAGATGATTGTTCTCAACCCTCTAAATGTTTGAACTGTGGAGGAGCACATGCAGCCTCCTCAAGGGATTGCGAAGTATACAAATATGAATATGAGATCATTTCTGTCCGAACGAAGGAGAAGATTTCCTTTTCTGAGGCAAAGGCCAGGGTAAGGGAGCTGTTCATTCGCCCTGGGGTTATCTTTGCTGCTGCGTTGTCTCGCCATAAAGCTACCCGGCAGGTGCCCCTGCCATCACACAATGCCCCATCAAATTCTTGGGGTTCTACTTCCCGGCCTTCTCGCCTGGGGGGGTTCCACTGAGGGAGTGCAGCCTGGAAGCAGCTGTGCTTCCTCCAGGAAGGTGCCTCCTGTCTCTGGGGGTGTCCCCTCTGCGGTGGTTCTTCCAGCGTCTGGGAGTGCCTCCCCCATCCCAGTTCCTCTGGTTCCTCCTGTGACAAACACCCGTGTTGATGCTACACTTTGCTTTGACACATCCAAAACTCCCGATGTCCTTGCTGTGCATCCTTGTCCTGACATATCCAAAAAAAACAGCGTCTCTTATACTTCTGTATCAGCTGCTACTTCCGTACCGACTGCTGCTTCTGTACCATCTGCCCACTCTGCTACTCACTCTTCTTTACAGTGTGGCACTATAGTCTTTAATGCTTTAAGTTCTGGTGCAGAGATGGAGGTTGCATCTGCCAACCTCAAACGAGTGAGGAGTGAGGAGTTTTTGGGTGACTCCCCTCCTTCTAAGGTTCAAACTTCTGTACCACATGAAGATTCTGAGGGGGCTCTTCGCTCGACAACCCAGCCAGTGGTGGCGTCTAAGTCTGTGGGTGTTCATGATGGCCCTTCTAGGATTCCCGTCCCTGCCTCTTCCTCAGGTGTGGTGGGGCCTGGGTCTTTAGATACTCATAGAGCTCAGTCGCTTGCTCCCTCTGATTCGTCACCCAGCGGCCAGCCTTTGGATGATTTGGTTGGGGGGGGTTCGGTTGGCCCAGAGGTGCCAGCTGAACCCTCACATGGGTGTATGGACGGGGCACGTGGGTCTTCCAAGAAGGTCTCTGTGCTTCGGACTCATTCTGGCGATGGGCGGGACATGTCTCGGGGTAAGGGTACTTCCACCCATGGAAACTCTAAATCTTCATTCCCTTCTCGGTTGGTGAGGCAGAGCTCCACGCCTAGGAAGAAGGGCTTTCATTCCCTTCCCAACGAGGTTGCTACATAGCTTTCTAAGTTCATAATATTTAATACTAATCACTATGGCTCAATCGGTACCAATCTGTGTTCAGTGGAACTGTAGAGGTGCCATGGCAAAATGAGAAGAATTGCAGTTATTACTCTCTGCTCTGAACCCACTATGTGTGTGTCTTCAGGAGACAATGGTGGGGGACAGACAGTTCCCTTCCATTAGGGGGTATAAGGCCTTCCATGCATCTCCTCCTGGTGGTCACAGCGGTGGATGTGCAATATTGTGCCGTTCTGATGTCCCCTTTATTTCCTTTGAGATTCAGTCCCCCTTTCAAGTTCTAGCAGTACAGAAGCACGTTGGGAGGTGCTATACCATCTGTTGTCTGTACCTTCTACCTTCCGTTCCAGTTATACGTGCTGATCTAGAAACCCTTATCAGCCAACTTCCACCCCCTTTCCTACTCCTTGGTGACCTTAATGGCCGCCATCCTTTGTGGGGTGACTCACTTTCAAATCCCCGGGGTGATCTTCTTGCCTCTTTGGTTGGGGATTTAGATTTAGTTGTCCTAAATGATGGAAGGCCGACCCATTTTCATGTTCAGACTGGCACATATTCTGTCATTGACCTTACCATCTCCTCCTCTAACTGTGCCCTTGATTTTTCTTGGGAGGTTTTGGATGATCTACATGGTAGTGACCATTATCCTGTAGTGGTCCAGCCTACTCGCTCTGTTCCTGTAGCCCGTCTGCCACGCTGATGTCTGGACAGGGCTGATTGGTCTCTCTTTGAGGAACTATGTGTATTTGCCAACAGGGTTACTGATTTTTCAACTATCGATGATGCCGAATGTTATTTTACTAAGACCATTTTCTCAGCAGGGGTTCATTCTATCCCACGGACTTCTGGTGTTTTTTCCCGGAGACCTGTGCCATGGTGGAATGATGACTGCTCCATAGCAAAGGGAACTTACAAAGCAGCTGCTCGTCGGTATTTTGCCAATCGTAATGTTGTTTTTCTAAAAATACAGTTTCGCAAAGCACGTGCTCACTATAGATGGGTCATGAAGAATGCTCGCCGTAACTCGTGGAGGTCGTATGATTCTACAATTACATCTTCAACTTGAATGTCTGTGATGTGGAAAAAGGTGCGCAAGATTTCTGGTAGATTCTCGCCCCCCTCTCCTCCAGTGATGCGCCTTCACGGAGAACTTGTGTCTGCACCAGATGTAGTAGCCTCTGCTTTTGCAGATCAGTTTTACGCTGACTCCACAATGGATCCTTCTCAGCCATATGCCACCTTTCGTAGGAATCAGGAGAGGCTGGGTCTTGACTTTCGCTCTCATAACGGAGAGCCGTATAATTTAGATTTCAGCCTCAGTGAGCTATGTGCTGCCCTTTCAGAGTGTCTTGACACTGCTCCTGGGCCTGACGATATTCCATACGCTATGCTGCGTCATCTTCCGACTGATTCACTTCAGTTTTTATTGGACCTTTTTAACAGGGTTTGGAGTGAGGGCTCTATTCTGAGGAGTTGGAAGTTGGGTATTGTCCTCCCCTTTCCCAAGCCTGGTAAAGACCATTCCCAAGTCTCCAGCTATCGCCCTATCACTTTAACATCATGTGTGTGCAAGCTGTTCAAAAAGATGGTCAATGTCAGGCTTATGTGGTTTCTGGAGAAGGGTTGCTTTCTCTCTCCGTTGCAGAGTGGTTTTCGTAAATTTCGGTGCACTTCAGACAACCTTATCAGGCTCAAGGCGTCAATCTGTGAAGCTTTTGCCTCCAAGCAACATCTTGTGGCTGTGTTTTTTGACCTTGAGAAGGCTTATGACACTGCCTGGCGCCATGGCATCCGCCAAGAACTTCATGCCTTTGGTTTACGTGGTCGCCTGCCTGTGTTGCTTGGAGACTTCTTAACTGATCGTGTATTTCGGGTCCGTGTGGGTTCTACCCTCTCTGCGCCACTGTGCCAGGAGGAAGTTGTCCCACAGGGGAGTGTCTTAAGTGTTTCCCTGTTTGCAGTGGCCATTAATGATATCATTGACACTGTTCCTGCTGGGGTATCCTCATCCCTTTATGTGGATGACTTAGCTATATGGTTTTCTGGCTCCCGCATGTCTGCTATTGAGCGGCGTATGCAACTTGCCTTGGACAAGATTTCTGCCTGTGCCACTTCCAAGAGTTTTCGGTTTTCCCCTTCAAAGACTGTGGCTATGCACTTCTGTAGGATGAGAGGGGTACACCCGGACCCTGATCTCCAGCTTTGTGGCAGGAGACTCCGTTGTGTGACAGAGACGAAATTCTTGGGCCTGACTTTTGATTGTCGTTTGACATGGGTCTCACACTTGGCAAATCTTAAAACATCATGTATGAAGGCTCTCGATCTATTGAGGGTTCTGTCCCATACCTCTTGGGGTGCTGATCGAAGGACACTCTTGCATTTGTTTCAGGTATTTGTAACCTCTAAGCTGTCATATGGCTGTGAGGTATATTCCTCTGCCACAGAATCAAGACTAAAAACTCTAGATGCTGTCTATCATACTGGTCTTCGCCTTGCAACTGGGGCTTTTCGGTCCTCTCCAATTCCCAGCTTATTGGTGGAAGCTGGTGTGCCTCGCTTAGATCTACTGTGTCAGTCTGTTGCAGTACGGTGCTGGCTCCGGATTCGTCGCCTTCCAGACTCACTTGTCTGTGAGGATGTGACGAAACAGTCTTGTCTTTTGTGTTATAGTAGACACCCTCCATGCCTTGTCCATTTGGCTATAGGGTTCAGGATATAATGGAGGGGTTTGGTTTGTCGGCAGTTCTTGTCGGTCCTGTTCGGATCCCGAGGGTTGCGCCTTGGATATTGCCCAAGGTAACTTTCTGCAGGCCTATTGCAGGTTCAAAGGATTTTGTCGCTCCTCAGTGTCTTTTAAGGTTATTTTTAGAACATGCTTCTACTCATAGTGGTTCTGTGCCTGTGTATACTGATGGCTCTAAATCCGCATCAGGTGTTGATTTTGGAGTGGTATTTCCCAATTTTAGCCATGGAGGTAGTCTTCCTTTGGTTGCCTCAGTTTTTACTGTGGAGATGTCAGCCATCATTTTAGCCTTGAAGTTGGTGTTTGTTCATCCTGACAATTATTTTACTATTTTTAGCGACTCTCAAGGGGCGCTTTTTGCCCTGGACTCTTTTAACTCTTCCCATCCCTTAGTTTTAGCTATTTTGGAGTGGCTGTTCCTCATTCGTCGTCGGGGGAAGAGAGTGGATTTTTGCTGGGTTCCCGCACATGTTAGTGTGGTAGGCAATGAGACTGCGGATGCATTGGCCAAGGCTGCGGCTACTCAACAGCCCCCAACAGAATATCCACTTCCTGCATCTGATCTAACACCTTACTTGCGGGACAGAATGCATGTGTGTTGGCAGAGATGCTGGGATGGTGTTGCTCATAATAAGCTGAAAGAGGTCTTCCAGAGAGTGGTTGTGCCAAGGGTTCTCCCTTCCATGCCTCGGTGATTGGAGGTAGCTCTTGCTAGGCTTCGCATTGGGCACTCTCGGCTTATACATGGGTTCCTGATGAGTGGCGAGACTCAACCGTACTGTGATGATTGCTTTGTTCCCCTTACTGTCCGTCACTTGCTGGTCGAGTGTCCAAGTTTGGGGGACCTGCGTCGGAGATTCCTCCATAGGCATACAGGGGTAGATGGTGCCTACTGTCTCTCCTCGATGCTTGGTGGAGCCCATAGCGATTTTACTGATGTTTTTGGTTTTCTTCAGGAGGCGGGCCTCCTTCCACTTTTATAAGAAATTGTTTTCTCTTTTAACTATTCTTTTATTATTTTCAGTGTATTATTTCTAGAAAAAATTATTAACTATGCACTATTTATTTGGTATGTGTTTTAGCTTGTCCAGCGGCATATGACCTTAGCAGTTGCGCCGCCAGTTTCTACTACAATCAATCAATCAATCAATCGAAAACTGGGTCAAGAATGGTAAGAAAATGTTGGCCCAATCTATGTATTGCTGATCTCTGTTTGGAGGCACGGGTTCGAGTCCCACACCAGACAGTTAATTTGTTTCATTTCAGACATTCCATCACTTGGCAGCAGTTTGGGACAGACCGAGATACTGAGCTGACAACATAGGGTGTATTCATAGATGTTGTAACTTGGCTAAGAGTGACTCCACTCAGTAAATCAGCTGTCAAGTGTAGTAGACTGTACGGTAGACATTCAGAGAGCAAACGTTCGAATCCTTATTTATTTTTTTTTTTTAAGGAAGCATTTAAAGGATAAAAGTTTACAATGTTATTCCCTCAAAGGAAGAAAAAGTAAATTTCAAGATATATAAATTTCGAGCTATCCAAACACACTTACTTGTAAATTGGCCCGATTACTTACACCCGATTCAGATTTGATTACTGGCTTCCGATACAGACACATGATGTTGGGCCAGAACAGAACCGAATCTGGATCTGTGTGCAAACGGTTGTCGACACTTGCACTGGGACGATTCAGGTCGTCTGGCTTGCCTGTAGCATTCCGACACCACGTCCCATCACAAGCCAGCCTCGGTACGGTTCTGATCCAACTCAATCATGTTTGCTGGGCAAGTGATGACAAAGGGGGACTGCAAGGCTTGGTGACTGAGTTTGAGAGTGTGTGGTAGAAGCAGAATCTAGAGATGATTGTAAAGAAGAGTAAAGTTATGGTCTTCGAGAGAAATTAACACACTGAATGCACAGTGAGGTTGGATGATGAGGAAATGGAAAATGTGAATCCACTCTGGTGGTTCTGTAACTATTTCTTCTACTGATAAAGCAGAACACTTCGCTCAGACTTTTTCCTCTAGTTCCACCCTAAATTATTCCGGTGCTGTCATCAATTTCCTCAGACTTCCTCATGGCTGACATTAAAATTACACCAACTTGTTTCCTTCCATCACTCACCTCAGTAATAATAAGGCACATGGGCCTGATGGGATACCACCTGTTCTTCTCAATAATTGAGATTCTGTGCTTACACCGGGCCTAGGTAACTGTTTCGCCATTGTCTTCAAACATGTACCTTTCCTTCTTGTTGGAAGTTTGCTCGCATTCAGCTTGTCCAAAGAAAGATGACCATTCCCATCCCTCTATCACCCAATTGCTTTAACATCTTGTGTTTCAAAAGTTTTCGAGTCTATTCTTAACAAACAAAGAAAAATCTTTCCTATCACAACTTTCTGATTATCACCATGGGTTCCGCACCAGATATCTTCTCACTTGCCTTTCAGTCTTCTGGTCATCCTTCTTTCGGGATTTTGTCGAAAGCTTTGCCATTACACTTGGCATCTCAATGGTTTTCAATCGAGTCTGACATGTCTTTAATTTCCAAACTGCCCTCGTACAGGTTCAATCCTTCTATCTTGTCCTTTATCTCCAGCTTCGTTTCTGGTCGTTCTGTAGCTGCTGTTGCAGATGGCCACCATTCTTCTCCTAGGGTTATCAATTGTGGTGTTCCTTAGGGCTCTACACTATCACCAACTCTCTTCATTTATTCATCAATGACCTTCTAAACTGTACATCTAACTCTATCCACTAATACACAGATGACACTTCCCTTCACCTCTCCATTTGCTTCCAGCAGCTTATATCTCAGCAATTACTTTAACAAACAAGGGATGAGGCTATGACACACCTAATGTCTGAATTTGCTTATTTCTCTGATTGGGGTAAAAATTATCTTGTTTTTAATGCATCAAAAACTCAGTTCTTCCTTCTATCAACCCGACACAATGTTCCACAGGAGTATCCTCTAGTTTTCAATAATATCCAGCACTATCCTGCATCACCTAAACATACTTGGGGTTTCATTCTCTTGGGATTTTTCTTTGAAAGAACGTATCATCTTTCTTGTAAAATCTGCTTCCAAGAGACTGGGTGTGTTAAGCCTACTCCATGCTTTCTTTGTCCCTGTACAGTAGTCGACTTTATACACGGATTTTATTTACCCCTGTGAAAGTACAACTCTCATGTCTGGGCAGGCTTCTCATATACAGATCTTCTCAACAATGTATAGTAAAAGGCTTTTCGTCTAATTAACTCTCCTCCTCTTACCGGCTCTCTTCAACCTCTGTCTCTCTGCCACACTGCTGCAACTTTATCTCTTTTTTATCGCTTCTTCAGTAGTCATTGCCCCTCTGAACTGTCTGCTTGCATCACTCCACCAGTGTGGCGAGCTCGTAGCACCCGTCTAATAAAAAACTCTAATCCCTTTTCTGTCCAACTCTCTAATGCAAGAGTTAATCGTTGCTCTCAGTCCTTGATGTATGCATTAGATCATCTCTGGAACTGTCTCCCTCTGTCTGAATTTCCTCCTGCCTATGATCTCAAGTCTTTCAAATGCAATGTGTCAAGGCATCTCGAAATGCACGGTTCTTGAATTTGGTTCTCTGTTATCATTATTTTTTCTATTCTTGATGGGAACAATTTGCAAGTTCCTGACCGTTGGTTCCTCTTCTTTTCATAATAAATATAAATAAGTACTTGGGTAGTGTGATGAATAAAAACGGATGTCTGGAGGATGGAGGGCTTGAAAGGGTAGAACAGGGAAGAGGGTTTCTGGTTTTCTGAAAGCACTGATAAAAAGTAGGGAAGTGACCACGTTAGCAAAAGAATCGCTGCATTATAGTATTGTGAGAACAACTCGAACGTATGGAAGCAAAGCTTGGACCTTGTTGATGGAGGTCCAAGAGTGAGAGCAGTGGAAATAAGTCATTTGAGAGGAGTATGTGAAGTTACATGGAGAGAAACTGTCAAATGAGGGAGTGATGGAGCACTTTGGTGTGGATGTGGATGTGATAGAAAGCCTTAGGAGAAATACATTGATGTGGTTTGGCCATGTGGAGAGGATGGAGTGTGAGAGACTAACAAGGCGAGTGTATGTGAGTGGGGTGGAAGGGGAGAGAGGATGGGGTAGGCAGAGGATGAGATGGAGTGATGGAGTGGAGAGGTATATGAGAAAGGGTGTGTGTGATCTGGGGGGAGGGCAGGGAAATGGCGTGAGACAGGGCGACATGGAAACGATTTGTCTGTGGCCACCCCTTATTGTATTAAGGCATCTTACAATAGATAGATAGATAGATGGGGTTAGTTTAATATATTCTGAACTCTTATAATCACACAAAGGAAACGGGTTTCAGCAACACTTTCGCTTGTTGCTCCTCGACACCTCTTTATAATCTTATTTTCTTATCACCTGATGATTCTCTTCATCCCTCAAATGGCCCTTCTTTATGTAGGAACTATGGAGTCTGTTCTTAATCCTTTCACTGTATCCGTACTTTACAGTGAATATAACTGTGTGGCTGTAACAAAGATGTGAGTAGTGCAAAAGTACCCAGTACTATGCACGCATAGTCCTGGGCACTTTGTAATGGGCACCCCCCCCCCCATTGCGTAGTACTGGGCATGCCTTCGGGCAAACCCCAGTTCAACTCCTGCCCAGGACTACGCATGCTTAGTCCTGGGCAGGGGTTGAACTGAGCATCCCCCCTCCCCATTGCATACTACTGGCCCAGCCTTCAAGCATCCCCTACTTCAACCCATGGCCAGGACTAAGCACGTGTAGTCCTGGACAGGGGGTTATACTGCCCATCCCCATTATTAAGTCACATACCTCCTGTCCAAATCTACGCAGGGCTGTAGAGTTTTAATCATGGTGGGGTAGACTTCTACCTTCTGTGGTGGGTGGTGGAAAACTGACCAAAGTGAGTGGCCTTCACCAAACTTTCACCTGACAAAGGACTCTCTGTCTTTCTGTTTGTCTGTCTGTCTGTCTGTCTGTGTGTCTCTGTCTGTTTTTTTTTTTCTCTCTCTCTCTCTCTGTCTTTCTCTCTCTCTCTCTCTCTCTCTCTCTCTCTCTTACATTCTGTTTTCTATCTTTTTTCTTATTCTCTGCAATAACTACAGTTAACACCACCAATACTATTACCTGATTTAAGAAACATCTTTTCATATAAAGAACAAATAAAAGCAAAGTGAATCATTTGAAGATATTAATAATGTTTTTCTTTTTTCCTATTGCATACATCCTAAAGTGGGACATAATTATCAGGCACCGTACATCACTCAGGTACAGTGGGTCTGCACATTTAAAGCAAAATATCATGGGTATCTTGTGTGGGTCACAAAGTGTTTCCAAATGTTCACATCACAATTCAGCTAAGGGTGATTTCGCGTAGATATGCTTGAGTTTGATAGCCGTCCATAGGTCACATCCTACTTGTACCTAAAGAAAAAAAAGTCCAATAAATCACTCTTAGATACAGTAAAACAAACACTTCATGAGTCCCCCTTCAAAGATACCATACCCACCCGGCTCTCCCATTTTCAACAGATGTCTGTCAGAGTCTCACCTCCGGAGGACTGTATATTCATCTCTAGATTATTACCAAGTACTGTCATACACCCATCACTTATTATGGAACTGTAAGGACTGATACCAGTATGTGGTGACTACACTCTTCAGGGAAAGTTCTGCATAAGTAAAAACGCACATTCTTTGTAATTATATTTAGTCAGACATAAGGTGCGTCGACAGTCAGGGAGAAGTACAGGAAAGTATTTATACACATATTTTAGTACCCATTTTTTGTTCTCGACATAATTATGTTTGCAGAACTGTTATTAGATTATCATCATCAATTCTATCTACACCCTCTGTACATATGACATGTATGAAAAACAATACACAGGCCCTGCAAACATAGGAAGAAAGTCTTTGCAGGTGGTAGGGTTGTGTGCACAATTTATATGTTTTATGATTTCTTTAAAAAGTTACAAAATGTTCAGGGTACTGGTTAGATAGAAGACCATATGAATCAAGGAAATATATAATGTGATCCTTTATGAAAAAACAAACCCGGTGACCCATTTCTCCAGTTTCTGGCGTGGGTAATATGTTAGTGATGATAAACACAGGTCCAAGTTTGCCAGGTATTCTCACATGTATCATTTCATCAGCTGCGAGACACCCCCAGAATTGCTTACTACAGTGAGGGGGTAAATTTTTACGAATCACAATTTCGAGTTCTTGACCATTCACTTTTTCTTTAAGCTCTCACCTCAGAATATATCTGCCAATCATTACTTATTCTTAGAATTCCTTGAGTGTCTCCAAACATCAGCAGGACACGATTAGACCCACTGACTTTCTTGAATTTTATATTTATTCTCAGATTTCCTGTGTATTCAGGATCAATTGCATCCTTAATGTCCTTAGGTAATAGGTCTAAAACTAAAATTATTTTTCCCTTGGTATAGGCCTTATATTTAAGTAAATGATCTCGACTGAGACCTAGAGCCTTCAAGGTTTAATGGTACAATGATGCGAATTGATAAGGAAAAGAGACTGTGAAGTTATACAGACTTCTACCACTGACACTTACAGCCAAACCTGACAAGTCAGCATGAGTCATTTACAAAGGATTCTTATTATACGATCCAGAAAAAGCCCCCATATCAACTATGCACCAATACAGTTTGCTTGGAATACAGTAACTGAACTTTGATTTTGAGCAATGTCGTATGATTTTACCACTTGTTTATTGTACACATACTCTACAAACGACCCTGGATCAAATAACGAAGCATTAACCCCTCCATGGCCATGGGTCCGGAATTTTCTGTGCACCCCAGGCCGACGCTGGGGCCATTTTCTGAAGTTCTGAATTTTTTTTTTCTTACCATATTGAAGAGAAACTTCAGACGCACCTAACAGTGCAAATCCCAGCTTCCTAGACTCATTCTGTGGCTTGCACGAAAGTTGCATAAATATTGGCAACCAATATCTGCCGCTGAGAGGTGCTGCCACAGTGCAACTTTGCAGGTGTTGTCATTTTTTTCCCCAAAAAACAATGTGAATGGTGCTGAAATGGTGCGCATATATATATGATGATATCGAATTATTTCAGTACATAATATGTTAGGAATGGCTTTTTAAAATAAGTATTATGAATATTTTTTCACCATTTTTATAAAAAATAAGTTTATAGTAGTTTCGAGTTATTTTTTACGTTATCGTTGTGCCCAAGCTTGGAAAATGGAGTGAAAGGGTTGAATTTTCAGTCTTAAATTAGAAAATTGTCCGTCCCCCGATGCTAGGCTTTCCTACGGGAGATGAAAGTGGAGGGTCAGATCAGATTAGTAATAGAAAGTCGCAATTTGCCGCATCCACACCATGTGCATGGCTAAAAATAGAATCGTAATGCAGTTTCAAAACTACAAATAAGTCTAATTATTACGAATACAGAGATAAAGCGGAAATAAATACGTTTACAGGCAGGAGAAAACGTATTTTTGTCATAATAACACATTCACCTTTATCATTTTACCTTGTTATTATCGCAATATATGTTGCTATCTGTCTGTCATGAGCTTGGGAAACTATGCTATTTTCTGCCTGGGTCGAGAAAATGGTTGTAACTGTGTGTGTTTTGGTATGGCCACGAGTGAAAAATTGTACATCCACTGGTTACGGCAGCAGGTGGTAAACTGACAAATGAGGTGTGAGAGCGTGAAGTGAAGGTCAGTCTCGTGTCCTAGACGTTCATTCACTTCCTGAAATTTTTCAGTTTTCTACATGTCGCATCGAATGATCCAAGCCAGAAAAACAAACCTGGGCAAATAGGTAAAGATACCAAGACAAAAATGAATTTTTCTTTAATTTTCATGTCTTTTTTGTTTATTTATAATCACAAAGAGAGTGGTTGTGTGTGTGTTGGAAGGGAGGAAAAAGATTATATTTCCTGTCTGGGTCGAGATGATGGGTGTAACTATGTGTGCTTAGGCATGACCACAAGCGAAAAAATTGTACATCCACTCGTCACAGTAGCAGGTGGCGAACTGACGCTGACATTTGAGGTGTGAGAGGCTGAGAGCATGAAGATCAGTCTCATGTCCCAGATGTTCGTTCACTTCCCAAAAGTTTTCACAGTTTTCTACAAGTCGCACTGCATTGAATGATCCAAACAAGTACAAGAAACCTGAGCAAATAAGTAAAAACACTAAGACAAAAAAGTGTTTTTCACTTATTATCATGTCTTTTTTGTTTGCGACTATTTTTCTTAATCGTAAACAAGTGGTTGTATGTGTTTTGCAAGAGAGGACAAAGATGATATTTTCTGCCCGGGTTGAGATAATGGGCGAAGTTGTGCTTGTTTAGGCATGGCCAGGAGCGAAAAAATCGAAAATCCACTCATCACAGCAGCAGGCTCTGCACTTCTTGATGAGGTGTATGGGAGTGTAGTGTAGGTCAGTCTGAAGTCGTTCAGAATGTTCGTTCACTTCCCCAAAATTTTTGCAGATATTTATAGGCCTCGCTCAAATGACGCCTGAGGCCATTTATCGGCTAAACATCATTCGACACCAGTGGCTATTGAGGGGTTAAATGCAGCCATGGCCGCTGGCTGAGAAAAGACACGAGTAACCCACAGTTTACAGAAATCTATGTGGAGCTTCACTTTGTCCCCAGCTCGATGAGAGTTGATAATGAAATTCGGATTAGGAAATTCAAGTTGAATAATGAAGTCAATGTTATTAAGTAAATATCCATCCAACCCACTTAAGTCCATCGGTAGTGGAGTAATAGATGCAGTCCATGTTCCTTAATTAGAGTAAGAAACCTTTCTCCGCGATCACTGAGCCCAACAAAATAGTCTTCAATATAAGTATCTTCTATACCAGTACCATTTTCATCATGAAGTAAATAAAAAATTTTATCAGTAGTCCCTACCTTGGAGGGACTAAGTGATGTGAGCAATTTTATAAAAGCTGCATAATTATACATATAGTCATTTTCAATCTGAATCCCATTTAAAAACACAAATGCATTTTTAAATATTGTATGTAATACTGCATTGATAAATATCATCTTATCATCTTCTGCGAGTACGGAAACTGCGTCTGCTTTTGTAACTCGTAATTTGAACTCAAGGGCTAGAGTGCTCATATTGGTGAATGACACATCAGCTCTACGTAAGTGAAATTCTACATATTTATCAGTTATTTTTTTATCAAAGCCTGCATTCATGGGTAGAACATCCATATCCTGCTTTGAAGCAGTTGATGATTTTATCATCCGGACTTTGTGAGGACGAGGAAACATTTCTGATATGGGAGTTCAGTAATTGCAGAGAGGGGATTTTATCTCTACTCCCGAAGCAACATCAAGAGACATGTTACCAGAATCAAATCGCTATTCTAACTAAGCAGTATTAAGTCAAATACATCCTTTTTATAACATTTCCGTAATTTCTGCCTCCTTTTTGACACTCTCCTTTCATGCTAGCCCTTTGAGCGACACCTTTCAGGGCTGTAATACCTCTCTGATTTGCTTTGCCACCAGATACATCCTCGAGTACACCTCATCCCATACCCAGAGCTTCAGGAACTACATTTTTCAATTAAAAAAAAAGAAGGGGGAATTACCCAATTCTCTATGCCCCTTAGAAAGACAAAAATACCAGCCCCCTGTTGGTAGTACATGGGGCTCCTAAAAGTAGTTACAGTATAGCACTTAGAGCCCCTCCTCGTTTGAGTAGGAATGGGTCTTTGAATAGGAACAAGAATAATATTCATCTTCGGAAGGAGGAATCAGGGTAGTACGCATCATCATGTTAAGAACAGTAATGAGTCTGTGAACATCTTTAAGTAAGTCTTATATGTAAAGCACAGGTGACACTGTGATTGCCTTCAAAGTATAATGGTCCACCATTCTGATTAGTAATTTTTATGGCAACACTTTCTGTGGTTGAACTACGGGGTACTAATTGTTTTGTACATTATAGGATTAACACCCTTTCTTGTCACATCATTCGGTAGGGGTATAGCATCAAGGATATTCACAATTTGCCCGCCAAATCGTGAAGGGTTAACCAGGTCAGAGTACACATATAAATAATTATTGGAACCATCAAATCTGGGTGGATATGGACCTACAACTTTAACAGGATTGGGATTCGAGGATGAAGGACTTTCCTTTTTAGTTTTTTGAAATACCGAATAACGAACTCGTGGTTCAAACCCCAGCACAATGGCAGTTTCAGGAGAAAACTCCATTAAAAACTTGGTGTATAAACGATCTGCATCGGCCCCAACTACCATTTTTTGGATGACAACCCTATGTTGTAATGACAGTGCAATACTTGCTGATAAGGGAAATAATCATCATACGTTTCTTGAATAATTTCCTGAAGTTCTTTCAACATTTGATACATAATGTATTCGATTATAGATACCATACTGCGAGAGCTTAAGTTTGAAACAATATTTGTTTCAGGTATATAACTATAAAAATTTTACTCATAGTCATCGTTTTCAGATCCCATTATTCGTGCATGAAGACCAATTTTACACTCCGGATCACCATTTCTGAGACAGTAATGATATTTTGGGAATAAACTATTACTTAACCCAACTTCATATTCATGAAATGGATCTAGCTGCAGGGGGATATTGCGATTCTGAAAGTTTGTTGTGGTATTACAGTATCTGGGTAAACATCTCCACTTGCAGTGGAATAGAGATAGAGGTATATGTCATCAGTGTCTTTCAGTGACATGTCTGTTTCCCTTGCAGAATACATACTAACAAAAAATGCTACATACCATTGTCTTATAGATTAAGAAAACTTACGACTTGTAAATCTTGTTTATTTTTACTTTATTAACAACGTACTTACGAATTATATAAAAAAAAAAAAACTACTTAGATTTACATACAATCACCCAGGAACATCTTACAAGCTATTATGACTAAATGCTAATAGTAATCAAGAGTGGATATGCAAGAGTTTCTTAAGTAAATCTGTGTTTCAGAACTTAGAATTATATACCGTCTCCCCCAAAAGCATCTTACAAACTATTATTAGTAACCAAATTTGGATATGCTTAGTTGTGATAAGTATTAATTTCTTAAGTAATATTGGCGTAAGTAATTTTTCTATATTAACGATTTTTCTTTTAAATCTGGATCGGTCAATTACCTCTTTTACATAACAGGTTCCATATCTGGCTTCTTGCCAGGCAGGGGAATCCTCATAAACATAATACTCTGACATGTATTGTTTATAGTTTTTTTTTTTTTTTTTTTTTTTTACCGAGTGGCTCCACGTCATCTGAGTCAGTTGCAGGTCTTTTTCGTGGGTCTTTGCGTAGTCCATGGTGCTGCTGCTGCTGCTGCTACAGTGGCTCATGCTGGGGGTGGGGCAACTGCTGGTGCTGCTGCTTTGCTGCTGCTGTAGTGGTTCGTGCTGTAAGACGGGTAGTAACCATGGGTCCAACTGCCACACCTCCTCGTAGGAAGGAGGCTGTGGTAGAGGCTGTGGTTGAGATGAAAGCTGTACTAGTGGTTGTTGTGGTGGATACCACTCGCGTACTCCAGCTGTGTCTTTATGATCAAAGACATTTCTCCTGTCAACAACTGTACAATTTATGTTGATACGTCAGCAGTACTTTCCCAGTTTCTCAATGCAAGGCAAATATTTTAATGCCCACGTATCCTCACCCAGACCACTTCCGGTCCCCGCAGGTATTAATAAATTTTTAATACCTAATGGGGTAGGATATGTTTCAGCTCTTCAGTATAGAATGTAGCTTTGCCTTTTCAGTCTTTCCTATGAAATTTCCATGTCAGTTTTTCCATGCTGCATGGTGGTTTTTCTCACTTTCTCTTGCTAGTTTGAACTGGAGGGTTTGGAGGCGGGGGGAGCCTTCTTGGTTTACTATCTTTATCCTTCAGCATGTAGAGTTAGATCTTGTAATCATAGTCTACTCTGTAACAAACAGCATTGAAAGGACCATAAGGTCTGTTGTTGTTTGGTTTCCTTTGTACTCCTTTGTACTTAACACATTGAGCTAAGTTACCCACACGTCCAGTCAGAGTATCCGGTTGGAGACCCTGAGTGTAATGGTGGTCTGAGGACTTTTTAATTAACTCTTGGGCAAACTTGTTGGTCTTTAGTTCAGAGCCAGGATCCCAGTGGGCTACTAAAGTAAATATATAAGGTCTGCTAGTTTCTTTGAAAATTCTAACAGACCCAACTTTAACTCGTGATTTGACCCGGCCTCTATTAAGTTTATAAAGGGGTTTTTGAGTGGAGTATTGATTAGCATAAGGGTACTTTTCAGAAATTACGGCACAACGGCCGTAATTTCGTATTCCCATTGCATTCGCAATATGACAAATAGCATTATCTCTGACGTCATACTTATCGTCAGTTATTTCCCCGTGCACTGTTTGAAGGAATGTACCCTCAGACTCCATCCCGAGCCTCTTTAGTGTGAGCGAGTGTTAGGAGTGACGTGTGCTGGCTGAACTTCTGGAGCCTTCCTTTTATGGGTAGTGGTAACCAACAAACTCACTCACTCACCTCTTTCAAGGTTGTAACTGGGTGAGGAATTCCCCCTTTTCTATTTTTTTTTTTTTCCTAGGTAGTTGGATTACAAATCCTGTCATATGACTCGAAGATCATCCAGTAAAGAACTTGACAGACAAAAATTGGAGAGACACCTCTCTATAACGATGGTATTGTTACTGATAATACTGAAGTTGACTGTCTGTATTCTTATCATTCAGACTTAGAGTGGAAACGTCTAAATCTATATTTTGCTTATAGTAATCCTTTGTTAGATTTCCAAATAGTTTGTTATAAGTCTCAAAAAGGGAGTTAATCGTGGCCCAATGTCTAGCAAGAGCGTGGGCCAAACGTATTTCCCTTAATCGAACATGGACTTGCAAGCCTCTCAAACAGACATCCATTCTGCTCGAGATCTCAAGGCAGACTGTTTCTGCAGGCTGTAATGAAAGACTAAACATGGGTCCCACCTCTTCAAGCTTTACTTTATTATTTTATGATGAGATGTGTCCCCACCCCCAAATAGTTTTTTCTTTGTCTTTGGAATTTTGACATAAGCCTCGGGTAAATCTAAAAGTTTCACCGAAGTTCGTAAGGCAGTTATTTTGCTTGAATCAAACGTGTTGTTTCTGGTTACCCAGTACTGCATTACATCTATAATATTAACGTTGCGAATTGGAGACATCAGATTATCCATATCATCCCAGTGTGCCGTACTAAAGGGTGTTGTCGTAAATATGATAAGATACCAAAAACATACTGATGGACTTCTGGTTTGAGTAGTACAGTATTTTGATTGTGTCCTCGAGTGAGTGACGATGTTCTGTATTTGAAGGCTGACTGGGGGCAATTACATGGGAAGATTTAGGATAAGCAGTTTCCTGGGGTCTTTGAATGGCAGATGTATAAAGAATGGTTTCCGCCTGGGACCTTGGTACTAGGCAGAATTCTTCGTCTGTCTTTATTTAAGAAGACTCCCTAATACAGTACTGGCAATGGGTAGCAAGGTGCTTAGAATAGACCCTCCAGTAGCAGTGGTAAGGATCTGCCTTTTTCTCTTTAAAGGTGTTTATTTCAAACAATCTCTCGAATTACAGACTGGTGCAGACGAAGCTTCCTTATTACCTTTGTGTCTTTTTTTTTTTTTTTTTTTTTTTCAATCCGAGGAAGAAGGAACCAGAGGCCATGAGCCCGCAATAAGAGTTCCCTCCAAGAGAAAAACAAAATACAAGAGAGAGCCAAATTCAAGATCCATTCATTTGTTAAGTATTTCTTCAAAAAATTTGCAAATATCTCTGATAAGCAGTCTAACTCTGGTTTGCGACACCTGGAAATTAATTTCCTCCTCAGCTTTGGCTTGGTTTCTTTCAGAAACTGAATAAATTCATGATGGCAGGAGATCAGTGGTCTTCTGGATCTCCGTGGCATCTGTCCACTCGTTAAAGAGATCTGGATATGATCTCCAGTGAATATAATACTGCAAAGAGTTGTCTTTCTTTTTCCGTCTCTTTCATGTTTCACTGGGGTAGGTTTCTGGGGCTAAAGTAGGGATTATTTTTTCTCTGTAAAATATTCCCTTGATTGTTCCTCCACCTCAGTCTTCCAGCTTATAGGTATAGATTCCTGACTTACTCCTGTGTAATTTAGTAATGCGAAATATCTCTTCTGTATTCTGTTTAGTAAATCCTTTTGTAAAGCTCTTACTCCTGGACGAAGTCTCTATTCGTACTAAGTCCCCTACAGCCAAGTCTGAGCTAACTGTTTTTTGTACGTTTGATAGGATTTTTATACATTAATGTAAACGGATTTCGCCAGTCTCTGGGGTCTGTTAGCTTGTGAATTTCACTAGGTGTCTTGCCCTTCAAGCCTCGATGAGGGGTGAGATTGTGAGTGCTTACTAGAGTACTTAGTATGGGTAGGTAGTTAAAAGTGTTGTAAGCAGTTACATACCGATAAATTTTGTGCTTCAGAGTTCTTCTGGCACGCTCACAGAGACTGGCCTTTGTCTCTTGTGAGTAAACACTATACAGAGTTATATTCTTCCTCTTCAAGTAAGATTCCAGCGTTTTGTTATACATTTTGTTCCCCTGTCACTGAATAGTCTTGAGTAACCCTGTGACTCTGGTTTACTTAATATGATTGAAAGAGCGTTCGTTACAGTAGCTCCAGTTTTTCGTTGAATGAGATGCTCAAACATGGAACGTGAGGAGACATCTACACATACCACTAAATATTGTACACCATTATTTTCTCTCCGTAAGTGCCTTAAATCAGTCAGTCAAATGTCAGAATAATGCGGGGTCCTGCAGCCACAATGTTTCATCGTGGGATTTCTTTGTAATTTATGCAGAATACAATCTCTAGAACCTTTTAAAAATCTCATCACATCTATTTTAGTCATTAGAGTGTTTACTTTTTGGGTAGCCCGATATAATTTTTAATACTATTAAGGATGCAGGTGATGTAGGATCATAGTATATATTTCGAAGTAAGCTATTAATTTCCACACGTATAGACTACTTCACAGGGTGGCTCTCCAACGATGTTTAACCTAAATTGCAATTGTGGGGGAGTTTTTATAGATAAATCATTTAGTTAATACTGATAAAGTTTATTGAAAACAGCTCGCCTGTTTATTTCAAGAATATCTGCCACATGTTGTTTACCAAATATATGACGAGCTAAACATTCCACCTGACCCAAGTCATGCATTCGTAGGAGTACAAAATGCGTAGCATTGAGGGATACGACACGAGAAAAGGGACCTCTCATAAAAACGTTTTGCGATATTAATACGACACTCAGGTTTGAATGACTTCCCTTGATGAAAGCTTCAGCTACAGTCTGACTATGCATTGCCTTTAAATACAAGTCATATGATATGAGTAGTGATTTTCCTTGGGGAGTTGGGTGTACTAAAGGTTTTGTTATATCTTTGTGCACAGAAACTTTACGACCAATGACTGGATCATCTTGAAGAGGGTGATAACACACCACACACATATATATATATATATATATATATATATATATATATATATATATATATATATATATATATATATATATATATATATGTATATATATATATATATATATATATATATATATATATATATATATGTATATATATATATTTTAAAACTTTTCTGCATAGTATTTGATGAGTTTAGATATTGGTCCAATTATTCCTGAGTTTGAAAACCCTGCCATAATAATTCTGGCAGGATCACGAAATATATCTGTATGTTCTGATGTATAAACGTTCTCCATGGTGTTTAAACACACACTGAAAGAAAAGTAAAATGTCCTCACCTAATAAATAAAACATGAACACTGCAGACAATTTGTTTGCAAATTATCAGTAAAGGTTATTAGTATAGTATATACAGTACATAGGATACTGCATACAAATTATATACGAAAAGAATGATACAAAAACCGATACAGCTCATGAAGTAGCTTCCCTATCTAAAAAAGGTCTTTAAACACACAGTGAAAGAAAACTAAAATGTCCTCACCTAATAAAACATGAACACTGCAGATACTTATTTACAAATTATCATTAAAGGTTTTTATGTACAGTATACACAGTATAATGAATTTGCTTACAAATTATCTATGAAAAGAATGTTACACACACCCACATAGATCATGAAGTAGCTTCTCTACCTAGGTAATATTTACCATTTTTCTTTTTCCTTTGTCTGTCATATTACACAGGCCTCTGTTTTCGCTTGCATGGGAATTACTGTTAGGTAATGGGGATGAGTCGTGACCCCCACAGAGATGGAAGCTCCTTCCCATCTATTTCTTCTTCTTCTTCTTCTTCTTCTTCTTGCCCTCCTTTTACTTGAATATTGTTAGCTAAAGGATGCTCATAGCTGACTGACTGAGTGGGGGACAAATAATAATGTTTATCTTCAAATTCACTCAACCCTATCTTGTTATAGCGTGGAGATCTGTCCCTGTCGGTTAGATACTCGTATACTGGTGGCTCTAACATAATGAATCTTATTGGACCCCAGAAGAGTGTCTTTGTATTCTTGATGTTTAAGCTTTTTCCTGTCATAACTAGGAACACCCTTACCAGTTATCATCTCTGCACCTGAATACAAGAGTAAGGAGTATAATTTTGGCCTCAGACAACATGCATCAACTATCAGTTTCTCCCCTACCTCACTTTTTAACAGATCCAACTCTCCTTTACGTGCATCACTGTACAAAGGATGCTGGGGACTGAAATTAGATGTATCTATCCAGTCCACAAGAGGATACCTTTGTAATTCACTGAATATATCTTCACATTCAAGTGAAAATACAAAACTGTATCTGAGTACACTGCTTTTACTCTTTCCTCATAGTGCATTGTGAGAACACCATACCAATAATGATACATCTTCACCTTGGCCAACTCAAGAATTTGATATCCCACAAACTGGGAATGAAACAGTTCCATTTTGGGAGACTGAGAGATTGTTATTACTCGATTTTCTTTTAAGGGTATCACCCTTTTGAAGAAAGGATTCCTCACCACTTTTTAGGAATTCTTTCCTCTTTCGGCAAACTTTTGTTTTGGTGACATATCTCTGGGGATTGAATAAAGTTTTCCCAAACAGTGAATTTGACATCAGCTTGTACATAGCCTTTTTTCCTTAGTTGAGGCATTATTTCTTAGTTGAATGTTTCTATGTAAGCCATTAAATATGGTTCCTGTCTAGAAATGAACACCGAGATCACTCTAGCTAATCTCAGAGCATGACTCATATATAACTGCAACAAAGGTAGCGCTATAAGATAGTTGTACTTTGCTGAGTGAGAAACTACAAGTTTTTGATTAAATTTAGGATATATTCTACCTTCCTTTTCTAATAGCTGTTTAGAATAGGGTGAAAGATCATCATATTTAATGTTTCTTTGCTCTAAGCCCAGAGGAAAATCAAGTGTTAACTGAGCAACCTCTGCAGAGACTGGTAGAGTGTCACCCAGAACCCAGTACCTAAACATACCACCAGTAGGTTGCCTTTCAATTCGCTTATCAAGAAATGTTTTCATCTCACTGTCACTAAGTTTCTTTATATCACCAATGAGAAGCGATTCTATTATTACAGAGGCATAGAGTGAATTAAAGTCATAATAAAAAAAAAAAAATGAAATATTTTTTGAGCTATCAAAATTAGGGTTAGTGAATTTGTTATTAGCTCTCATGAAGCGGCGAACAACCGTAGTGAAACCACCTCGGATGTTATTCTGAATGAGGTGAATCAAAGACTTATCACTGATGAACTGAACTTACTATTTTTGAAGATTTCAAGGAGCTATCGAAGCTGAATGAAGGGAGGGAGTCATAATTAACTATATCTAAATGGTATTGTTGCTGTGAAATTCTACACCAGTTTGTGAACGTATCAGCTAGTAGCCCACAGTCTACTTTAAGGTACAACATGAGATAGTCCTTCAAACTAGAGCAACCTGCCATTGAAAAAAAACTTTTGATGCATGATCATACTCTTCCTCTGTAATGCAGTTTCCTTTTAATGAACTGTAAAATGCATCAATAGGTGGTAAACTATGATCTTCAAGCCAATCAGTCTCAGAAAGATATTCATATGGAAATACTTGCATCCCAGAAATTACCATTTCTTTTAAGGATTCATCCATTTCTCCAAGTATTTCCTTAGTGAATTTGAATTTCCAGACTGAATGTGTACCTTAGTCAAATCAGCAAGACTCCCACTCATAAAGCCATAACTATCGATGAATCTCACCTTGCCAATATGAACCTTTAAATTTAAAACTTAAGTGCCTGTTTGCAAAGCAGGTTAATGGGGAGGTCTTGTATCATTTCCTTAATGATCATCCCTAAATCGTAACCCATATTGTGAGCAATGGTAAATAGTCTATTAGAGTTATCTTTTATTTACATATTACATTTCCTACACAGAGCCCCTACATAATTGTTGAATTGCCTTTAATGGAGATGGTGTTTGTATTTATCGCTACGGTTAACAAATGCTGACTCACATAACTGACACTTCATTTGCCTTTGAAAGCTTTCCTCATCCTCGTCTGTCATATGGATGGGAAATTTGTGGTGACTATGTAACTGCTCATAAGAGAGGGTTACTTTATCTATGAAATGTATGGCTGCATCGGGTCCAACATATGTATATGAATCTACTAAATTATCATCTCGATCCACAGTGATATAGGCATATGCTATAGCGTGATGTGTGCTGACAATATGATCCTTATCACCCCCATCCTTCAGTTTGGCTTCAAAATCATAGAAGCATACAAAATCAGGGGACACTATTTTCCACCAATTTTTAAACTTAATTGTGGAACCTGGCTCACGAACTACTTCTCCCTGCGGAGGGCAGCAATACTGAGAATGTGAAACTTTCTCCTCCTCCCCAGCAAATTCCGAAAAGCACACTTCACAGAAGAAGGGACAACAACCGCCAACACTAAGTATATACCAACAGATGGTGCTTGCATCTGCCTAATTATATTTTGAATATGGCGACTGAAAAATGTAGTAAAATCTGTTAAGAGCACTACAGAGTCCTGAGTGTATTATCCAGACAAGGACGCATCCACGAACAGAGTAGAGTATCTTTTAGTGAGTTATGACGATGCACAGGTGTGGAGTCCCACTGACTGGTATGGTGAATTCAGCGAGGATGTCACTCAGGCTACCATGTCACCATCAGATGACGAATTTAAACATTCTGATGAAATCCTCAATACTGGTGACTATGAAGATCCTGACTATGATTACGCAACAGTGTGTATAGCCCACTCTGGATGACCCCATATTACCGCACGAGGTGCCAGAGTAAATAAATACAGTTTTAAGCAGTACAACTTGTGACCCCGATGGCTTAACACCTAACTTGCTTAACTCTTACTTGCCCCATGGGTTTTGTTTATTACCATGATGTTTATTTATCTATTTTATTTTTTTGTGTGTGTGTTTGTTATCGTCGTCACGGGTGGTTGTTAATCGAATCACTGTTTTGAAAGGTGGATCATGGGTATTGGTCACAAATTTTCGGGGCATCAGCACTGCTAGGAGTCTTGCAGTTATACGACATGGTGCTGTGTAATAGACTCAAATGATGGTTTAAACATTTTAGGGAGTAGACGGGCAGCCAGGCGGGTAGAGTGTGTATTGAAAAGCAGTGACCCTCCACTTGTTAACTGTAGTTGCAATGAAGAAAAACTTCAAATTATTTGATGTATTTTTCCACTTTTCTAGAGCATATGGCATGGTTAAGGGAAATGTGCTGCTTTATGCAATGGAGAGTTTGGGCTGTGATATGACAATGCGGTTTGGTATTGCTATGTATAAAATGACCAAGAGTAATGCTTGCACAGCACATACAATATAACAGCCTCTGTGGGTGTCCATCAAGGCACACTGACATCCTGCCTACGATTTGTACTTCATGTTAATGACATTATAAGATTTATTAAACAGAACTATGGCACGGATGGTTTCCTGCAGTGGCTCCATATGTTGACCTTGATGGAGAGTACCGCCTTCCTGTTCAGGTCAGGGTCCAAGTCAAGGTCTGGTATGATGATGAAAATGAAAATACATGATAACCTTTGTGTTTCACAAAGGATGGATGTGAACTTAAGAAAAACAAATATGGTTTGTGGTGATTATTTCGAGAAAGAACCAGAGATAGTCGGTGGCCTGATGGAGGGGCACTGTGACCATTATCATCATATATACTAGGCATTCACGTCAGACTGCTCCACGTCCAAGGAGATCAAAGCCCATCCCGAGAGATTAAAATGCCATGCACTCAACTTTATAGAATTTGAAAATAAGGGTTATGATATACCATTCTGTGTGAAAAATGTTTTTGACTGTGCATTGATGGCATCTATAATGCATATGGCGCTGAGTCGTAGACAAAGGGAGATATTAAACCTGTGAACAAACTGAATATGTGGTGCATAAAAAACCTTTTGGGAATGCGTAAAATTCACTACGAATTATTTGTGTTTTTTAAAGCTGGGTTATCCTCCTCTGCATACACTGGTTAAGGCAAAACAACGAAAGTTCTTTTTAAAAATGCGGCGGGATAGGGGACGTATAGACGATGATCCGTTATTGCATGCCTTTCAGTGACACTGAATTATAACTGTAACACATCACTTTATATGAGAGACCTGATATAGAATGATATGGATGATATACAAAATATGTGTGACAATATGAAGGCCACAATCAGAGCATTTGCTTCACCCAAATTCAGTTATGCAGCTCACCGGATTCCAAACTTTCTGTTCGCAAAGATGTACATGTTGAAAATAGGAATTAGGGAATTAGGAGTGAATTTCATGTTCACGTTTACGATTAAGTGCACATTTCCTGTCAAAAGAAGAAGGACAATGAAATAGGCGTGTTAGGGGTCAGTTTCCAAGAGAGGTACGCCTGTGTACTTACCGTACTGTAAAAACAGACTGGAAAACAAGCAGTGTCCTATTCCAGTGATGTGTCAACATTTCAATATTACAAGTATCGAAAATCTTATAGAGAGAACTGATTACGATGTGTGTGCTTCAGCCTATTCTGTTTTAAATTTGTAAATTCTCAGGTATAATTATTTCCCTGTACAAAGGAAAAGGGGAAAAAGAAGTGTGTGGTAATCATAGGGGCATTTGTCTTTTTAGTGTAATAGGAAAAGTATATGGTAGGATACTTATTGACAGAGTTAGGGCAATAACAGAAGAAGTAGTTGAAGAAGAACAGGGAGGTTTTAGGAAGGTAAGAGGTTGTGTAGATCAGATATTCATTCTTAGATCTTTAGTGGAAAGTTTCTAGAAAAGGGAAAGAAGTTGTATGTGGTCTTCATGGACTAGGAGAAAGCATATGACAGAATGGATAGACAAGGATTGTGGAAAGTATTAAGAACATAGTGTGTAGATGAGAAGTTGTTGAAGGCTGTGAAGAGTATGTATGAGGGTGCTACAGGCTACAGTGCGTGTGGATAGTGAACTGAGTGAATTTTTCTATTTGAGGGTTGGATTGAAACAACGATGTGTCATGTCTCCATGGTTGTTCAGTCAGTATATGGATGGGGTTATAAAAAGGAAACAAGGTAAGGCAGTGGATACAGGAGCAGCCCTATTGAGAGAGGGCAGTGTTTAGAAACTACTTGGAAACTACTTGGAAAAACATCAGTGCCGTGCTAAAAGACACACAGCGAAAAGGCATGCAGGTAATAATATGGCGAAGGGTAGAGGAAAGACCTTGGCAGCAGGGAAGTTATATAAAGAAAAAAAAAGGAAGCCGAGGAAAGTGGCAGATATAAGTAAGGGAAGAGGTAACAATTGGAGAAGAGGTGTCTATGTACCTAATGCCAGACGCCTTAATCCCATTAGGGGTGGTTACAAGCAAATCTCCTCCATATCGCCTTGTTCCCCGCCATTTCACTGCCTCCCCGCAGCTCACATCCCCCTCTCTTATAATACATGTCCACTCTATCCCTTCATCTCATTGTCGGCCACCCCCTTCCTCTCCCCCCTTCCACCTCACTCACATACACTCTCCTCGTTAGTCTCTCACTCTTCATCCTCTCCACATGGATAAACTTCCTCAATTTTTTTTTTTTACGTTTTCTATCACATCCACATCTACCCCACAATGCTCCTTCACTTCCTCATATGTCAGTCTGTCTCTCCATGTAACCCCACATGCTCCTCTCAGACAGCTAACTCATTCTACTGCTCTCACACTTGATTCGTTTCCTTCCAACAAGGTACAAGCTTCACTTCCATACGTTAGAGCTGATATCACAATACTATCATACAGCAACGTTTTTACTGCCATGCTCACTTCCCTATTTCTTATCCCTGCTTTCAAAGAACCGGCAACCTTCCTTGTTGTTCCCTTTCAAACACTTCATTCTCCAAACTTCCATCCTTACACATCACACTATCCATTACATAAATGCACTCACATTTTCCATTTCCTCATCATCCCACCTTACTGTACATTCAGTGACTTCATTTCTCTCGAAGACCATAACTTTACTTTTCCCTACATTCATCTTCAGATTCCGTTTCGTACAGACTCTCCCAAACTAATTCACCAAGCCTTGCAGTTCCCCTTCATCTTCACTTAACAATACAATATTATCTGCAAACAAGAGTACAGGAAGCTTCCAAACAATGCCCTCTCTCATTACGGTCGCTCCAACATCCACTGCCCTACCTTGTACTGTAGCTCTTATAACCCCATCCATATACAGATTGAAAAACCATGGAGACATGACACATCCCTATTTTAATCGAACATTGAGATAATAAAATTCACCCAGTTCACTCTCCACATTCACTGCAGCCTTAGCACGCTCATACATACTGTTCACAGCATTCAACACCTTCTCATTTACTCCATATATTCTAATATTTTCCACATAACTTGTGTATCCACTCTGTCATATGCTTTCTCTAAATCCATGGAGGCCGCATACAACGTCTTTCCCTGTTCTAGAAACTTTTCCACTAAAGACGTAAGGAAGAATGTCTTATCTACACAACTTCTTCCCTTCCTAATTCCTCCATGTTGTTCTTTAATTAATTCCTCTATAATTTCCTTAACTCTGTCAATTAGCATCCAGCCATATACTTTTCCTATTACTCTAAGAAGACATATCCCCTGTCATTACCAGACAGTTCTTTTTACCCTTCTCCTATGTATAGGGGAACAATTATACCTAGCATCTAATTCTCCGGGACTCTACCTTCCTCCCAGGACAATCAGTACATCTTTCATATCCATTCTACTACTAGCTCTTTCCCATGCTTCATCATTTCCCCTCATACTCCATCAATTCCTGCGGCTTTCCCAATTTTGACTTTCTTCATTGTTTCCACTACTTCCATCCTACTGATATCTTCCTCCTTTCTCACCCTCTCCTTCTCCCAGCCATTCCCCAGCCACGTACACTTGCATTACTTTCATTCTCTGTGTTTAGCAATTCGTTAAAGTGTTCTCTCCTTTTGTTCACTTTTCTCCTTTCTCTACCATCAGTCTACCATTATTATTTTTCACTCGCCTACTAACTTCTTTATCACCCTGTTTAACTTGCTTTATCTCCTCCCAGAACATTTTCTTAAATTCCTTCCACTTTACATTCAGATTCCTTCCAAATTCCTCATCCATTCTCTTCTTACTCTCTCTCTCTCTCTCTCTCTCTCTTACTACTCTTTTCATCTTTCTCTTTATTCATATAACTCTCTTTTCCGTCTCTCAACTTCCTTCATGCCTCTGCTTCCCATCCGCTCACTCTATGTTCAGTTACTTCTCGCCACTGCTTGTTTCACCTCAATATTCCACCATGCTGTTCCTTGCACCCTCTTTCGTCTTTTCATCACCCCACACACCACCACACATGTTACATAAATTTCTTCTGTGGCTATCATGCACACAACTGGGTAAACCATATTTACCGAGTCGCTCCTCCACTTCTCTCGTATAATCTGCCTTTCTTCCATCCTCTTGCAACCTTTCTACCCTCCTTGTATGGGCTACTTCTTCCTATCCTTCCTTCCTCCTCTTCCCCCATTGCACTTGGACCTTGACTTTCACCACCACCAGGTGGTGGTCAGAAAATTCACTCCCCCAACCTCTGAATGCTCTTGCATCCATTACATACTTTCTCATTCTGTCATCCACACACACACACAATGAGTCATTGCCTTCCATTCATTCAGTTCACCACCCATCTATCTCATCACTCACCACGTATACCTGTGGATCGTTTTATGCCTAAAGAGGGTATTAGCTATCACGAACCCCCTCCCCTCACAAATGTCCACTAGAGCACTACCATTCTCATCCCTTACTGCGACCACACCCCACTCACCAACTACTCCATCCACCTGCACGTTCCCTACTTTCCCATTCATATCTCCGATCAAAACACTCTCTCACACATCTCAAACTTATCCTTGTACGCTTCCACATTTGCCCAGAACTTTTCTTTCACTCTGCTTGCACTATCTTGGGTTGATGCATGCACACACTCAATCGCTCACCTTTGTAGTGTAAATTCCAATCTTACTCACACAATCCTTGAACCAACTGATCCATACTCTCTTATATTCTCCTTCCATGTCTTGCACACAGTATATACACTGAAGGGAAAACTTAGCAGGTTCAAAGGAGAGAGAGAGAGAGAGCGCATAATGGGCAAGCGAGGCTAAAGGAGAGACTGGACTGGAAGGCAAGTGATCCGCTGACCAGAGATCAGAAGATCGAGCCCAGTTTTAGGGAGGAACAGTATTCATGAATGGCTCTGTTATTTTTTACATTGTTATTCACAGTAGTTTGAAGGGTATGGTAAAAATACGATTTAAGATAAAAACATTAACTAGCTTAACGCAGGCAAAATAAAATTTATGAATTCTGACCTACGGAAGATGTGAGATGCTTGAATTTTCATTACCGGATAATAAACGTCTCAGCTAACAAGCAGACGTCATTTTCACTTTAAATCTGCTGGAAAAAAACGACTTCATCCATCGTACGGCGGATCTTCGTGAAGAGGTTAGCACACTGAGCCCGAGAACATCATCACCATTATATTGTTGCCATCTCCAGACGATTTCATTTAAAGTAAGAATGACTCGCCGAATGGGAGGATTACAAATAAAAAAAAAAATCAATATGCACCAGACCTTTCTTGGTTGGTAACAGCAATAATGAACACAAAAAGAAAAGGACCCAGATTCAAAGGAACAGAGGCAGTTTCTGATCCCTTCACACCAAGACGTGTTTTCTAATTGGCATAAAATCATATTAGTGTAGCAGTAGTTATGAAAGCAATAGTCATTGGTCTGAACTGTTTCACAGATCTTGTACACTACCTACCGACATGTCATATTAACACCCCTGATAACAATATCTGACAGTCCTGAATGAGACAGACCTAGCGAGATGAGAGGAAATAAGTGAGTAGGATGGGTTGTGATTGTGGTGGGTAGAGGGGGACGGTTGGAAGAATGTTCATGCTGCGAAGATGGAGTTTGTAGGTAAATGAGCCATATCGAAGATAGAGTTGCAAAATAATGAGTGGGGTGGGCACAAAGGATACGGTGGGTGGAAGGGATAGGCTAAAATGGTGTTATGTGGTGTGGCAAGGCGGGATGGGCATACTATAATTATGAAGATGGTCATTGTGTTGTGGGCAGAACTGGAAATGGAAACATATTTATCTTACAAATTTGATGGAGGAAGGTGGAAATAGTTGGGTGGGCTGGTTTGTGATGAATGATGGGGCAAGGCGGGGATAATACACCCTGTGAAGATGGGCGCTGCAGTGATTTAATTCAAAAATTTTTCCAACTAAAGCCTAGGAAGACTAAGATGAACAAAGAAAGTAAGTAAGCACAACTTTCATATACCGTACCGTTATTTGACGCAAGTATAATTTTTTTTTTCTTTTTTTACGTGTCCGACTCTGGGCAAAGGCTCAGGGCCTATTTCTTGGAGGCAGTCACCTATCCCAAGGCCCAGTAATCCTCCTACACCTCCACATGTCACCACTTCGGCGCTAACACCCACCGTCCATATTGAATACATGCTAAGGCTGTCTCATACAGGACTGGTGTACAGTAGTGGTATTTGCGGGAGTACTTTTACGACATGTCGGCGGGTCATCTGGTAGATCAGGAAAGTCTGCTTTTTAGGAAATTCAAATCCTTAAACTGTTCCCTGCCCCAGTCAGGATTCGATCCTGGGTCCATTAGGACTGCAGGCCGCCTCTCTACCGATTCAGAGAATGAGAAAGACAGATAAAGGAGGAGCCAGGAATGAAGAAAGAGAAGAAGGGTTAAAGACAATGAATGAAAGACACTGGAAAGGAAGGAGAAGGAAATCCAAATGGCACGAAAAAGTGTAGGTGGTAAGGGTGAAGGAACACAGCTGAGAGCATATGAAAACCAAGTAATAATATTGATCCTGAGTGATAACTGCAGTAATCTATCTATCCGTTTATCTCTCTCTCTCTCTCTCTTTATATATATATATATATATATATATATATATATATATATATATATATATATATATATATATATATATATATATATATAAAGCGAGGAAGAAGGAACCTAAGGCTGAGCCCTTAAAACGTTCCTTCCAAGAAAATAAAAATACAAAATAGAGCCAAATTCAAGATCCATTCATTTCGAGATGCCTGGACACACTGCGTTTGAAAGACCGGAGATCAAAGGAAGTAGGAAATATAGACAGAGGGAGACAGTTCCAGAGTTGACCTGTTGCATAAATGAAGGACTGGGAGTAACGGTCAGCTATTGCAATAGAGAGTTGGACAGAAAAAGGATGAGAGTTTATTGCTAGACGGTTGCTACGTGCCCGTCATAGAAGTGGAGGGATGCAAGCAGACAGTTCAGAGGAGCAGTGATCATTGAAGTAGCGATAGACAAGATATAAAGAGGCAACAGCTCGGTGAAGAGACAGAGGTTGAAGGGAGGCAGTAAGAGGAGGAGAGTTGATGAGACGAATAGCCTTTGACTCCACCCTATTGAGAAGAGCTGTATGTGGGGAGCCTCCCCACACATGAGAGTTGTACTCTGAACAGGGGCAAATAAAACCCGTTTATAAAGTCAACAACTGTGCAGAGATACAGAAGGCACGGAGTCGGTTAGCACATCTAATTTTTTGGAAGCAGATTTTACAAGAGATGCAATATGATCTTTCCAAGAATATATATATATATATATATATATATATATATATATATATATATATATATATATATATATATATATATATATATATATATATATATATACAGTAATCCATGCCATTTATTCAGGATGTGTCAAGAAATGTTGATGACAATGGTCCAGTTGTTGGCTGAAGTAGACTCGAATGAACTGCAGGTATTAAGTATCCATTCACTTCCCTGGATTATTTCTGCCAACCTAACCAACGGAATACTCTTTGATTCCACCAGAGCTGTGAATGACGAAGCTACACCCACACACTCCTCTCATACACAATGAACGAGGAATTGCCAAAGTTCTACCGAGCAGGAATTCTATCTGAACCTGAACAAGGATTGGTGTCTGAATAACCAGGGGTAAGAATTTGCCTCCTCTGCCACTGTCTCTACTTCACACTTAGTATGTGTCTGTCACTTTCATCCCTGACGTAACATATCAAGAGAATCGTATCCTCGCAGCGCCTGGCACCCCACAACCTGCCAGTGATGACGATTAGGGGAGTGGGAGTAACTCTGAGGGGTCCTAAGTGTAGCTTCAGCCCCAGAGAATTTGGCAACACTACTCATCCCGTCTCCTCTAGTCCCTCAGCCTCAGATACCCCCTTCCCTGGAATCCAAACATTGCGCTGTCCCCTCACATGGAATGTAATCAACACTTATTTACCACTTTGTACATTCCAGTTACCCCATTTCTTATGTCAGTGACTTTTCTAGAGGTTGTATGTATACCGAAATGAATGTTAGGTATGACCATGAAGAGGGGAAAAAGTTTTTAAAAGCCAGATGGGAACTTTGGGAAAATTTGGGGATTTCACCATACCAATTTGGCATATAACACAGTTTTCAATGGTGCAATTTTCATGTTTTGATTTGGAGAGTAAATTTTAAGGATACTTTGTCCGTGTTAAAAAAGAGTCTACTGTACGCAGGAAGAAGTTATGAAAGAGATACCTTTTATGGCAAAATAAATAAAGTGGTGGAAAGTCGTGGGGCCATAGACAGAAGTATATATAAGCAGTAGAAACCTCTAAAAAACAATCACTTGATTTATTGATTAGGTGTGTGGCTGGTCAAAGCTTCCAACAATAGGTAACATTGTGGTGGGATAAGGAAGTAAAAAACACAGATAAAGAAAAAACACTGTTTAGGAATTGGAAAAGTGAGGTAACAGAAAGGAATACTTGGCAGGTAAGTGTAGAGCAAGAAAGGAGGTACAGCCATTAGTTCAAGGTCTGAGTCTTCGAGACTTGTACTGGATGATCTAAGTAACGCTGAAAGAAGGATTGTTATATTTTACCCCTTAACCGCGGAGACGTCAGGAGCGCGCCATGCCTGTCCCACGGGGATAATCGCGCTCCGACTGACTTTTTAAAAATATTTGCCAAAAATTAGTTCATGGTCCTAGAATATTATAATTAAATATACTGTACATATGGCACATACCTTCAGCTTTCTCCTGGGATGTTTGTTGAGCCTTCATCGACTACCGTAGGACTTGTGGAGACTTCTGAAGTTGAGGAACGAAGTCTCTTTACACTTCCTGATACCCCGTAATATGGTTGCCACTGCCTGATATTATCACTACAAACACTATTCCATGAATTTCAAGTAATTTGGAATCCATATTTAAAAAAAAAGTAAAAACTGTAAAAGCAATGTAAAGTACAAGCGCGTACGAGCTTTCCATCCGCACTTGTTCCCTGCTGGTATTCTGAGGCGGAGCTATCATTTATTATTAATAAACACACTCACACTGTATATTCCTAGTACTTTATACACTTATTTATATATACAATAATTATCCATAAGTTTCCTGCAGTACTAGTAGTTTATTTTCACTCCAGGCATTCACTTTCTTGTTCAGTAAACTAGCGTAGAGAACGAAGCTTTCACATTCGCTGTCATTACTCCAAGTATTTATACTCATATTCTTATATTACTAATTATTTACATTTCTATTTACATTTTCTATTTTATTTACATTATTTACATTTCTTTTTTATTTACACTATGTTATGCACTGTCACTTGCAGTAACTTATAAAACTATTTTCCAATGTACAATTATATTTACATTCATTGCTTTCACTTGTATTTACACATTATCCAATTGCACTGTTTTAGAACTTGGGAAATAGAAGCACTCGTACTTAGGGCTGCCAATTTAGCGACTTTGTTGCTAGATTTGGTGAAGTTTGATGTGGCTTAGCTACCTTTTTTTTAGCATTTAGCTATTCAGCGACATTTTGGTTACTTTTATTGCAGTTTGGCGACATTTTAAGAGATTTTTTGTAATAAAAGCAGTAAATTAAAAAGCGAAATATTATTGTTCGTGAACGAAGAAATATCACTTGAATGGACACGATCTCTTCACGTCCCTGGACGTACTCTCCCTCACTGGCCTCAACGTTCTCGTACAGTTCATGATCAGTCACAGTAACGGCCAGTCCACCACAATGGACAGATGGTGTGAAGTTTTACAGAAATATAAGCAAAGAAATATATCCAGCATTTTCGTACTGAATGAGACGCAGTGAAATCTTTAGAAAAATCAGCATAAAATATATCCAACATTTTCGTTCTGAATGGCTAAATGAAATAAAATACGATAAGTGGCTGGCCAGACTTGATGGGGACGACACAAAATGCCGATGCAAGTACTGCAAATGTACCCTGAATGCAAAGCTGAGACATCGAAAAGCATCGTAACACTTTAAAGCACAAGATGGCTGAAGAACCATTTAGTTCAGACAGACAGAGAGTTATTCGCTTTGAAAAAACTGACAGTGATGCAAGGAAATCAGAAGGACGTGTTACACTGTTCGTAGATCACAGTGCATTAATAGTGGTTGATCATTTGACTGATGTCTGTAAAGTGTGTTTCAGTGATAGCAAAGGTTGCATGGATTTAAAGCTTAAGAGATCCAAGTGCAGTGCCGTCATTTGCAACGTGATTGTTCCTCATTTCACTGAAGAACTTAGGTCTGGTATCGGTTATAAAAAGGTTCAGTATTTTGACTGATGAAAGTAACGACATTTCTATAACAAAGTTGTTAGGCATTGCTATCAGGTATTATTCTAAATCAAAGAAACAAATAGTGGTGTCATTTTTGGATATAGTTGAACTCCATGACTGCAAAGCTGATGCAATTTGTGCTGCAATAAATGAGGCCCTAAGAAACAATAGACTGGATTTACAGAAACTCATTGCCATTTTGGAATAGACAGTGCATCAGTGATGACTGGTGTGAATAATGGTGTTTATGTAAAGTTAAAGGCCGAGGTTCCACACTTGATTCTCATCAACTGAGTTTGTCACTCCTTGCAACTGGCAGTGAGTCATGCCTCGAGTGATCATCAACCAAGGAACTTGGACTTCTTAATAATGGAAACATACAATTGGTTTTCTTACTCTACTCTTCCGTGAGACAACAGAGGTACAAGGAACTTTTTTCATTGGTAAATGACGGACATACGGCTTTGAAATTAGTCCAACCAAGTCAGACACGATGGATGTCTATAGAAGGAGCGATAGTGAAAATACTGCAACAGTGGACTGAACTCAAGACTCATTTTCAGCTTGCTAGAAGCGACGAGAGGTGCTTCACTGCTGAACTCCTGTATAATATACTGTGTGATCAGAAAAATTATGTTTCTTGTGTTCTTAAAGCATATTCTTGGGGAGATCCCGCTTGTCAATAAGAAATTTGAGGCTGCAGTAAATGATCCCACAAAATTACTGAATGATTTGGTAAAGTTGATCGACTCCCTGAGTTCAGTGATCATTATCCCAGGACGAAAGTTAAAAGAAAATGATGCAGTTGAAGAATTCCTGGATCCAAACCCTTATCTGGGATATGAGTTTGAAAAACGGTTGAAGGAAAACAAGTTTCAGGATGAAACAGAAATTCGCCATAGATGCATCCACTTTGTTGTTGAGTTAGTGAAGCAGTTGCGCAACCACTTGCTAGACAACGTACGTGTGCTGCAATCCATGTCAGTACTAATTGCGACCGAGTGTCTGCAACCAGTGAAACAAGGAATTTTGGACTTAGATGTTTGTCGATGATGAAAGTACTCTAACTCGTGTAGACTTTCAATGGAGACAACTACATCATACGGTGTGGAACAAGCCTCAGACACATTGAAACTTTGGTCAGAAATAGCAGACTACAAGGATACCACGGGTGAAAACCCATACAGTGATCTTGCAGACCTAGCTCCAGGTGTGCTTTCGTTACCACATTCTAATGCTGATGTTGAACGAGTATTTAGTCACATGAATATAGTGAAATCGAAGATACGGAACAGAATGAGTGTAAATAGCGTGAGAGCAATCTTGACCATAAAGTATGGACTACATTGGCAGAGATAATGCTGTCATAACTATGAAATCCCAGAAGCAGTAATAAGAAACATCGGTAAACTGGAGTCGTACAGCAAAGCATCCTCTTCGAGCTATCATGCAGCAGCATCCAGTCCGGCCATTGACGAGGAAGAAGAGCCAGACTGGTATGTGTTATATCTGCTTTAATCACCTCATAGTAAGTACTATTTGAAACAGTGTTCATCAGTAATTGTTTTTCTGTGTTGTATTTCTTGCAGGTTTTAAGGGGATAATCCTTTAGCATAATAACATGGCCTTTGGTTCCTTCTTCCTCGCATAAAAAAAAAAAAAAAAAAGATAAACGGCATGAGGCGTAGTAGCCCTACACATTAATCATATGTTCTGCCATATTAAGCTGTTTGTAGCTGGCCAAGGATGTGGATCAGCATATGATAAATGTCAGCTATGTTAACTACTTTCTTAAGAGTCTTTATTAACTTTATTTAGCGACTTTTAGCTACTTTTTGAGGTTAATCTAGCGACAGTTAGTTGGTAGGAGTTGGCAACTCTGTGACGTACTGAGGGTTTCATCACCATTTCCTCCACTGCCTCATCCCACGAGTCACCAGAAAGTATCGTAGTCACTGTGCATCATAATCATTGATAAATTAGCCAGTTCACGTTCCTGAGCAGAGTTACTTAGCCCTTTACCCTTTCCCACACGAGGTTTAGTAGGGGTAGAGGTCACAGGGCCCTTTACAGTGGGCTCAGAAGCAGCGGAAGTGGACGGGCGCGAATCAGACATGGTTTCACCTCGAAAGACGACAGTAAACTGAATGATGTGGCGTATATGGGCAGGGAAAGGTTGACAATGTCAGTGTGGTGACAGCTGCTAATTTATATGCTATGAAATGATTGGCAGGAAATCTAGACAATACGTAATAAATTAAGTAGTTCCAGGTGAATGTAAATATCACTTAGGCTTCTCCCTTTCTTATATATATTTTTATTACGAGAACAGGTCATACAGCATATTTCAAGGGGAAATAAACAGGGAAAATTAGCGAATGAGTGCACGTGGGGTGTTGCCAGGTGATAATTAGCCCATTCCAGATGACCGGTAGTATCAATTACCTTTTCTCTTTATTTTATATATTATTTAATATAAGAATAGGGCATAGGGCACATTTCAATGGATAAAATGAGTGGAAAAATCCGTCCAGGATTTGCATAGCGCAGCGCAGCTGGGCAGGAGGGAGGTGAGGGTAATGGAGGGGAGGTAAGGAGGGGAGTCAAGGACAGGGGAAAAATGGCTAAATTGTCAATTGGATGAGAGTACAGATGACATTAGCAGCACTGACTATAGCTGGACACTGGTAGTACTCATAGATGATACAAGCCACGACTTGAAAGCCTGGGCAATTCAAAAAACACAGAATTACAAAAGTGACGCCCCACTGTATGATCCCTTGTGCCCGAGCGTCACACAAGTGACGTCCACTGGTTAAGGGGTTAAGGCGTCTATATGGATGACAAAAGATGATAAGGATATTACAGGTGAGCAGTGTGTGAAGAATACAGTAATTAGGCAGCGGTAGTGGCAGACAGTGAAGATAATAGGAATGCTTGGAGAGACCACTACATCTGGTTGCTGAACGAGGGATTTGAATGGAACAAGGAAACAATGGAAGTGGCAGATCCAGGAATTGGCCCTTGGCCTCAATTTGATATATGTACCTTGTGGTTTCCAACCATGAAAGAGGGACAGAATGAGGTTTCTAAACTTACATGATTATGTAGGCCACATCAATACAGCCAGTATTACCAAAACGTTTGAAAGTCGTAAGTGTAAGAATCAAGCAAAAGGAATGGGTCATCATTGGTTTATTAATACAATGTGGGTAATATTTATGTTTGTAACTACTTGAAAAACAAATCTTAACACGTAGCTGTGTACACAGACACAGATACGTACATTCCTTCAAACAGACACATATGAACTTACGTACACACACAATAACATTATGAGAAGAAACTAACTCCTGTATGCTGGTATGCTCACGCTTTATTTTTGTAACAATAACAGAACAGAGGAAGGAAAACCAATGAATAAAACAAAATAATAATCCGTATACCAGATTACAGATTTCCTCCATTCATAAAAAATCTGTAACAGTTGGATTTGAACAGCCACAGGTTGAAGTTCGGGGGGAAACCACTCTGGGGAAGCAAGTTCCAAAGAGATGCGGTTCAGGGAACAAAAAAATATTGATAGGCAGAAATTCTGCAATATGGCAGTGTGACAGTCCATTCATGAGTGCTACCAGACGCCCATGTAGCACGGGAGAAGGCGTGGAGAGGTGGCACAATGGATGCAATTCGTTTAAGCATTTGACATAAAAGTATCTGTAAAAAAAATGCAAGGGAAGCAACAGTCCTTTTTATTTGTAGGTGACGTAGTTCACTGTAATAGTAGGGCTAGTAATAATTCTTGCGGCTTTGTTCTGAATTCGGTCGAGTTGTTTTAGTACAATATTTCCACATTCATTTCCCAAGGATGAGCAATATTCCAGCAGAAAGCGTACATGGCTCTGGAAAAGTATACCTAACTGCTCGTCACTGAAGAAGTTACGAACCCAGTACAGTAATCCAAGTTTCTTTGATGCCGTTTTAGCTGAGGGCTGAGGGCATTGTTAAGTGAAACACTGAGAATTTCAATACTTTTATATATGGGAGTATTAATAACAATGATGGTAATATAGGAATCAGGCAGTTTGCTAGGCAGCTCTGCTCTTACTGCTATTGCTAGAACTAAACAAGAAAATGTACACATTATACTCACATACGTATCACCGCTTTTCTTACTCTCCTCCCCCTTCCCAGAACAATTTCTTGAGAGTTACTGACACCAAGACCTGAGGTAATGTTGTGGGATGAGGATGTAGAAGCCGCAGTTAAAGAAAATATATGGCTTAAGGGACTGAAAATAGGTATGATAACAGCAAGGAATACTCAACACTAAAGCATTAAGCCAAAAAAGAAGGCAGGAAAGGCAAAGTCTGAGGTTCAGAGACTTTTACTGGGAAGCTTGAACACTGCTGAAAAGAAGAACGCGGTATCTAAGGTGCTTAAACAGACGACGAGAGAAAATAAGACTATCATGGAAGAGCATTGTGAGAAGAATGAAAGAAAACTAGTGCTGGATAGTGAGGATATTTAGAATGATTAGAGAGAACAGTACGACCGGTTGCTGAGCGAGGAGTCTGACTGGAACAGGAAAAGTCTGCCTATGCAGTATTATGCCCTTGGCCAAGACAAGCAGCAGAATCCATCTGGGAAAGACAGGGTATGTTTTGGTTGACTGCTGAGGACTGGGTTTTGTTACTGATTTCTCTCTCTCTCTCTCTCTCACACACACACACACACACACACACACACACACACACACACACACACACACACACACACACACACACACAACCCAAAAACAAACACAAATGCACCAACTCATTCACTCAACATACAAACGCAAAACATCAAATATAAATAAAAACATAAGTGCGAACCCTCACCACCCTCCCACTCACTCACAAACTCACCCACTCACTCACTCATTCACTACCCATCCACTCTGTCTGTCTGTCTGTCTGTTTCTCTCTCTCTCTCTCTCTCTCTCTCTCACACACACACACACACACACACACACACACACACACACACACAGCCTTTTTAACTTGCAAATCTTTGTGCGTCCCAAGTGGAGCCGTTGAGGAAGAAAAACAGTGTTTTCGTTGGGGTATAAATGAAATATGTGTGTGTGTGTGTGTGTGTGTGTGTGTGTGTGTGTGTGTGTGTGTGTGTGTGTGTGTGAGAGAGAGAGAGATAGAGAGAGAGAGAGAGAGAGAGAGAGAGAGAGAGAGAGAGAGAGATGAAATACGAGTATAGATAATTGAGGTACAAAGAGTTAAGCACAAATATGTATGCTAACTACAAAGTCTATGACGTCTTCTTGCGGATAATTTTTGGGTCTACCGTGCAACTTTATTCACTTCAGCAGAGCACCCTAATCGTGAATGGGTTATTGATGGCTGTATCCAAGCCTTGTAGTTACAAAAAGCATTCCTTAGGTGCATAAAATTATTTATGGAAATTTGATTATAGTAGAAAATGCAACACCGGTCTGAGACGGTTAAGAAAATTTGTTTATAGGGCCAAATCATTCTCGACAATCAGCAGTTAGTATTGGCTTCTCCATCACAATAAATAACTGCTGTAAAATAATGTGGTGTTAGAGTGATATCCATCCCACGTAGAGGCAACCAACAGTATGGATGTGAAACACTAGTAACAGATCATATACAAGACCCAGCGACATGTCATAAAAACATCTCCCGAATACCATCATCTTTCGTGCATAGGACTGTTGGGCCTTGTCAGAGAAATATGAACATGTGTTTTTAGTGTCCAGTATAGGAATTTTAATAAAGTACCAGATCATTACACCGGCAAGGAAAAAATTGCATATAATTTAGTCAATCTATATTTATGCAAGTTGGCATTTAAATTTCGTCGAAATTGGTATGTTATATATATATATATATATATATATATATATATATATATATATATATATATATATATACAGAGAGAGAGAGAGAGAGAGAGAGAGTATATATATACAAATAGAAAGATAGATATAGATATAGATAAAGATAGATAGTGTATATATATATATATATATATATATATATATATATATATATACAGTATATATATTATCCAAGGGCCAATTTCATCCATAGGCCAATTTCTCTTATCGCCCAAAATCATCCTTGGACCAATTGTACTTATGGACCAGTTTCACCCATTTTCATCATCATCTTCATCATCATCATCCAGACCTCCTTTCCTACCCTATGGTGAGGAGTAGCAATGTCCAGACAGCCCAAATTTGCCCAGTCCAATAGGCCACGCTTCCATTCACTCATCATTCAAGGCCCAGGAATCCTGGCTCTATCGAATACGCCAAAAACATTCACCACGTTCTGTAGCTTCACATAAACGTATCTGATTGAGTCAGCCCAGTAGCTGTCACGTTAAAAAGGATTGCCAAAATCCCTGATCATGCACTTTTCCCCACAGCATTCATCCAGCCAGCTCGATCTCTTATCAATTCCCTAGCTTCACCGACCTCCAGACCTCTCTTCCCCACACACTCATCCACCATATCTCTCCATCTTCTCCTTAGCCTACCTCACCTCCTTCCTCCTTCAACTTCGCTCAGGTATACCTTTTCCACCACTTTCTTGCTGTCCATTCTCTCCACATGACTATACCATCTCAGTACACTCTCTTCGATTCTGGTGTCCACCGACTTGCTCACTGCACATCTTTCACGAATCACATTATTTCGTATCCTAGCCACCCTCTGTACTCCACATACATTCCTTAGCAAATCCCATCTCCACTGCTCTTACTCTTGACTTTTCATTTTCATCCCACACCATAGTCTCACATTGATGTGTTAAAATTGGCACTAACTCTCCTTCATGTAAGGCTCGTGCAGCTGCAACACTCAACCCTCTGTTTCTTGTCAAGGCCTTCATTGCACAAGCTACCTTTCTTCCTTGTGTCATTCTACTTTCCACTTCTTTTGTACATTTTCCTCTCATTTCTATCACTGTACCCAGGTACTTGAACTCTCTCACCAATTCTAGTAACATCGTATTGGGAGTCACCTCTCTCATTAACCATCACTTTACTCTTTTCTACATTTACGCTCAAGGCACAACGCTCACAGACATCAGCAGAACTCTGCACTAGCCTACTAAGTTCTTGTCCGGTATTTGCAAGCAGTACTGCATCATCAGCGTCCAACAAATTTGAGATATTCTACCAATCATCATTCATTACCAACGCCATCCCTCTCTCCATTGCTCGTGTTTTTACTTCTCTCCCAGCCAAATATATATTGAAAACCATGGGGACATCACACAACCTTGTCACACACCCACACCGATAGTGAACCATTCACTTAGATGCTCATTAACCCTCATTACCATCAAATAAACTCTTGACGGCACCTTACAGCTGACCATCTACACCGTACATGCACAAAACTTTCCACAATCCCTCTCTGGCCACTTTGTCGTATGCTTTTTCCAGATCCATGAATGCCATAAACACCTTATGGTCCTTATCACAAGCCTTCTGTGCTATCTGTCTCACTGCAAATATTTGATCTACACATCCTCTGCCACTCCTAAAGCCACCCTGTTCATCACTCACTAGGACTTCTGAGATCTCTCTTACTTTCTCTGTTATAATTTTTCCATATACCTTCCCTACCTCAGACAATAAACTTATTCCACAATAATTCTTGCACTCAACTGGCTCACCTTTATTTTTGTACAAGAGAACAATCACAGCCTTCTTCCACCCTGGAGGCACAGTTTCACTCATCCATGCCTTCTTACATATTTCCAGCAAGCACTCATTCCATTCTCTCCACTACACTTAAGCATCTCTGCATACACCTCATCAACCCCAGCTGCTTTCCCATTTTTCAGCCGCTTCACAGGACTCTTCACCTGTGTGAGTGTCACTTCTCCTGGCACTGCATTCCTTCTCTGCACACCCCCAAAACCAATCATGTTTAGAGCCGCTCTTATTTCTGTATTCCCATTCATCAGATTTTCAAAATATTCTTTCCATCTGGTCCTTACTTTATCCGCATGGATTAATAATCTACCACCTACATCCTTCACACCATCACATTTCTTTCCAGTTTCACTTCTACATATCCACACCTCTTTCCAGAATACCGGTAACTTCCTATTTTCAGCGTAGTTCGCATCCTATTTTCTTCCTAGATCATCATATACCTCCTTCCAGTTTCACCCATGGGACAATTTTCCCCAAGGACCAAGGTTCCCCCTGGATCTTTTTTCTCCCTTAGCTCTAGTCAATATAGTTTCATCGCTGATCAATTTCAAGACACATTGAATGGAGGTCAATGATACTGTAATTTCTGAACCTGATGAAAGGTTTCGGGATATCAAAACTAAATGTGATCAGAGCGTGGTCAGAGGTGAGGGGGTCATGTGAGTCAACCTCCTCAACAGATATGCGGCTGCAACCAACAGGCGACAAGATCAAGTCAAGGACATGTCGCGAGACGTAACGTGGATCACTCACATGATTGAAAAAAATATTCTGGTTCACCAGCTTAAGGAATTATGAAGAGAATGGTTTTGACTGTGGACTGTCAAAATTACTGCAGACAAGAAGTCCTCCAGATTTAAGACAAAGCACTTCGAGAAACTACCCAGACTCCTCGATAAAACCTCGACCTGTGGGCTGATGACCTGGTCGATTAACATTTGCATTTCTAATGGTTTTCTAATGGAAATATATCAATACTTCCATAAATTCAAATGAAGATGGGGTTAGGTTAAAGTCTATGAAAGAAACATTTGCGAGTGCCGCAAGATGAGTGCTACACCTCCTCCCGGAGAGTCGGCGGCGGGCATTGGGATACTTATAATAAAATGTGTCTTAGGCAAAGCACTACGAATAATATTAATATGTGACTCATACAACCAGGTTTCAGTCAAGCACAAAATTCAAGCCTGTGCTGATTTAGAGCTTCATTAATAGTCTATCTTATTAAGGATGGAACAAATATTCAAAAGACCCATCCTTAACTGGTTCAAGAGGGACATATTCAGTTTTCTGAAAGGTCAAAGTTGATGTTTTCAGTCAATCTATTCCTATGAGAAATCATAGCTAGACAGTCTCTACTTGACGCAAAATGGGCAATTGACCGTGGATTAGTAGTTGATTTTTTATGTCTTAAGGAAGAGCAGTTGATGCATTTTGCAGCATTTCTATTACTACAGTCCATAGACATATGGGCTCCAGCATTAAAAAAAAAAAAAAAAAAAAGGTGCTTATTGGAGATATGTAAGACGGCATGGATGAATGAAACTATCCCAACAGGGTGAAAAAAGGCTGTGATTGTACCCCTGTACAAAAATAATGGAGAGCGAAGTGAGTGCAAGAATTATCATGGCATAAGTTTATTGAGTGTGGTAGGGAAGGAATATGGAAGAATTATTATAGAGAAAGTAAGAGAGAAGTCCTAGCGAGTGATGAACAGGGTGGCTTTAGGAGTGGCAGAAGATGTGCGGATCAAATATTTGCAGTGAGATCGTTAGTGGAGAAGGCTTGTGAGAAGGACTGTACGGTATTTGTGGCATTCATAGATATGGAGAAACCATACGACAAAGTAGACAGCGAAGGATTGTGGAAGGTCTTGCGCATGTACTGTATAGATGGTAAGCTGTTAGGTGCCGTCAGTAGTTATTATGATGTTAGTGAAACATATGTAAGGGTTAATGCGCATCTAAGTGAATGGTTCCCAATCGGTGTGGGTGTGCAACAAGGTTGTGTGATGTCCCTATGGTTGCTAAACATATATTATGGATGCGGTGATGAGAGAAGTAAAAACACAGTGTAATGAAGAACATATTGGATTTTATTCCTATATGTTTCGATACTTCCTAAATGTCATATTCAGTGGACTGATGGGAAACTTTAAATCCAAGGTCTTGTTAGACAGTTTTTTGGAGCACTGTTCGAACTTGCTGAACTTGGATTTAAAGGTTCTCATCAGACCACTGAAGATGACATTAAGGAAATATAAAAACTTCTGGTAATAAAATCCATTATGTTCATCACGACACTGTGTTTAGTCTTCCTGCTGAAGATCCGGTTCCCCAGGAACGAGCCATTATCAAGTGTGATACATCGTCGGTATGGTCACCCTACTCTTCCAAGGTTCCGCAAGTTCGAACAGTGCTCCATGAAACTGTCTAAGAAGAATTTGGATTCAAAGTTTCTCAACAGACAACTGAAGATGACATTAAGGATATGTGGAAACGTCTGGTAATAAAACCCACTACTGTTTATTCGTCACGAAATTGTGTTTACTCATCCTGCCGAAGATCCGGTTACCCAGGAACGAATTAATATCAAGTAAAAACACAAGTAATGGAGAGGGGGATGGCGTTGATAATGAATATCGATGGATGAAATATCTCAAATTTGTTGTATGCTGATGATGCAGTACTACTAGCAGATACTGGACAAGAACTTGGTAGACTAGCGTGGAGTTTTGCTGATGTCTGTGAGCGTCGTTCCTTGAGAGTAAATGTCGAAAACAGTATAGTGATGATTATTAAGAGAGAAAGTGACTCCCAGTGTGATGTTACAGTGAATGGGGTGAGACTGGAATTAGTTAGAGTTCAAATACCTGGGTACAGTGATAGAAAAGAGAGGAAAATGTGCAAAAGAAGTCGAAAGTAGAGTGACACAAGGAAGGAAAGTAGCTGGTGCAATGAAGGCCTTGATAAGAAACAGAGGGTTGAGTGTTGCAGCTGCACGAGGCTTACATGAACGAGTGTTAGTGCCAACTTTAACATATGAATGTAAGACTATGGTGTGGCATGAAATGAAAAGTCAAGAGTGACAGCAGTGGAGATGGGACTGCTGAGGAATGTATTTGGAGTACAAAAAGTGGATAGGATATGAAATAATGCATTTTGTGAAAGATGTTCAGTGAGGAAGTCTGTGGACACCAGAATCGAAGACAGTGTACTACGGTGGTACGGTCATGTGGAGAGAATGGATAACAAGAGAGTGGTGAAAAAGGTATGCCTGAGCGAATTTGAAGGAAGGAAAAGGCGAGGTAGACCAAGGAGAAGGTGGAGGGATATGATGGATGAGTGTGTATGAGGGAGAGAAGTCTGAAGTCGGTGAGGCTAGGGGACTGACAATAGATGGAGCTGGCTGGATGAATATTGCGTGGAGCAGTGAATGACCAGGGATTTGACACCCTTTTTTTCACATGACAGCGTCCGGATTGACTCTAACGGATACTCTTATGTGAAGCTATGGAACATGATGAATGTTTTTGGCGTATCCGATGGAGCCAGGATTCCGGGGGATTGAATGGTGAATGAATGGAAGCGTGGCCCATTGGACTGGGCATATTTAGGCTGTATGGATGTTGCCACTCCTCACCTTGCCCTTGGGTGGGAAAGGAGGTCCGAATGATGACGATGATGATTTTTTCTAGAATGGCTCCCAAATGTATGACCAAAACCCTGACAATGATGACACTATGTAACCCAGAATGTGTCAAAAGCACAGTATCTTGTAAGATCCACGAAGATATAGTTGCCTTGTTCTACGATGAGGATCTCATCTCTGGCAACATCTTCAAGACAGTGGTTTTAGTGTCCTTCTTAGTACTTGTAAGAGAAGGTTGAGGGTAGAACCTCAATCCATGAGCATCTTATTCTTATTGTTTTTACTCAGAATGTTTGGGATGATCTCAGAGTCATCCGAGGAGGAGGCGACCTATATTCCCTGATGGACCAGTTAATTTACCCGCAAAAGGAAACCCTGAATCAATACAAACCTATTTTCCCCCATGGACCCACCTACATGGGCCTATGTACTTAGGGAGATATTCACCATGGACCTGTTATCTGACATGGACATATTCCTAACACAGAGCTGTTCACCCTCTGGACCCTATCTCCATGGATCTACATTTCCATTACCCATTTACCTTCTAACCCATCCATCCCACCCACCAAATCCATGTATCCAATCACCCTGCTGACACCCATCCACCTTGCCTGTCCATCCACCTCACTTGCCCACTCACCTTCCTACCCACACACCCACTGAACTCTGATCACGCCCTCACCCTTGCCATCCTGCTTACCCAGCCAGTAAGCACCACCACCACACCCAACCTGCTCACTCACCCACTTCACTCAGTCTACTAATCCCACCCCATCTCACCACCGCACTTACCTTGTCCACACACCCACCGCAATTACCCCGCTCACTCACCCAACCCACTTAACCTGTCACCTGCCTATCTGGCCAGAAACCTTCCTATCTGGCCAACAACTACCAGCAGGATGACTTGTAAGTTTTTTTTTTCCTCTCTCTCTCTCTCTCTCTCTCTCTCACACACACACACACACACACACACACACACACACACACACACACACACACACACACACACACAGTTGCCTTTATACTATAGGTATAATGTTTGGGACTAAAGTTCTCGGACTCAGTGAGGAGATTGTGGTGGGGAAGGGTGGGGGTGAGTCAGTGAGTGGGGAGTTGGACTTGTGTCCATTGGTTCAGAATTGTGTGTCGACCAAGCTGTTAATTACCACTGAGGGGAGTTTTAGTGCACAGAACAGTTTAGTAGGAATTCGACGTTCAATAATGTGGAAGTTAATTGCTTAAAAACAAATAGCCAGAAAAATGGTATGGATTATATTCATTTATTTATTTTTATGGTAGAAGCATTCCTATGACGTGAGAAATTATGTGGTGGAAGTCAGGTCGATATTATTAATGTGTGTGTGTGTGTGTGTGTGTGTGTGTGTGTGTGTGTGTGTGTGTGTGTGTGTGTGTGTTTCCCTTTACTGATTATTAATTTGTAGTCAAGTACTTTTCTTCTGGGAACTAACTGTCCCCTATGTTCATCTTTCTTTTCAGCCATTTAATGTTTTCTGCTATTCAGCAATGTTGTTTATGCGATATCAAATAAAATGATGTACGGTAATTTGTTGGGAGGGAGGTTTTTAGCTTTTTGGCTTTCATGAGTATCACTGCGAATGATTCTTCAGATGGTAATAGCCAGAAGAATATCGTTTGATTTTAATTCCCCTTCACATGGACAGTATTATTACGTTATCATGTTGCCTATCTTATATTTACAGTACAAATGACCATAAGCTCATATGATCAACATTCTGGACGAACATGTCAGCTAGTGCTACCATTTTACATGAGTTTCAACGTAATTTTTGCATCCGATTACAATTTTTTTCATTGAGTGTTTCCACAGTCATATTGACTCGCTGACGACAGGAATCTTAACTGCTCAATTCATGCGGATAGTATATAATTTCTTCAGCACTGAAGAGTCTTCTCGCTGTGTAAGGATTATTACCACATAAGCCTGTCTCTCACGATATCATCTAGGGGTCATCTCTCCATCCACATATTTTCCCCCATGGACTTGTCTTAATGCCATTGACTCATTTCTCTCTATAAAGGTATTTTCCCCCCTTGGGCACATTTTCCCCCATGGACCATTTACCCCTGGGATCTATTTTTGTCCCACTGAGCTATTTTCCTCCCTAGCAGTATTTTCCTCATAACGATTTTGCCTCACAGACCTACTTTCTCCTATGGACCTATTCCTCTCGTGGACCTTTATTCCTAAAGGAACCTACATTTCCCTATGTACCTTCATCAACCATGGACTTGTTTTCCCTCTTTTCCACCTGTAGTTTCCTCCATGGATCTACTTATCCCCCCCCACCCCAGCATTTATTTTCCATAGTGGACTTATTTTTCCAATGCAGTACTATTTTCCCTCCGATGACCATGTTCTCTATGGAATCATTTTACCTATGGATCTAGTTTATCCCACCGGGGACACATTTTCTCTTTGAACCTATTTTCATCATGGATCTACTTTTTCCTCATGGGAACACACCATACCCTCAAATTGGCCTACTTTTCACATGGGCCTTTATAGCCCAGTGCATCTACTTGTTCCCATTTCTCCTAAGGACATTTGTTTTCCTGCATGGATCTGTTCCAGTTCTGGATCTAGTTTCCCCATAGACCTGTTCCACAATAAAACATTTTTATTCCATCCACCCATCCATCAACTAACCAACCCACCCATATCCGTACTCACTTACACATGTGTAGTAAGCCTGTCACCTTGCTTGTTCTCTGTAAAGCCATACCTCCCTCACCTACCCACCAAAAAAGAACATCCTGAAATCAACAAAGCCCAGCAACCCCACCCACGTGTAATACTCAATCTAGCACTCCACCTCGTCCATCAACCCACCCACAGATCCACCCACTGCCTTTGACCACCCACCACACCCAATCAGCCCACTGAACCCACTTCGTCTACTATATCCACCAACCTACTCCACCCTCCTCAGCTGCTCACCCATCCTGGCCACCACCCCACCCAGCCACTAAGCTTGGACCATCACACGATGACCTGCAAAATTACAGACAGTAATAGGTTTAACTGAAATGCCCCCCCCCCTTCCCTCTCTCTCTCTCTCTCTCTGGAACTGCCACAACATTGCTAAAAATACAGAGAGAAAGAGAGAGAGAGAGAGAGAGAGAGGGGGAGAATCAGGTACAGACAGACACAGACAGAGAGGTATAGACAGAGAAAGACAAGACAAACACAAACATACGAGTACATACATACATACATACATAGAAACCGACAGGCGTGCGGGCGCAAGCACACACACACACACACACACACACACACACACACACACACACACACACACACACACACACACACACACACGCACACACAGATAGACTGACAGACACAGAAAGATACAGACAGGCAGACAGACAGGCAGACAGACAGAAAGGGAGTCACTGATAGACACACACGCGGAGAAACATACAGATAGGCTGACAGGAAGGCAAGCAGGCAATCACAGATACAGACAGACAATGAAACAGACAGATAAACAGACAGACACAAAGACAGATACAGACATACAGACAGACAGATCGGAAGACAGTCAGACAGGCAATCACAGATAGACAGACACACATAAATACACACAGAAACACAGATAGACAGACAGAAGGACAAGCAAGAAATTACGGATATATTCAGACAGTGAAGCAGAGAGACTGACTGACACACAGGCAGATACAAACCAACAGACAGATAGACAGACACAGCCAGGCATACATACGTGCATACATACATAATTATAATTCCTGGTTTTGTAGCTACTTCCCCAGCTAGCGAGACATCGCTACTACTTTGTGGTAGCTATGGTCAGTCACTCTGAGTCATTTCATCCTCGTCACTCAGCGCCAGGTCAGCTTCAAGGTCCTCGAGGGTGGCAGGGCCAGAGTACTCCATCTTGCACTATTAGGCAGGTAGCAGGGTGAGCGGGACGTCAGCTTCACCAGCACAACAGAACAGACCAATGGTAGCAGGGGAAATGGAGTGACTCGTCCATGACGTCACACAGGTCATACTGCATATGCGCAGAAACGAGAAAACTCGACCATGGGGGCCCCGTCTGCCGTACTGAATTTTCCCCCCAAACTACAGGCTAAGTCCAAACACCAGTAAAACACAACCAATGGTGAAGTAAGCACTAGACCTTTATGTTGCTCCCTGCAATGACGGAAGGGTGTTGGAAGGCAAGGACCAGCGGAAAAACCAGGAATATGAGCCACACACAGCAATGATTTGTTTATGTCCGGCCCTCTAGTGGCGACAAATGATTGAAAGAAAAGATGTTAAATTTTATGATTGCATTTAACTGTCTGGCTTAATGTAGTCTGATATACATTTTATACTGTAATTTTCAAGGGTACTCTTACATACCAGTGACAGATCATAACTATGTTGGCTAATTTGGTTTAAAACGTTTTGTAAATTCTAAAATATAATACCTGGTATCCATAGTACTGAATAAGGACAACAACTACATAATGTGACTTTTCTCACTATATACAGTTTACACAGGTGTTATGATAAACTCTGATAAATATGGAGGCAAGAAGGACTTTCTCGATTTACAAGCAATTTGCATGCACTTCACAAACTATGTTTCATTAATGTACAAGAAAGGTACATACCTTACAGTATAACATAATCATAAACTACCAGTACATGGTCATACATTTGTTTGTTTAGCTACCGTTGTCATCATCATCAGTAGCAGAAGCAGCAACATCCTGCCTCCATTTTTCCACCAACAAATGAGACGAAGTTGAGCCCAGAATGCAAGGAACATTCCCACACACACGCAAAAGAAAGAAAGAAAGAAAGAAAATTATGGTAGGAGGAAAAATCCACTGATTACCTTATGAAACGAGTGACATACCATTCAAGCTATTAGAATCCTAACTCCACCTCACAAGCATAACTTTATATCCATTTCAGCGTCACATTACCCATCAATCAGAATCAGTTTGACGATGTCATAGTAAGGGACACCAATGCTTTGACATATATATCTCTGTACAAAATGCATTAATCTTGCTCGATTTTTTGTCAGTTCCCTTGACTCATCTGCCTCCATACGTCCCTTTCTCAGGCACTGATTTACCATCTCTATCCACCTTCTTTTTGGCCTACCACCCCTCTTCTCACCCTTAAACTCACTCTCATATATCTTTTCTCACCATCTTATTTATACCTATTCTCTCCAGTGACGATATCATCTAAGCACGCTCTTTTCAACTCTGGTGTCCACCGACCTCCTTATCCACATTTTTCACGAATCACATTATTTCTTATCCCATCCACTCCCCGCACTCCAGACACAATTCTCCATATTCCCATTACCAGTGCTCTAATTCCAAACTTTTTTTTCATGTAATGCCAAAGTCTCACATCCACATTTTAACTTAGGTACTAATATTCCTTTGTGCAGTTTTCTCTCAGCTGCCACACTCAGTCGTCTATTTTCTTAACAAGGCCTACTTTACATAGCATGAACTGGTTTTTCTTCCCTTTGTCGCACTACTTTTCATGTACCTTTGTACCTTTCTTTTCCAATTCTGCACATGGTATACAAACCCCCTCAGAAAATTCAGTCTCTCAGTTCACCAAAAAATTGCATTGGGAATCACCTTCTTTCTCAAAACTATCCCCTCCCTCTTATTTACATTTACTTTTAAAGCACGACGTCAATATACACAAAGAAAACTCAGCCTACTCAACACCTTTTCACATTTGGAAGTAGTTCAGCATCATTTGCATAAATCAGAGTTGAGATACTCTACCCTTCATCATTCGTTACTCTCCTTATCCTTCTTTCCATAACCTGAGTTTTTACCCCCTTAACAACCCATACATAATTTATTTATAACAAACATCCATGAAAACTTCATGCAGTCTTGTCTCACTCCAACGCTGACATTAAACTGTTGGTTAGACACACATCCACCCTTTTATATAGGCTTCACTACCATCATAAAAATCTCTTTACCACATTCAGCAGCTTCTCTCCCAAATCACATATGCACAGAATCTTCCACAGTCGCTCTCTGTTTTGCTTGTATTTTCCTATAAAAAGAACAGAAATACATTGTATAAAGTGTATGAAGATGTAAGGATGGAAGTGCGCAAAAAAACTACTGAAAGACAGTCAAAATAGTAAATAAACATAATCATTAACCCACCCTTACATTTTCTATGGTGTAATTTTATGCAATACATTGTTAAATAATAATTATATCATAAGCATGACATTTCGCTATATGGTGCAATTATGTTTGAATTATTTTTTCATCATAATGATACTGGGGTAAAATAAAAATGTGAGGATAACGTTATACGTCCTTATAGTATCTCGACCTTGTTATTTGCCTACTGTCATTTCCACAAACTCATACATTTGGCAAATTTATTTTTTATACTTGTTTCACTTATCTTTTTAAAAGGTTTGTAAAAATCTCTGTATCTGAAAGTTATGAATGTTTTTGTATGCGATCATCTTAGAAGAGCGTCATAACAGTGAACAGGTTAATAGTCGCTTGGGGATAACAAGAAGGGACACTCGGAGAGCGCAACATACTTGCCTTATGGTGATCAAACATCTGACCTTGTCTTCTGACCGTGATCCTTAACCGATTGTTCTCAAACTTGAAATATATCGTCCTTGCGTGACTGACAACCCGTCTTCTAGTTTGGCCTAAATTGGACAAAAAAACAAACAAACACACACACACACATTGCTCTGATGTCTTGACCTTTGCCCTACAGCTCTAAAAATAGAACCACTTCATTGTAGACTGACCTTAAATCCTTTCACTAAGATTGATCCGGATCAGATATAATTTATTTTTAGTTACAGAACCAAAACTTTGACCTCATCCAGTGACCCTCATAATTATTTGACTGATTGATTTCATAGTTGCATAACCCTGCCCGTTGCTAACCGTCAACCCGTAAATGAAGTTCAATCGAAATTGGATTTAAACTGTAAAAGCTAAATTGGTCTCGATCTATTCAACATGATTTTTTTTTTTGCCAGTATCTACCAAGTACCACAGTCAGTGGAGAATGAACCCCTGTGGACGGGGAGGATGGAGCGGTCGCTATTTTAGAGCAAGTTCATTCTAAAGAAAAAGAAAGAAAGAAAGAGCAGAATAATATTTAGAACCTTGGACATTGGCACTTTCTCGGCGTTTAAGCGTGTTATTGCTGCTGTAATAATTGGCTTGGGTGCAGGAAAACTTGAGGATTAAGGCTAGATGCTATTAAAGGTGTAAAACGTTTGTGTTTTGGAGATCCAGAGAGTTTTGTCTGTTAAGCTAATGAACACGTCAGAGCTCTCCCTGTGAAGTGTCTACTGACAATTTGACAAGGCAAACGCACCTACCTTCGAATTCACCGTTTTCTATGGTGTGTGAGCATTACACATTTGGGACGGAAAAATACCAGTTCCAGAAAAAAAAAAAATCCGCATTTGTTCCATTTTGGTTCATATAAATATCTCAGGACACAAATAAAACCTACCAGTGGTTTATGCAAGCTTAGCCATTAAATGAAAATAAATGAGAATTATGTCTGTGATAATCAGTATGACTATTTTTTTCTTGACCTTGTATAGCTATGGTTAATAATATAACCAGAGAGGTTTTATCCCTCTGAGGCTTGAGGTGGATTTCTTATTGGCTTATCAGATTTTTTACGTTTTATTACCAGTTTATTTCTGATTGTAGTAAGCAGTATTCTCAACTAGAAAGCACTCAGAGAGCACATACCTCTGCCAGTGCCATTGCAGAATCCAGATCCGGATCCAGATCCCCCCTAAAATTTAATAAATTCTTTCTTGGCCCATGGCCCACTGTTCCACAAAATTTCATTGGAATTCATTGAGAACTTTTGAAGATATTGTGTAAACAAAAAAAGAAAAAAATCCTGGATCCGGTTGATGATCTGGATCACAGCCAAGATCAAATGAATATTTCCTTGGGCCATACCCTACCCCACACACACACACACAAAAAAAAAAAAAAAAAAAAAACAGCAAAATCCGTTCTTAATTTTTTTTTTATTAATCCTGCTAACAGACAGATAAACAAAGAGAAAAACAAATTAGTCCGGGCAAAAACACAACCTCCTTGGAGGAGGTAAATGTGATTTATTTACTAATGGTGATATAAAAAGAAAAACATAAAGAACATGTACCAGAAACAAAAATTATTATTAGCAAAGTTGTTGGGAAGCTCGTTAACCGACGAGAATACAAGACCTGGAGTGATGTATTTGAAGAGAACATAAAAATGGGTCGGCCTATGTATTTCCAATGAACGTTGTTATGACGGTGACTTAATGGACTGTAAATCAATCTCTGCTTCTATGAAGAAATGTTTGATCACTTTGAGTATCACAAAAAGACAAACGCTAATAATGTTATATACTGAATGTCCTGCAATTCAGTATAACATATAACTGAAACCAAATCATGTAATTTAGGTTTGGAAGATATATTAGTACATGCTTTATGTGGTGTAGCATACTTTAAGATATACCAGAATAGCTTCGCCATTCAGTAGTTTAATTGTCATTTACCAGTGTTAATTGTAGCTTCTTTTACACTTTTTTAAACACTATCCATTATTGTTATAATCACATGCGACTGTCCATTACATTATTACAGTCATATGAAACTGTTCATTATTATTAATACAGTAAAATTCAGTTCTCCGTTACTGTTACAATCACATATAACTGTCCATTACTAATACAATCACATAACACTGTACATTATTACTGCAATCACATAAAACTGTCAATTACTATTATAATCACATAAACCAGTCCATTACTATTACAATCCCATAAAACTGTCTATTACTATTACAGTCACATAAAACTGTCCATTACTGTTACCGTCACACAAAAGTGTCCATTACTATTACAATCACATAAAACTGTCCATTACTTCTATAGTTACAGGCGGTGGCTCAATCGGTAGAGAGGTGGCCTGCAGTCCCACCGGACCCAGGTTCGAATCCCGGCCGGGCCAGGGAACAGTTTAAGGTTTTGAATTTCATTAAATCAGGCTTTACTGATCTACCAGAAGACCCGCCGACATGTCGTAAAAATACCCCCGCTAATACCAATACACCAGTCCTGTATGAGACAGCCCTAACATGTATTCAATATGGACGGTGGGTGTTAGCGCCGAAGTGGTGACATGTAGAGGTGTATGGTATGTAAGAGGACCGCTGGGCCTTGATAACAGGCTGTGAAGCCTATGCCCAGAGTCGGACACATAAAAAAAAAAAAATCCATTACTATTAAAATCGCATAAAACTGACCATTACTATTACAAGGACATAAACTCTCCAGTAGTATTACAGTCACATAAAACTGTCCAGTACTGTTACAGTCACATAAAAATGTCCATTACTATTACAGTCACATTCAGCTCTTCATTACAATTACAATCACGCACTCAGCTGGTCAAATTATAATCGTTGTGTTTCTACCTATAAAGTTGACGCATGTTTATAATGTCAACTATTTTGTACAAAAAATGTCCAGTTCTACATCATAAGGACACTTGTTAGGTACAGAATTATTATGGCATCCATTACTGTTGATGTTGTAATGGTAATATAGGTTATGTTCTTCAAGTAATGATTAATTTCTGTTGGACTGTACATTCAGACGAATATGGTGCCAATTATGAACATTCAAATGTATCCACAAGGTCAAGGGAGCAGTGCTAATTACTACCTATACAAATATACATGTACAAAAATATACACTCACAACACTATGAACACAGTTTACTGACAAAAAAGTTCACACACAAAAACAGCAAAATCACAACCTACCAATGCCATTTTCACTCTCGATCTTGAATACTGAGCCCTAGCAAGAGATCAATACAAGAAGATCTCATCTGACAAGAGAAGAGCCTTAAGCTTTTGAAAGCTGGTAGCTGATTGGTTGTCCAAGTGCATTGATTAATAATGACGTTTTTCAAATCATTATTATTATAAGGGTTGCAATAACCGAGCTCGACGATAAGATTGTTCATATAAAAAAATATATATATATATACTTGCATAGATAAATAAAAAATTATGTCTTGTAAAGTCTATCAGAGGTTCAAGATTTGGGTGAAATTTTCATTCTCCTTCCATATCAACATAATGTCGAAATAATAACGTATAATTTACCTTAATTTGTCTTAGAATGGGAAAAAAAAGGATCTCCATAATTTTTTTTGAAAGTGTTGATATGGGAGAACAATTGAAAATTACACACATATGTAGGCCATCTGATACACTCTGTAAGGCCTCATTTTGAAATTAATGTCTGCAAATATCTGAGTATCAATCTATCTATATTTATTTATTTATTCATTTACTATAGCTGAGTATCAATCTACCTATGATTATTTATTTATTCATTTACCTATTCATATATTTATTTCTTTATTACGAGAAGCGAGCGAAGCGAGTGAGTGATGATTACTCTCAGTTAAGACTGGAGGTGAGCAGCCCAGCCAGACCCGACCCAACTGTCATGCTTAGCAGAAACTAATAACTTTATTCCTGTATGAAGTAGAGTTTAAATTCTTTCTGCATGTGATATATTCATTCAATAAATTTTCTTATCATCTAAAAACTCACCCATAATGGCGTTGGAATCTCGAGTTTTCCAAGAGAGTGTTCGGCTTTAATCGGTGAATGCCACAATAACGAAATTAAATTTTTAAAGATTTTCCATCGTAACACTGTATTTTTTGGCATCATCTCTAGCAATTAAATATCTGAGATTCTGCCTATAATTTTATATCTGAGGTAAATTGTGATAACATGGCGCTCGCTTGCTCTCCACGCGCTCACAAAGCTCCCTTTTATGGTTTATTTACTATTTTTTTTTCTTTGAAGTAATGTTTTCCTCAAAAACTTTTATTGTAACACATAATAAAAATTAATACGTCATTACTCATGAATGCACTTCGACAACCTACGGGTCTTTTCGTCCCAGATGAAATCGATTAGGCTACAGACATGAAGAAATGCTTTGGAAAGGATATAGAGCGGTAGTACTGTCATATTCTGGCCATGTGGAGAGGATGAAAAGCGAGAGACTGACGAGGAGAGTGTATGTGAGTGAGGTGGAGGGGGAGGAGAGGTAGGGGGAGGCCAATGATGAAATGGAGAGATGGAGTGGAGTGATATATGAGAGGGGGGGGGGGTGCGAGCTGGGAGCAAGGCATTGAAATGGCAGGGGATAGGGCGACATGGTAGCGAATTGTTTGTGGCCACCCATTACGGGATGTCTGGCAATAGACAGATAGACTTTAAGACGAATTCGGTTAATATCATGGATTGATTGGTGACTGTGGATGAAACTTGGGTTCACTGCTTCAACCGAGACATTATATAACAGTTGATGCATTGGAAACATCTGACTTTTCCCCCCTTCAAGGAAGGTCAGGTGCACTTCATCGGATGGGAAGGTGATGGCATCATTTTCTGGGGGACTCAAAAAGGATACTTCTGACTTACTACCTCCTCAAATGCCAGACATTAACTGGAGCATGTTATGCAACCCGACTGAAGCGACTGTTCGAGGCAATCAGATTTATACACCCTGGAATCCTTATAAAAGTATCTGTCACATTAAGACAATTCACCAGCTGACACATCAAGACCCCATGAGAGCTCTGCATGACTGCCGCTTTGATCTCGATCACCAGTCTTATTCTCCAGATCTCGTTCCATCTGACTTCCACTTGTTTCCCATGTTGAAGAAGAACTGAGCTGGCACTTACCTCATTGATGATAATGAAGTTTTCACACAATTAGATGATTTTTTTTTTTAATATTCAGTAGGAAATGTTCTCTTCCACCGGGGCCAAAGCTCTGCAGCACCTTTAGAAGAAGTGTCTGAAAGTCAAGGTAGAACATGTTGTAAAAAAGTGGGGATATACTTGCTCCTTTATATCAAGTAAATCGTGGTGAGGCAACGAACCTTTCGATCATCTCACATATGAATAAGTTTAATTGCCTTCTTCATTGGCTCTACATAATGTCTAGTTTCCAGTGCCATCATCACAATTCTAAATCCTGGGGTAGTTCCAGTCCTATACACTGTAACTCACTGGCAAAGTGAAGAGTTGTTCTGTACCCATACTTAAGAACTCTTGATTATATAAAGTTACACCTTTTTGCTACACTGTCTTGGACTGATAGGCTAACATCATTTACCCTTGCACAGTTGTTGGCTTTATACACGTGTTTTACTCGCCCCTGTGTAGAGTATAACTCTCATTTGTGGGGAGGATCCCCACATACAGGTCTTCTCAATAGGGTGGAGTCAAAGGCTTTTCGTCTCATTAACTCTCCTCATACTGCCTCCCTTCAACCTCTGTGGCATCTTGATCTCTTTTTTATAGCTACTTCAATGGTCACTGCTCCTCTGAACTGTATGCTTGCATCCCTCTACCTCTACGATGGGAACGTAGCACCCATGTAACAACAAACTCTTATCCCTTTTCTGTTCAGCTCTCTAATGCAAGAGTTAATCTTACTTCCAGTCCATCATTTATGCAACAGGTCAACTCTGGAGCTCTCTCCCTTTGTCTGTATTTCCTACTTCCTATGATTTCCAGTTTTTCAAACGCAGTGTGTACAGTCATTCGAAATGAACATATCTTAAATTTGGCGCTCATTTTTATTTATTTTTTTTTTTTTCATGATGGAACGGTTTGAGGGCTCCCAGCCTTTGGTTCCTTCTGCTTTGCATAAACAAATAAAAAAAAACGGATCTGTCATCAACAAATTAATACTCGCATATTTTTTAGCACTCCAAGCAGGCATTTTATCAACGCGTAATCAGTTTCTATTCCTTTCAAGTTATTGGTGAGCAATGACTCTGAACTTAGAGCAATGCCAGTGTTACAGCTGCATCATAAACTTTTTCTTATATATGCAAAAGACATTTGCGCGATAGCTGAAAAAAACAAAACAAAACTAGATTACAACAGCCTCACTTCAGGTATGTGCACGGTCCACACGCTCCTTGGATACACAGAAATAACACAGTTCAAAGCATAACTTGTACACACACACACACACACACACACACACACACACACACACACACACACACACACACACACACACACACACACACACACACACACACAGATTTACACTGTTCATGCTTATAACCTTCACACACACACACACACACACACACACACACACACACACACACACACACACAGACAGATTTGTACTGCTCATGTTCATAATGTTGGCACACACACACACACACACACACACACACACACACACACACACACACACACACACACACACACAGATTTGTACTGCTCATGTTCATAATGTTGGCACACACACACACACACACACACACACACACACACACACACACACACACACACACACACACACACACACACACACACACACACACAGATTTGTACTGCTCATGTTCATAATGTTGGCACACACACACACACACACACACACACACACACACACACACACACACACACACACACACACACACACACACACACACACACACACACACACACAACACAGTACACACTTGTACTTCTCATGTTCATTATGTTCACACACACACAAACACACACACACACACACACACACACACACACACACACACACACACACACACACACACACACACACACAAAAGAGGAGTTCAAAAATGTATGGATAAAAAGATGCCTAACACAAGAGGAACTGGAATTACTGAAAGAGAAGAGGGAGGAAGTAAAAACAAAAAATGAGGGAAGATCAGAAGAGGAGAAGAACAAATTTTTTACGAAGTAATAGGATTGCAGGTACGAAAGTGGTACATAAACAGGATGGAATAAAAAGGAGGAAGGTAGTAAAACCATGTCATGACAAGTATATAAACAAGATGATAAAGTTGATGTACTCAAATGTGAATGGAATGGTATCTAAATTACTAGAGATGAATGATTATGTCAGAGAAAATGAGCCACAAATAATATGCCTAACTGAAACAAAATTAACACCAAGGATATCCAGTGACATACTAAACTTAGAGGAATACAGTATATGGCGAAGAGACAGAAATTTAAAAAAAGGAGGAGGAATTATAATATTAACTAAGAAAAATCTAAAAGTCAATGAAATAAACCTAGATATACCATCACAAGTAGAACTGATTGCAGTAGAGGTAGACACATCTGAAGGTAAAGTAATTGTAGCCAATTTGTACATGCCACCCAGATCAAACACATGGGAAACAGACGAATATGAGGACCTGGCAGAGAGTACAATTCAGAGTTTAAGATCATTACTACATAAAATGGAAGAGAAATCGGAAAGAATTATACTAACTGACGATTTTAATACAAATATAAATTGGAAAACTCTAGATATAATTAGCCAAGAAAGCTGTTGGGACCAAAAGCTCCTGGATCTCGTGCAAGAGTTCTTCCTAACGTAACATGTGAGGGAAACCACCAGAAAAAGAGGAATCGATGTACCTTCAGTGCTAGATCTAATATTTACTAGGCACGAAAATGATATTGACAGTTTAATATATCACCCTCCACTCGACAAAAGTGATCATGCAGTACTAAATTACAACTTCAGGATAGCTTATGACATAGTTAACAGCAATGAAAGTTACAAAAAGAGACTAAACTATAAAAAGGGAAATTATCAAGACCTAAAGAAGTATTTCTTAGAAGTTGATTGGGAAAATGAGCTTAGAGGACAAGATTTAAATGCTGTATATAAAAAATTCTGTGATTTTATGAAATGGGAGTCCAGAAGTACATCCCACAGCACAAAGAAGCAGATAAGAAAATACAGAAATGGTTCAATACAGAATGTAAAAAATCAAAAGAAAGAAGAGATTTGTTGTGGAATAGATACAGAAGATACAATAGTGAAAGTGCGTATAATAATTACAATCAGGCAAGAAACGATTATACAAGAATAAGGAGGGAAGCCCAAAAACAGTTTGATGAGGATATAATAAATAAGAGTAGTGATCAACCAAAGCTGTTTTACAGCTACATCAGAAGCAAAACCAAAGTAAAAGATATATTACAATCCATTACGGACGAGGGAATCACTTATACGCAAGAGAAAGATATTTGTGAAGCACTAAATAAGAATTTCCAATTACTTTTTACAAAAGAAAAAAATTTTGAAAGGGACTATGTGGAACATGCCTGTCCACACATACTACCAGATATATAAATAGCAGAAAAAGTAATACAGGAGGAGTTAAGTAAATTAGACAGAGGAAAAGCAAGTGGTCCTGATGAAATTTCATGTTGGATACTACGAGAATGTGCAAAAGGAGTTAAGTAAACCATTATTTTTAATTTTTAAGAAATCCTTGAGTCAAGGTAAACTAACTGATATTTGGAAGAAAGCAAATATTGTCCCCTTATTCCAGAAAGGAGATAGACAAAATCCACTCACCTACCGACCAGTATCACTGACCAGTGTTGTAAGCAAGGTATTAGAAAAGCTTATAAGAAAAGCTTGGGTAAATCATCTAGAAGAACACAGTATGATAACAGAAACACAGTTTGGTTTCAGAAAAAGAAAATCATGTGTTACTAATCTGTTGAGCTACTATGACAGAGTAACAAAGACAATACAGGAAAGAGAAGGATGGGTGGACAGTATCTATTTAGATTTCAAGAAAGCTTTTGACACAGTTCCACACCAAAGACTTTTATGGAAACTGTACCATCAAGGAGGAATTCGAGGCAAACTGTTTTGTTGGATGCAAGATTTTCTCATAAAAGGAGAAATGAGAACAGTACTAAGAGGAAACTACTCATCATGGAAAGAAGTGACTAGTGGAGTACCACAGGGTTCAGTGCTGGCACCAGTCATGTTTTTAGTGTATGTAAATGATATAAACAGTAACACTGGAAATGAGAGCTATATGAATATGTTTGTAGATGATGCAAAAATACAAAGGAGAATTACTAACACAGACTCTTGTAAAAAGCTACAAGAAGAATTAAATAAACTTCATGAATGGAGTAATACATGGCAAATGGA
>NC_136999.1:26045433-26142933 GCF_032717465.1 Coenobita brevimanus | reverse complement strand
AAGTAAGTAAGTATTTATTGACCACAATATCCAATTACACATACAGGATTTCAAGCAACAATAAACCTTAACATGAAAAACTGCACATCAGATATCAGCATACAATTATGGTCCACAAAGCAAGCTAAGTATTAAAGGGTTGATCAGTGCATCTATATAGTTTTAATGAAAGATGGAAATTATTACATTCCTGATTAGTAACGTAACTCTAATTTGACCAATCACTTTTTTTACGAAAAATTTTTCCCAGTGATATATCTCGGTTAGAATAAGAGCATACAAAATGAATTAAATACACTTTAAATAACATTGGTACTGTTGTTTGCAGATGATACTGTGTTGTTGAGTGAAGACGAAGGAGAGCTGCAAGGCTTGGTGGATGAGTTTGGAAGAGTGTGTAAGAAACGGAATCTAAAGGTGAATGTAGGGAAGAGTAAAGTGATGGTCTTTGAGAGAGGTGAAATCAGTGAATGTACAGCGAGGTTGGATGGTGAGGAATTGGAAAATGTGAGTATGTTTAAGCACTTGGGTAGTGTGATGAGTAAGGATGGAGGTTTGGAGGGTGAAGTGCTTGAAAGGGTACAGCAGGGAAGAAAGGTTGCTGGTTCCTTGAAAGCAGTGATAAGAAACAGGGAAGTGAGCATGGAAGTGAAAAAGTTACTACATGACAGTATTGTGATACCAACTCTAACGTACGGAAGTGAAGCTTGGACGTTGTTGGAAGGACACAAGTCAAGAGTGAGAGCAGTGGAAATGAGTTATTTAAGAGGAGCCTGTGGAGTCACATGGAGAGACAGGCTGACGAATGAGGATATAAAGGAGCGTTGTGGTGTTGATGTGGATGTGATAGGAAGCATTATGAGGAACACACTGAGGTGGTTTGGCCATGTGGAGAGGATGGAGGGTGAAAGACTGACGAAGAGAGTGTATGTGAGTGAGGTGGAGGGAGGAAGAGGGAGGGGGAGGCCGAGGATGAGATGGAGGGATGGGGTGGAGAGGTATATGAGAGAGGGGGGTGTGAGCTGGGAGCAGGGGAGTGAAATGGCGGGGGACAGGGCGACTTGGAGGCGATTTGTTTGTGGCCACCCCAAACGGGATTGAGGCGTCTGGCAATAGATAGATAGATAGATAGGTTATGATAAACATTATAGTACACACTAGACACAACAGGAAAGCACCTTATACACTATCTCCTCAATAGGATACTGAGCATCGTCACCAATGATTTGACTCCAGCAAGTAAAGTTATATTTTGTACGTATGTGCTGTGTCAGTGGACTCACCTCCAGTACATGCAACTCTGTTTGCACAGCACCACATGGACAGAGCCGCTCTGCTACCGGGAGACGTTCCCGTCCACGCCGATTCTAAAGGCCCGTCTCAATCGCCAGATTGTGACTGATTACCCGCAGCCGACTAAATGCCATTCTGTGTACCTCACTAGTTTTATCATGACATTTATAGATCTCGTGAACTGTTAAGGTAGGGTTCAACTCATTATAAATTAGCCTTCTAGAAGATGTAGAGTTAGAAATTGATTGCTTTAAAGATTCAATGCCGACTTTAACATCATCAACAGAATTATTACTTAAACTCTTAATGCGTTTACTTGTTGGTGTGTTAGCCGCCATGGTCAGCCTGACGGCGTGCACCCACAGGTCATCGGGCATACCGCGACTCTCCCCCAACAGTCGCTGGAAAAGCTTCCTCTGCCTTGGTAGTACTAAAGTTTTCAGTGGTGGGCACCCGAGTTCCACGTAACAAACGTCCGTGCACGCCGTCATACGAGCTCCCAGCAGCTGTTTAATACCCCAGTTATACAATTTTTCCATTGGCCTCAAATTCCCATTGAACCAGGACTCACAGCCATATAGGATGGTTGACATTAAGGCTGCTTCAAATATTTTCTTCTTAACATAAAATGGTATGTCTATATTCTTTTCCAAAAATGACACAAATATCAGAATGTGGCACATTTTTGCTTGTGCATGGACGGTAATGGCGGACGACAGGGTCCCGTCGCTTGTGAACAGGCTGCCCAAATACTCATACCTGTCACACCACTGAACGACCATCCCACCAACGCAGAATGGCTCACGATCGCCCACTGACGCATGGTTTCCAAAGAACTTGGTCTTAATATTATTCACAACCATGCCATTATTTACACAGAACTGATTCGGAAATGTAAGTTTATGTTCCATCCCGCGTCGCGTTGTCGAGAGAACAGTATCGTCCATAAGGACAAGGAGATGAAGCCACTGTAAAAAACCATCTGGCCCACAATTGGACTTTATAAACTTAATCATGCTGTTTACAAAAATGATAAACAATAAACAAGATGTTGAGGACCCCTGTCTGACGCCGATCCTGGATGTTACAATGGCTGTCCCAGTAATGCTCAAAGTAACCCCATATATCGCCACCAGCGCCGCTAACATTCGCGACCAGCACCCCAACTCATGTAACATGTGAAACAATTTGGCGCGAGGGACCCGGTCGTATGCCATTGAAAAATCGACAAAGCAAACAAATATTTTATGATTTCTCCTGTGGGCCAAATCAATTAACAGTCTAAGTGCCACAACATGCTCAATGCAGCCCTGGCCCTCCTGACTCCCTGCCTGCTCCCGATACGGAACAAACCACATAATTAACCAAGTTGATAGCACCATGTCATACAGCTTTGCCAAATAATTAATATTTATACCACGGTAATTCTTGGGTATTGATCTGTTACCTTTCTTAAATATCGTGACCATACGGGCCAACAACTGCCAGGATGCGGGATAAGAGCCAGAGGAAAAGACTGCATTAAACAACGCTAATATAAAGTGTATCCACCGGTCTGGTAAAAACTTTATAATTCCTGGGCTTATCCCATCGGGCCCACACGCTTTATCTTGCTTTAATCTATGTATTTCTCGCACAACCGCATCAAATTCTATGTCATCATCAAGAACTGGTATGGTTACATTTGTATCAAACGCAGTAGGTACTATTGGTTCAGCACCATGTGGGTTATATACCTCCTCAAAAAAGGCTTTGAAATCCTCATCTGTGGGTTTTTTATTACCGTCAAAATCATCACTAACATCTCTATACTCCCCACGCCAGTCTATAGCTTTCCACATACGCCTGTCATCCATATCACTTAAGAGTCTCTCCCACCTGCTCACTGTGACATCCTCTGGCACAGTCACCTGAGCACACCGACTGGCACTATCACATTTTGTACAAAATATCTGCCATTTGGCTCACATTAGTATCAATGTTAGGATCAAACTGGGGAATATCGAATCGAGAAAGTTCCCCAATAAAGTTTTCGATGTGACCATCACAAAACTTTATAGGACGTTTTAACCGAGATTTCTTCTTCTTACAATCTGAATACAAAACTGCATGATCACCAAGCGAACCCGTCCGCACACCAAGACACACCCTATCCACCACAGGGGGGGACAGAGCAACTGCTACTGGGGCATGATCCAATGGAAGATCAAGATCATTATTCACAGTGAAACTTTGAATGCAGTTTAAAATTTTGGTAGAAGCAAAACACACATCTACTTCAGAAATCCATTCATTACGTTTCCTGTACGTCAGATTGCTCTGATAATGTTTTTTACCATATTTCAAGTTATTTACCACCACGAAATTTTGTTCTACACATACAGTAGTCATAGTATTTGCATTCTCATTAGGCAAATTAATTTGATCAGGAATCTCGGGGTAGGTGAAATAATTAGATCCAGAGACAAGTAAATTCACTAAAATACTTTGAACACCAGTACCAAAACGTGTGTTCAGGTCTCCCATTAGTAGAACATTACAATTTTCCTCTTTTCCACATATGATTTTCTCTTGTATATAACTGAAACTGTTAGGATGAAAGTACTGCGAATCTGTAGGGGGTACATACACAAACCCCAAGAGCACAGTATTCAATAGGGACAATCTGAGCCAAATTTGGTATTTCTTTCTACAGTCTACACCCATCACAGATGACTGTAAGCAACACTTTACCAGTACCACTGTGCCCCCTCTATGTCCGTCTGACCTCACAGTGTCTCTATAACAAACATAGCCAGGTAGAGCGATACGATCACTAGTTTTCGCTTCATTCAACCCTATCACATCGTAATTCATTAACAATGCCTGTACACTGGGCTTTTCAAACTTTGTACGAACCCCATTGATGTTCCACGACATGATTGCAACATTTCTGCTTTGTGGTCCACCTAGAAAGGAGCCGGCCGCCAGCTGTCGATGACCACCTCATCGCGATAAAGTTTCCTCTCCTTCGTGTCCAGCCTGATCGTGCAGCCGACGTTCTCTGGTTTAGTCCTCTCTGCCGCCTCAACATCCCGCGGACGCTTCCATTCGTTCTTTACAGAAGGATGTACGTCTTTCTTCACAAACACACGGTCATACGGCGTGCCAGTCTCCTTTAGCCTCCTGGTCTTCCCAAGAATTTTATCCCGCACCTGCTTCGAAGCCAAGGTCACCAGGATGGGCCTCTTACGTCCCCCTGGTTCACCTCGTCCCAACCTCTGACAGGACTCGATGTTCAGCGGTTCGCCCAGTTCACTCCAGATCTTGCTAAGTTTCCCCTCGTCCGTCGTTTCTCCAGCTAAGCTCTCGCCCTCATCAGGGACACCCTGGACGACCAGCCTTGTTTCCCTTTCTCTCCTGTCGATGGACTCCAGGAAGCTCTGCTGTCTGGCAATGATCTCACCTTGCTTATCAATTTGCTCTTGCATATGTGATACACACACACACACACACACACACACACACACACACACACACACACAAATAATACAGATTTGTACTTCTCATGTTCATAATGTTCACACACACACACACACACACACACACACACACACACACACACACACACACACACACACACACACAGATTTGTACTTCTCATTTTTATGTTGTTCACATACACACACATACACAACAGATTTGTATTATTCATGCTTCTAACGTTCAGAGAGAGAGAGAGAGAGAGAGAGAGAGAGAAAATAGTGACTATAATACATTTTGATAGAACCCCGTCTCTCTCTCTCTCTCTCTCTCTCTCCTCACACACACAGATTTGTACTTCTCATGTTTACAACGTTCTCTCTCTCTCTCTCTCTCTCTCTCTCTCTCTCTCTTACACAGAGAGAGAGAGAGAGAGAGAGAGAGAGATTTGTATTTCTCATGTTTATAACGTTCCCAGAGAGAGAGAGAGAGAGAGAGAGAGAGAGAGAAATAGTGACTATAGCACGTTTTGAAAGCAAACCCGTCTCTCTGTCTGTCTTTCTATCTGTCTGTCTGTCTGTCTCTGTCTGTCTGTCTGTCTGTCTCTCTCTCTCTCTCTCTCTCTCTCTCTCTCTCTCTCTCTCTCTCTCTCTCCTTTTTTGCGTATTTCATTTGCCTTTTTTTTTTCCAGTTTTTCCTGTCTTTTTCCTTTCCATTCTCTACCATTTTTTTCTTCTGCTTTTTTCCGGCTTCTTCCCTCGCTCCATTCTTCTTCTTTGCTCATTCCTTCTTTCTGCCTTCCCTACTGCTCATTCTTCCCTTCCCCCTCGTCTTCTTTTATTTTCTCCTTCCTCTCTTTTCCTCCCTCGTTCCCTTGCCTCTCCATTAATATGAAAGGTATATTGCTCTACTTCCTGGATTCATCTCTCTCTCTCTCTCTCTCTCTCTCTCTCTCTCTCTCTCTCATACCATACTGGCTTACTTTTTATTCGTCTTCCTGTTTGTCTGCCGCTTAGAAAGGACAAAAACAACTAAAATGAGGAAATATTTATGAGGAAATGGGTGACATTCCCCGAAGTCTGCTTTTTACAAATAAAAATATACATCTGTGCTCGTATATGACCAGCAAATCTCGGAACAAATAAACTAGTGAGTCAGTTCGAAATATGCTCGTTCGTACGGTAACCGCGTTGATACCCAGTCAGGGAACATGCGTTGACATAAGTATTTTGTAGTCTTGTTGTTTTGCGTCCGTCTTCTCGTGGTTAGTGGCTTTTTTTTTTTGGAGTTTCAAGGTTTGAAACTTGTTAAGACGATAATGTCCTGAAAATGTTGTCTTGAGTTGCTAGTCGCAGCCGCGGTACATGCATAGTAACATTCATTCCAATCAGCCCAGAAATAAAGTTCTCAGTCCATGGAAACGACAGCTAGTAACAGTGTTCGGCGCGATTTTTGTTGAAATAAGCGGCACTGACTCACTAATTCAGTCATAATATAGTGTCACTAGCAAGAAAGCAAATTCTTAGAAAAATAGTGCACTACCACTATTCTAGCCGTTACTATTACTCTTTCTATGTCTATCTTTCTATCTATCCATCTATCTATCCATTTATCTATCTACAGTGTCTATATACAGTACATACTCGTGTGTATATATATATATATATATATATATATATATATATATATATATATATATATATATATATATGTGTGTGTGTGTGTGTGTGTGTGTGTGTGTGTGTGTGTGTGCAGTGTGAAGAGAGCATTAGATGCAAGTGGGATGTCTGTAGAGCAAGGAACAGTGGCCGCGCATGCTAGACATGACTGAAGAGAAATTGTGAATGAATAAATGGTGACCCGGCCCTCAGGGGATATTCTCCCGCATTTGGTCTAATCAGCTGATCAGGTCAGGTGCGGGTATGGAGATGGGTCCATTATGATGTGGCATGGGTAAACCAGCTGTGCTGTTGGGCCCTGCTACGGATGTCGCTGATTGCATTGTGCAGTTGACCTCCCCTTGGAGCTAACACACGAAAAAAAAGTGTGTGCGTGCGTGTGTGTGTGTGTGTGTGTGTGTGTGTGTGTGTGTGTGTGTGTGTGTGTGGATGAGTAAAACTGGGGTGTGTCATCTTGTCTCGGCAACCCCCCCTTTCTTTGAGGGAAGCAGCCTAGGAATATATATATATATATATATATATATATATATATATATATATATATATATATATATATATATATATATATATATATATATATATATATATATATATATATATATATATATATATATATATATATATATATATATATATATATATATATATATATATATGTAAGAAGTAGACTGTAGCACCAGTCGGGCAAGGCAGTACTCCCAAGGTGGATGGAAAGCTGATGACAGGGAGAGCTGGAGCTCCCGTTTCATCAGCCCTTGGGACTAGGTCCCGACCATACCCCTTTGCTGAACTTTTTCAGTGTCTCAGTAACACAGAGAGTAGGCCAGCATGCTCTCCAATACAAGTTTCTCTAACTATCAACACCAAACTACATGCACAGTACACACCACACTTCCTTTTCAAAAAAAAAAAAAAAAAAAAAAAAGGGTCGAATAACATAGCCTTGGAGTCCCCAGGGGGAGGGGGACCATAAATGCCGCCACCTTCTGCTCCTCTCACGGTGACGACTCAAGATGGCTAGAACCACTGTCTGACTCTCTTTTTCTTCATTTCTGCAACATTCGTGGCCTTTCCTCTAACTTTCTCTCTGTTGAGCACCACCTCTCCTCCTCGAAATCTCACTTTCTTTTCCTGACTAAGACTCAGCTGTCTGAGGCAACTGACAGCAGACTCTTGTCTGTATCCTCCTACTTTCTCTATACTCATTTCAAAGCCAAAGGTGGCTGTTGTGTATATATACGCAACGACTTATCTTGCTCTCGTGTTCCTGAACTCAACTCTTCTGAATTCTGTACACTCTGGTTTTGGCTTCCCTGTCATTCTCTGACTAAGTATATCTGAGCTTTTTACTTATCCCCTATTTCTACTGACTATAAAAAATTCTTTGACTATCTTACTTCTACAATGAAACAAATTCTATCCTTTTCTCCTTTCTCTGAAATCTCCATCCTAGGAGATTTCAATGTTCACCACCACCTTTGGCTCTCCTCTCCTCTCACTGATCCACCTTGTGAACAAGCCTACACCTTTTCTATCTTTAATGACCTAGAGCAGCTTGTACAGCACCCTACCCGTATCCCTGACCGCCTTGGAGAGAGCTCCAACATACTTGACCTCTTCCTTACAACTAATCCTTCTGCTTACACAGTTAATCTTTTCTCTCCGTTGGGCTCCTCCGATCACAACCTTATCATCTTAACCTGTCCTATAGCTCCAGTACAGCCTATGGACCCTCCAAAGAAACGTCGTCTGTGGCACTTTGGAGCTGTGGATTGGGAGGCCCTCAGGCAGTACTTCTTTGATTTTCCCTGGAAAGATTATTGCTTCCATGGCCGGAAGCAATCTGGGTGTGCCGTGTGCATTACGGAGGTTATTCTCTCGGGCATGGAAGCATACATTCCTTTCTCATACTCTTTGACTAATGCACGAAAGACTTGGTTTAATCACTCTTGTTCTAATGCTGTCCGCAACAAGGAGAGGGCCTATAAGAGGTACCGGAGCCAACTCACCCCTGAATCACATCTTTTATACGTTTCTGCCCGGAATCGTGCTAAGTCTGTTCTTTGTTCTGCTAAAATTAATTTCATCCGAACTAAATGCCCTCAACTCTCTAACTCGAATTCTTCCCGCTCCTTCTGGCACCTTGCCAAAAACCTTTCTAACATCTTTACCTCATCGTCCTTCCCTCCTCTTTCCTACTCCAATGGCTCTGTAACTATTTCTTCGACTGATAAAGCAGATCTCTTCGTTCAGACTATCTCCTCCAATTCCACCTTAGACGATTCCGGTGCTGTTCCTCCATCACTTCCCCCCTCTGACTTCCTCATGGCTGACATTAAAATTTCTTCAGTTGATGAATTTTCTGCCATCACAGGCGTCAATACTAATAAGGCATATGGGCCTGATGGAGTCTCTCCTGTTGTTCTCAAGTACTGTGCTTCTGTGCTTACACCCTGCCTAGGCAAACTCTTTCACCTTTGTCAATCAACTTGTACCTTTCCTTCTTGCTGGAAGTTTGCTCTCATTCAGCCAGTCCCAAAGAAGGATGACCATTCCCAAACCTCTGACTATCGTCCAACTGCTTTAACATCCTGTATCTCAAAAGTTTTCGAGTGTGTTTTTAATAGAAAAATTTTAATGCATCTTTCCTATCACAACCTTTTTACTGATCGTCAGTATGGGTTCCATCAGGGACGCTCCTCAGGCGATCTTCTCACCTACCTTTCAGACTCCTGGTCATCCTCCTTTCGGGACTTTGGCGAAAGCTTTGCCATTGCACTTCACATCTCAAAGGCTTTCGGTCGAGTCTGGCATAAATCTTTAATTTCCAAACTGCCCTCTTACGGTTTCTATCCTTCTATCTGTGCCTTCATCGCTAGCTTCCTTTCTGATCGTTCTATAGTCGCTGTTGTTGACGGCCATCGTTCTTCTCCTTGATCTATCAACAGTGGTGTTCCTCAGGGCTCTGTCCTATCACCAACTCTCTTCCTTTTATTCATCAATGACCTAAGCTGTACATCTAACCCTATCCACTCATATGCTGATGACTCCACTCTTCACATTTCCATTCGATTCCCGCAACATTCATCTCAGTAGTTAGTTCAACAAACAAGGGATGAGGCTATGGCACACCTAATGTCTGACTTGGCTCGTATCTCTAACTGGAGTAAAAATAATCTGGTTGTTTTTAATGCATCAAAGACTCAGCTTTTGCACCCATCAACCCGACAAAATCTTCCACAGGTATACCTACTAATGTTTAATAATATTCAGCTTAATCCTGCATCATCGTTGAATATATTTGGGGTTTCATTTACTCGGGATTTATCTTGGAAAGATCATATTACATCTCTTGTAAAACCTGCTTCCAAGAGATTGGGTGTGCTAAACCGACTCCATTCCTTCTTTGCCCCTGCACAATTGTTGACTCTATACAGGGGTTTTATCCGCCCCTGTGTGGAGAACAACTCTCATGTGTGGGGGAGCTCCCCACATACAGCTCTTCTCAATAGGGTGGAGTCAAAGGCTTTTCGCCTCATTAACTCTCCTCCTCTTACTGACTCCCTTCAACTTCTGTCTCTTCGCCGCACTGTTGCATGTTTATCTCTTTTCTGTCGCTACTTCAATGGTCACTGCTCCTCTGAACTGTCTGCCTGCATTCCTCCATCTCTACGACGGGCGCATAGCACCCGTCTAGCAGCTAACTCTCATCCCATTTCTGTCCAACTCTCTAATGCAAGAGTTAACCATTACTCCCATTCCTTCATTTATGCAACAGGTCAACTCAGGAACTGTCTACCTCTGTCTGTATTTCCTGCTTCCTATGATCTCCAGTCTTTCAAGCGCAGTTTGTCCAGGCATCTCGAAATGATCGGATCTTGAATTTGGCTCTCTCTTGTATTTTGTTTTTCTCTTGGAAGGAACATTTTTGCGGGCTCGTTCCCTTTGGTTCCTTCCTCCTCACAGACACACACACACACACACATACACACACACACAAATATATATATATATATATATATATATATATATATATATATATTATATATATATATTAGGTGTGGCAGGGAGGTTTTGAAAGTGAGTGAGTTGGATAAAAGAGAGAAAAAGATAGAGTATCAGGAGAAATTGAAAGATGAGTGGAACGCAGTGAAAGATCGGGAAAATGGCAGCGTGGAAGAGGAATGGCAGTTGTTTAAGAGTGCTGTGGTGGGGCATGCAGAAGAGGTGTGTGGTGTGAGATGTGTGGGTGGTGGTGTAAGAAAAGAAAGTGAATGGTGGTGCGAGGAAGTAAGTATGGCTGTTGCTGAGAAGAGACGTGCATATGAAGTGTGGCTGCAGAGGAAAGATGAGATGTCATATGAAAGGTATAAGGAAAAGAGGAATAGAGCGAGAAGGGCTGTGCGTGATGCTAAAGTGGCAGCAGATGAGAGGTGGGGTAGGCGGCTGACAGAGAATTTTCAACAGAATAAGAAAATGTTTTGGAAGGAGGTGAAAAGGGTGCGAAAGGGAGTGTCTGGGAAGGAAGAACGAGTAAAAGCTGAGGATGGAAGGATGTTAATTGAGATGGATGCAGTAAGGAAGAGATGGGCAGAGTATTTTGAAATACTGTTAAATGTAGAGGAGGAAAGGGTGGCTGAGATTGTGGCGAATGGAAGGGTGCAAGGAATAAATGTGTTGGGAGAGTTGAATGGATCTTTGATCACGAAGGAGGAAGTGGAGAAGGCAGTAAAGGAAAGGAAAACAGGGAAAGCTGCAGGTATGGATGGGTGTGCTTTGGAATGCCTGAAGGGTGGTGGAGTGACTATTGTTGACTGGTTAGTAAGATTGTTGAATGTGTGCTTTGAGAAAGGTATGGTGCCAATTGACTGGGCAAGTGCTTGTGTGGTTCCATTGTATAAAGGCAAGGGTGATAAGTATGAATGTACTAGCTTTAGGGGCATAAGTCTATTGAGTGTTGTAGGTAAGGTGTATGGCAGAGTGTTAATTATGAGAGCTAGAGAGGGTACAGAGGGAGTGATTGGTGATGAGCAGTGTGGCTTTAGGAGAGGGAGGGGATGCGTTGATCAGGTGTTTGCTGTGAGACAAGTGTGTGAAAAGTATTTAGCGAAAGGCAAGGATGTGTTTTGGGCATTTATGGATTTAGAGAAAGCATATGATAGAATTGATAGGGAGGCTTTGTGGACTGTTTTAAGATTGTATGGACTTGATGGTAGGTTACTAAAAGGGGTGAAAAGTTTTTATGTAAATAGTAGAGCGTGTGTAAGAGTGGGAAATGCTGTGAGTGATCGGTTTCCCGTGAGAGTGGGGCTGCGACAGGGATGTGTGATGTCGCCTTGGTTGTTTAATATTTACATGGATGGTGTTGTAAGGGAGGTGAATGCAAGAGTTTTAGGTGGAGGTCTGAGTCTAGTGAATGTTGATGGTGGGGAGTGGAATCTGAAGCAGCTGCTGTTTGCAGATGATACTGCACTGGTGACTGATTCAGAGGAGAAATTGAGACAGTTGGTAGAGGAGTTTGGAAGGGTGTGTGAAAGGAGGAAATTGAAAGTAAATGAGAATAAGAGTAAAGTGATGAAGTGTACGAGGTTGATAGATGGTAGGGGGATGAATATAGTTTTGAATGGTGAGTTGCTTGAGGAGGTAGATTGTTTTAAATATTTAGGGTCACATGTTGCTGTGGATGGAAGAATAGATGCAGAAGTGAAGTTTAGGATAAATGAAGTAGGAAAGGTGCTGGGAGGAATGAAAAAAGTGTTTAAATGTCGTTCGCTTAGAATGGATGTAAAGAGAAGGCTGTATGAGGGTGTTGTGGTACCGACTGCATTATATGGGGCTGCAACATGGAATATGGGTGTAGCAGAGAGGAAAAGTTTGAATGTAATGGAGATGAGGTGTCTGAGGAGTATGTGTGGAGTGACGCGTATAGTCGGGTGTGAAATGATGAAGTGCGAAGGAGAACTGGAGTTGTTCGGGAGATGGCTGGTAGAGTTGAGCAGAGGGTGTTGCGATGGTTTGGGCATATGGAGAGAATGGATAATGAGCGATTGGTGAAAAAGATAACTAGATCTGATGTGAGAGGTGTAAGGCTGAGAGGAAGACCACGAATAGGATGGATGGACAGTGTGATGAAAGTGCTGGATGCGAGAGGGATGTCTGTTGAGCAAGGAAGAGTGGCTGTGCGTGACAGAAATAAATGGAGAGAAATTGTGAATGAATAAGTGATGATGCAGCCCTGAGGGGATATTCTCCCGCATTTGGTCTGATCAGCTAGTCAGGTCAGGTGCGGGTAAGAGGATGGGTCTGTTATGGTGTGGCAGGGGTAAACCAGTTCTGCTGTCGGGCCCTGCTGCGGATGTCACTGATTGCATTGCGCAGTTGACCCTTGTGCGGTGTGGTGCGGGGAGGATCTGTCCGTTCTCCCCTTTGGGGCTAAGATGCGAATGAATGTGTTTGAATGGATGAGTAAATGGGGAGTGTGTCGTCCTGTCTCGGCTACCTCTCTTTCCTTGGGGGAAGCAGCCTAGGTATATATATATAAATATATATATATATATATATATATATATTGTTACGTTGTCCGCCTTTCTGTTCCCACGGATGCAGCCGTTACAGCTGGGCTAGGGGATTATGCAGTATGTATCCGTGTCATTCGCGGAGTTTAAATTAGCGAGTGTTACAAGTTCTTTTGTTTCTTTCGTTCTTGCCACTGAGGGCAATTTTATTTCATACCATGCTGAGAATGCATTTGATTATTTTGATTGTCTTGTGTGAGCTACAAGTATATTTAATAATGTTTTGCTTACATTAGAAGTACCAATTTATTGTAGAGAGAGAGGGGCACGAATATAAGTTCTTATTAATTAATTTGATTATGCGTTCGCGCTTGGCCGTGCACGAGCCTTGATCAGGGGCAGTATCTTCCCAGCCAGCTTTAGTATCGGGTGTTTGTACACTCTCTCTCTCTCCCCAGTTATTTTTATGCCGAGCTGGCGTTTTCATTTAAGTTTATTTTTATTCTTTTTGTTGCTGACTGAGGAAAGTAGTAATTTTATTTTGTTTTTGTGACCTTGTTGTCTTTGGAGGGCCAGTCTGGCTCACCGTAGTTTCTCGCTGCCTTAATTAACGTTCCCCCAACACACGTACATACACACACACCCCTAACCCCTACATAGTTAATCCCATCTCTTTGCACAAGGCTAGTGAGAACTATCGTGAGCCATTAACTGCGTTCCCCCTTGGACACGGGTTAAGTAGAAGTCGTCACCACCGGAAGTAAGTGGGAGGTGTTCCTGTATACTGTCTCGGGCGGTATTACTTCCGGTAGTGACGATAGTAGGCTGGATCTATAGGTAGGCTGTTCCGTTTTATTATCAAAGTACAGAGTGTTGCGTTCTTAAGTAAGTACCTTTCCGTTGCGCAGTTTTTCTCTAGTTTGCGGAGTGTCAGTGCCGGGGTCTGCGTTATTTTTGCAACGCAGTGGAGGCCGATCACCTAAGGCTGACTTGTTGTCTTTTTTGTAATAGCCCCGGGCTGGCGCTACCGTAACAATGGCGACCTCGCATCAGGATATCCTAACAGTGCCTTTTTCTTGCTAGGATATCGTTACCTTGGCGTTCTCTGTGCTTTGAGGTGAAGTTGATGTGTTTGTAGTTTCTCAGTCAGCATTAGTATTTCATTATTCAGTACTGCCATTGATTTGTCACCATGGAGTCACGCGTGTCTACACCAGATCGCGTACGTGCTGAGTCACCTGTGGATATGGAAAATATGGAACAATGAGAGGCACATAGCAAAGGTACTCCCCGTGTGAGCCCTGAGTTTGACTATGGTGCTGAGTTGCCTCGTTTCGCTACCCCACTATTACCATCTATGATGCCGCCGAGCCAGTTTAGAGCAGTTCCCCCGGGTATGTCTGGTGCTTTCCCTGGAGCTGTTCATTCCACTCCCATATACCCTGGAGTCTTGTCACCGGAGGCTCAGTTGCAGTTGGAGTTAAAAAAGATGGAGATGCAGCGTGCAAAAGAAGAGAGGGAGATGGAGATGCAGCGGGCAAGAGAGGAGATGGAGTTGCAGCGTGAAAAAATGCGATTTGAGCTGGAGAAGACTCGCTTGGAGGTGACTGCTAATAGACCAACTTCAGATACCCAAACCTCAGGCCGTGCAGAGGATAGGGAGAGTTGGTTCTCAAGGAGTCTAAAATTAGTGCCAGCATTTGATGAGTTGAAGGTGACAGAATGGTTTGTCAGGTTTGAGAAGAAGGCTAGGGAGTTTGAGTGGCCAAGGCAGCGCTGGGCGGGGTTGGTATCTAATATGCTGAAGGGAAAAGCCTTGGAAGTGTATAATAGGTTGAGCCCTGAGGATGTAGATGATTATGATGAATTTAAAACAGCTATCCTGAAGGCATATGAACTTAGACCAGAGGCTTATCGGTTGTTGTTCCGTGGTGCTCGGAAAAGGCCTGCTGACACCTATATGGCCTACGCTAGGTATCTGGAGGAGAGGTTAGACGAGTGGTTGCTGAGTGAGAGCGCCACTTCGTATAACGAGGTGCGTGAACTGCTTTTGATGGAACATTTTACCAACATGGCTGACAAAGAAATTGGTGTTAAAATTAGGGAGAAGAGATTTAAGACCGTGAAGGAAGCAGCGACGTGGGCTGATGACCGGGTGTTTGCCTTGCGGAGTATGGGGGTCAAGTATGCTAATTTTCAGTATTCCAGGGAGAGGACTGTGAGTGGCCCTGCCTGGGATAAATCTCCCGTGAATCAGTCCAAGGGAAGTACAGAGATGAAAAAGAATTCAGGGAGAAAGAGCCCTGTATCCAGTTCGAAGCTAGTTTGTTACTTTTGCAAACAGAGTGGGCACATCAAGCCTAACTGCCCTAAGTGGAAGGCCTCCCAAAATGCCAAACCAGTGGCACTAATTGTAGGTTCGAGTCAGGTGAACGAGAGGAGTTGGGAGAGTGGTAACGGTGAGGGAGAAGTCTGTGGAAAGCTGGAGTGCAGCCGGCTGTGCTCGCTGCCAGCTCAGGCTGAAAAGGTTACCCAACATGCTACGCCACCTCCGGATGAACTGCCTCAGAAATCGTCCCTAGACTGGTGTAAACCTTTTATATGTCACGGCACAGTGAAAATTCATGGGATCAGTTATCCAGTTACTGTGGCTCGTGATACCTGTGCACAACAGTCTGTGTGCAGAAACGTGACTGGAGGGCCTGTAAACTCAGGGAAGTATGTGCTGTGTAGAGGCATGAACTCAGATGAATACTATGATTATGTTCATGTGGAACTCGATTGCCCCATTGTTCAGGCTGCAGCTCAAGTAGCTGTTGCTGATGTAATGCCAGTAGAGGGGATTGATTTTCTGCTGGGGAACGACCTGGCTGGGGAGAAAGTATTTCCATCTCTTCCCCCACCAGTTGTTGTGGCAGAGAAGTGTTTTGACGCCCCAGAAATTGGTATTGAAGTTGATGCAGAAGTGGAAGCCATGTTCCCGGTCTGTGCAATTACAAGATCTATGGCACAGGTTGCAGCCCGGGAGGAAGAACTGGTGAAGTCACAGGTTCTTGGGGTCGACTGTGGTGAGGCAGGGCCACCAATGGAGGAACCTAGTGAGCAGAGTGTTGCTGTAGTGGGTGAGGAGAGTGGGAATGCGTGCATGGGCGCCGCCCCACTTCCCACTCAGGACACTAGAGGTGGTGTTGAGTGTGTCTGTGTGGAGACTGAACCCAGCCCATCGACTGAATTAGGAGAATTTCAGGACGCTGGGGTCGACTGCGGGGATGCAGGACCACCGTCAAACGCGCCTGAGGAACAGAGTGTCACTGTTGAGGGTAGAGGTGATGATGATGTCAGTGTGGAGTCTGACATTCCTCCCCCTGTCGAGTGTACTAGAGGTGACGCTGAGATTGATCGCCCTTCGCAATCCAGTGTCCCGACCAGTCCCTTATCTCAGTCCTCAGTAGAGCTGGCGGGTGTTGGGCCAGCAGAATTGAGGGTGAAGCAACAGGAGGATGTAACATTAAAGCCCTTGTTTGCTCGAGTAGGGGAAGAAAGAAGTATGGAGTGTGGTAAGGAGGAGTTCCTGATTAAAGACAATGTTTTACATCGCCGATGGACGCCCACTGGCGCCACGGTGGATGGAGGAGTGGGTGAGTTAGTGCAGGTGGTGGTTCCTGTGCAGTATAGGGTGCCGTTAATACAGTTAGCACATGAGGGACCTTTAGCAGGTCACTTGGGAAACAGAAAGACAGTGCAGCGCTTAAGATATAACTTTTGGTGGCCAAGTATGCCGGGACAAGTTGCTGCGTACATCAAGAGCTGTCACACGTGTCAGATAGTGGGCATGCCTAATCAAGTTCTTCCTGTGGCCCCTTTGACTCCCATTCCTGCAGTTGAACCTCCGTTTACCCGGGTAATCATTGATATTGTGGGCCCTTTACTTCCTACTTCTGCTGGAAACAAGTATTTGTTAACCATAATGGATGTTACAACGCGATACCCAGAGGCTATACCAATCAGAAGCATGCAGGCGAAGTCAGTAGTCAAGCAACTTATCCTGTTCTTTACTCATTTTGGCCTGCCCAAGGAGTTGCAGTCAGACCGTGGAGTAAATTTTACATCTAATTTGTTTAAGCAGACAATGACAGAGTTGGGCATCAAACATATTTTGTCCAGTGCCTACCATCCGCAGTCACAAGGTGCCCTGGAGAGGCATCATCAGACCTTAAAGACAATGCTGCGCACCTTCTGCTATGATAGTGGAAAGGATTGGGACCTAGCGGTACCCTTTGTTATGTTTGCAGTGAGAGAGGTACCAACTGAGTCGTTAGGGTTTTCACCCAATGAGTTAGTGTTTGGGCACAGAGTTCGTGGTCCCTTGGATGTGGTGCGAGAGGCCTGGAGTAACAACAAATCTGACAACCAGGAATCCATGCTTGACTATGTCTGCCGCACTCGGGAGAGACTGCATTGCGCTTTAGAGCTTGCCCGTGACCATCTAATCGGGGCTCAAGCGAAAATGAAGGCTCATTACGATAAGGTCAGAAGTCGTGAGTTTAAGCAAGGAGATGAAGTTTTGGCACTGCTGCCCATGCAAGGAAAACCTCTGGCGGCTAGATTCAGTGGTCCTTATATTGTGAAGAAGAGAGTTGGGGAACTTGACTATCTAATTGTTACCCCAGATAGGCGGAAGAGTACTCAGTTGTGCCACATTAATATGTTGAAGCCATACTACCGCCCAGTTGATTCTCATTGTGGGATGACTGCTGATGTCTCTCACCGGGGATGTGAAGGACGGGGAAAGGAGGACGTGGCATCAAAGGAACGTGCTGTGGAGGGAGCTGTTGGTGCCGGTAATGTGAGTAGTGGACCAGGGTTACAGCCACAGTCCCTGGAAGGTGACTTTGGAGTGGACGTTGAGGGAACCAGGGATAAGAGCGCTCCTGTAGTTTTGGCGGTTGGTAGTGAGTTGGAGGAGCAGGAGGAAGTGCTTAGTCGTGGTGAGATGTTACCAGCTGACCTATGGGAGGGCAATGGTTATGCAGCTCTGGTGGAGAAATTGCGACACCTTGAGCCAGTAAAGCGAGAAGAGCTGTGCAACAGATTATGGAAACATCTGAAAGTTTTTGGAGATTCACCGGGATTGACAACTTGGGCTACTCATGACATTGACGTTGGGGATAGTAAGCCTGTAAAATTAGCTCCTTACCGCATCAACCCTATCAGACAGAAAGCTCTCGATAATGAGATCAAGTATATGTTGGACCATGGATTGATCAAGAGGAGTTTCAGTGAGTGGAGTTCACCAGTTACCTTGCAGCCGAAGCCAGATGGGAAGGTTAGGTTGTGTGTGGACTTCCGGAAAGTTAATTCACTGTCTAAGACCGATGCTTATCCTTTACCTCGGGTCGATGACTCCGTGGACAAGGTGGGAAATGCCACTTATATCACCAAACTTGACTTAGTAAAAGGATACTGGCAGGTCCCGCTGACGGAACGGGCTAAACAAGTGGCTAGCTTTGTTGTCAGTGGTGCAGTATATCAGTGCCAGGTGATGCCTTATGGATTGAAGAATGCTCCAGCCACTTTCCAGAGGCTTATGGATAAAGTGGTGGATGGCATACCCAATTGTGTCGTTTACATCGATGATGTCATTGTGTATGACACCAAGTGGGAGGAGCACCTTGATCATGTGGAAATGCTCATTAAGCGGTTGGAGGAAGCTGGCTTAGTAGTCAACTTAGACAAGTGCGAGTTCGTACGTGCTAAGGTCCAGTACCTTGGATTTGTTGTGGGACATGGGCAAGTGGCTCCACCTCGGGCTAAGGTGGATGCCATTTCCAACTTTGCAGCACCCCAGTGTCGCCGTGCCCTCCAGCGATTTTTGGGCATGATCGGCTATTACCGAAGATTCATTGGGAATTACTCCACAGTGCTTGCCCCTCTTACTGACTTATTGCGCAAGGATAAGAAGTGGCAGTGGACAGCCGAGTGTGAGCAAGCTTTTATTACGGTTAAGTCTCTGCTGTGCCACCACCCTATATTGCGTGCACCAGATTTTGACAAACCTTTTGTGCTGGCAGTTGATGCTAGCCGAGTAGGGGTAGGAGCAGTGTTGATGCAGCCAGATGAGGGCCAGGTTGAACATCCCATATCATACTTCTCAAAGAAGTTTAATAGAGCCCAGAAGAACTATTCCGTCATAGAGCAGGAGTTATTAGCGATTATCCTGGCCCTGCAACACTTTGCTGTCTACCTGCCCCCTTTTGGCCCTGTGATCAAGATTTATTCAGACCATCATCCCCTGCAGTTTTTGAACAAGTTTAAATTTAAGAACCAGCGTTTGACCCGCTGGAGTTTGCTTTTGCAAGAGTACAATTTAGAAGTTAGGCATATTAAGGGGACTGATAACGTAATTGCTGATTGTTTATCCAGGGAGGGGTCAGGGTCTTGATTCGAAAATTTTGATCCAGGGCTCAAAATTTTCCCTTGGGGAAGGGCGTGTTACGTTGTCCGCCTTTCCGTTCCCACGGATGCAGCCGTTACAGCTGGGCTAGGGGATTATGCAGTATGTATCCGTGTCATTCGCGGAGTTTAAATTAGCGAGTTTACAAGTTCTTTTGTTTCTTTCGTTCCTGCCACTGAGGGCAATTTTATTTCATACCATGCTGAGAATGCATTTGATTATTTTGATTGTCTTGTGTGAGCTACAAGTATATTTAATAATGTTTTGCTTGCATTAGAAGTACCAATTTATTGTAGAGAGAGAGGGGCACGAATATAAGTTCTTATTAATTAATTTGATTATGCGTTCGCGCTTGGCCGTGCACGAGCCTTGATCAGGGGCACTATCTTCCCAGCCAGCTTTAGTATCGGGTGTTTGTACACTCTCTCTCTCTCCCCAGTTATTTTTATGCCAAGCTGGCGTTTTCATTTAAGTTTATTTTTATTCTTTTTGTTGCTGACTGAGGAAAGTAGTAGTTTTATTTTGTTTTTGTGACCTTGTTGTCTTTGGAGGGCCAGTCTGGCTCACCGTAGTTTCTCGCTGCCTTAATTAACGTTCCCCCAACACACGTACATACACACACACCCCTAACCCCTACATAGTTAATCCCATCTCTTTGCACAAGGCTAGTGAGAACTATCGTGAGCCATTAACTGCGTTCCCCCTTGGACACGGGTTAAGTAGAAGTCGTCACCACCGGAAATAAGTGGGAGGTGTTCCTGTATACTGTCTCGGGCGGTATTACTTCCGGTAGTGACGATAGTAGGCTGGATCTATAGGTAGGCTGTTCCGTTTTATTATCAAAGTACAGAGTGTTGCGTTCTTAAGTAAGTACCTTTCCGTTGCGCAGTTTTTCTCTAGTTTGCGGAGTGTCAGTGCCGGGGTCTGCGTTATTTTTGCAACGCAGTGGAGGCCGATCATCTAAGGCTGACTTGTTGTCTTTTTTGTAATAGCCCCGGGCTGGCGCTACCGTAACAATATATATATATATATATGTTACTAGCCGGCATTATTTATAGATCGTTTTACCAGTAAAATGCACCCTAGACGCAGGTACATAGGTTTCAATTGCTGAAACTCAGTTTACCAGTCATTGTTAACTTAAAAGACATCCTGTAACTCCACTTTCGAGGAAGTCAGAACGTCCCTTTACTAGAACTTGACTTTCCCGAAATTGCTTCACATAAGATACACACTTGATATGTTGAATCCATCCTAGAGAGTTTACCAACTAATAGGCTCCAGGTCCGGTAGGAATTCTTCCAACTGTTTTGAAAATGTGTCCCCCTGAACTTGCTCCTATTCTAGCTAAAATATTTAGACTATGCATAAGTACTTCCTTGTTCTCTGATTCTTGGAAAGAAGCCAATATTCACACAATTCCGGAGACAGGAATTTCCTCTGACCCCTCTAATTACAGACCAATAGCTATCACGTTTTCGCATCGTAAAGTTTTTGAGCACACAGTTAAACATCTTGAATCCACAACTTAATTAGTGATAGATAGTATGATTTTCGCCACAAAAGATCCACCATTGATATACTCAATCTCATGACTCACACCATCCATCAATCGATTCGGTCGATTGACCAACATGGAGAAACTCATGCAGTAGCACTTGATATTTCTAAAGCTTTTGACAGAGTGTGGCACCGTTCCTTGCTGTCCAAACTCCCTTGCCATGGTCTAACGTCTTTTGTTCCTCTAACTTCCTCATACTTCAGCAATAGAAAGATGAGAGATTGTGTTGATGATGTGTATTCCATTTCCAATTGATTAATGCCTGCTTGCCACAGGTATCACTCCAGGTTCAAACCCTGTTCCTAATGCATATTAATGATCCCTTACCTGTTACCCATACTCCCATCCATTCATTTACAGATGACTCAGCACTTCACAGCTCATTCACACTTAAACACACATTCACAAAGTTCAATGTCTCTAACTTACAACTCAGCACAGCAATCTCCATAAATGAAGACTTGTCTATATTATTACTGAATGGGGACAAAATAATACTGTCTCATATAATGCTAGTAAAACCAGATATATGCAATTTAGCAATGGACAGCTGCTGCCTGATCCCTTTATTACCTTTAATGCTACTAATATTCCTGTCTCTAAAAGTATTCAAATTTTCGGCGTTTCACTTAACAATATCCTCAGCTGGACCTCTCATGTTAGATCACTTGCTAAAACTGCTGCAAAGAAACTTGGATTATTGTACATAGTACTGTACGTAACTTCTTCACTGACGAGCAGCTGGCTATATACAATATATAAGAGTCACGTGAGCCTCCAGCTGGAATTTGCTCACCCTTATGGAATACATGTGGAGAGGTAAAACCAAAACAACTTGAGAAAATTCAGAACAAGGCTGTTAGAATTATTTATAACCATATTAGTACAAATGAACTACCTCCCCTGAGGAATGTTGCCTCCTTTGCAATATTTTAAAGATACTTTTATGGCAAATGCTCAGACGAAGTTGTATCCATTGTGCCACCTCTCCATGCCTTCCCCCACGCTACACGGACATCCAGTAGTGCTCATGACTGGACTGTCACACTGCCATATTGCAGAACTTCTGTCTCTCAGATTTCTTTTCTCCCAGTATTGCATCTCTTCAGAACTTGCTTCCCAAGAGTGGTTTCCTCGCAGACTTCAACCAGCTGCTGTTCAAGTTCATTTGTTACATTTTTTTATTATTTTTAAATGAATGAAGGATGCCTGTAAGCAGGTGAATGGTTTATTTTTTAATCCATTTGTTTTTCCCTCCACCGATTTGTTATTAAAAAAAAAAAAATAGTTCCACGGTTTGAAAGAAATTTAGAATTTGCTACTTGATTCGTATCAGCATGGCGATGACTTTTTTTTTTTTTACTCTGACAAGCAAAAACTATTTTACTTAAGAAAGATTTTCGAATGGGAGGGGCTTGAGTCAATCTTCGTTAACCTTATTAATACAAGAAATATTTCGTGAGCTGAATGGCATGATCTAGCTGTAACACGAAAACAAAGAAAAAATAACTTTATTGTAGTGCAGTAGTTAAACCTCTACAAATAGGAAACAAGTCTTCATGTTAATGTTAAAGCTGTGTTATCCAACAATGACCGATACGTGTGTGCGTGTTTCTGTGGAACTATGTAACTCCTTGATTCATTCGCTCATTCCATCCTTTTCTCACAGTTCGTTGCAATGCATTTATTCATTTTTTCATGTATTCATTTTTTTTTTAAATTCACTCCTTCCTTAATGTTGTATATTCTTTGGTTCGGATATGTAATCATGCACTCTGTTTTACCTTTGTTTAATTCATTCTTTAGTTTTATTCCGGTTCTGTATAAAGCGTTCAGTAATTACCTTCAAAATCTCATCTTCTCTTAGTTTTATTTATCGATTTCAGCCTCTCTTTTCGGTTAACTAATTTTTTTCTCGTCGAAAAATAGAGCAATCATATTAATAAACGCTATTTGCAGCTAAATACATAAAACATATACCTGCATAACTTTGGAGCTCGTTTCCCCAGAACAGCTTCCCCCAAAACTTCAACATACAGCAGTTCAAGTCAAACTCACAAATTTTTACCTGCGGCGATAGCTAGCACATCAATGAGTGGCCAGTGTTTTATTTTTTTTCTTCTTCTTCTTCTCCTTCTGCTTCTGGCGGATTTGTTAAATGGAAGCTCAGGAGACATAAAGGTGGTACTATGTAAGGTAACTTGACTTGGGAAATCAAAATCTGTCGTCAGCTGACACCTGAGGTGGTTCCATCTAACGACAACTTTAGTAAAAGTGCTTAATTTAAGCCAATTGAAAAATAAAACTGGTCCCATTCAGGTTACCTGAACTGAAGAATCCAAATTTGCTTTTAGATGTCACCTGTGGTGGCGACATCTAGCAGCAATCTTAACAAAAGTTCTTCATTCAAGGACATTGAGACATGAAAGTGGTCCCATACAAGGTTCCATGACATGGGAAGTCTAAATTTGTTGTCAGCTTACACCTGTGGCGGTACCATCCAACAGCAACTTTAGTAAAAGTTCTTCATTTAAGCCTTGGGTAGTGGATCTCTGTGTTAAGGTTAGTTGCTTTTTGCAAGACTTTCTGAAACAAGAACCTTGCTGCAGGTCGCGGAGCATTTCTTCTCTTGTTATGTATGGAGGATGCCTCTAATCTGATGTATTGATTCCTTTTTTTCCTTTAATTTGTTTTTCCTTCCTCTGTCCATCTTCTGAAAAAAAAAAAAAAAAAAAAGGCCAAGCACGCATTGTACAGAACCGTAACAGATGGTGTGAGTTCAGATAGTTTAGATGGAGTGCTGGTGATTTGAGATGGAAATGATACATGAAGGATAGTGTGAACCGGCCTTAAGTGCGAGAACCGTTTCGATTATCTCAGAAATGTAGCGTTACTTCTTTTTCACAGCTCTTAATATATACGTATTAGAAAAAAAAATGTAGCTTCACTATGTAGCGTCACAAATGTAGCACCGCTATTCCAGATTGTGGTTGGTAAGAAAACGATAATACCACCAATAGCGAAAAGAAGAATAAACTGTCCCCCAAGAAATGTTGACACTGAAGCCTGGAAATAAAATCAAACCTCGCGAAAAAATAACCCTCTCAAGGACGGAAGAACTTTAGTATTCTGATCCTACTTAAGGCCGACCTTTTATTTAATGAATAAGCTTGAAAATTAAGACACAGGCACAAATGAAAAAGAAATAACACACACAAAAAAAAGAAGAATAAAGAAAGGAACAACATACTTAAAATCGCAATTTAAAAACAAAAAGAAAAGGAAATAAAACAATGAAGAGAAAGCAAAGGAAAAAAAAAGAGTTTAGAGAACAAAAAGAAGACGTACAGTCATGGTGGAGTCCCTCCTGTAGTTTTAACCCCTTAACCACGGGGCATCACTTTCGTGATGCTTGAGAGCAAGGGATCATACTGCGGAGCATCACTTTTGTGATTCTGTGTTATTTGGAATTTGCCCGGGCTTTCAAGTGGTGGCTTGTATCATCTATCAGTACTGCCATTGTCCAACACTAGTCAGCACTCCTAATCTCATCTGTACTCCCATCCATTGTTGACAATTTAGCCATTTCTCCCCATTCTTGACTCCCCTCCCTACCTCCCTTCCATTACTCTCTCCTCTCGCCTGCCCGGCCGTGCTATGCTAAGTAAATCTTCCCTGGAATTTTCCACTGCTTTCATCCATTGAAGTAAGCCCTATGCCCTATTCATATACCAAATAATATATACGAGAAAGAAATAAGGTAAGTGATAGTGCCATACACCTGGAATTGGCTAATTATCACCTGACAACACCTCATGTGCACTCGTTCGCTAATTTTCGCTGTTTATTTCCCCTTGAAATATGCTGTATAATCTATTCTCGTAATAAAAATATATATAAGAAAGGAAGGGAGAAGCCTAAGTGATATTTACATTCACCTGGAAATGCCTAATTTGTTATGTATTATCCAGATTTCCTGCCAATCATTTCATAGCATATATATTAGCAGCTGTCACCCCGCTGACATTGGCAGCATTGCATTCCCCCTAGGCAGGCCACCACACTGTATTCAGTTTACTGTCGTCTTTCAAGGTGAAAGCACGTCGGATTCGCGCCTGTCCAACTCCGCCACTTTTTAGCCCCATGCAAAGGGCCCTGTGACCTCTACCCCATACTAAACCCTGTGTGGAAAGGGGTAAAGGGCTAAGTGACTGCTGTGGAACGTGAACTGGCTAGTTTGTCAATGAAAATGATAGACAGTGACTACGATCTATCTGGTGAGTAAAACAGTGCAAGTGGAAATGTAAATAATGTGTAAATAATGTGTAAACAGCAAGTGAAAGCAATGAATGTAAATATAAGTGAACAGTGGAAAATAGTTTTATAAGTTACTGCAAGTGACAGTGCATAACACAGTGTAAATAAAATAGATATTTAAATAATGTAAATAAAATAGAGGATGTAAATAGAAATGTAAATGGGTAGTAATATAAGAATACGAGTATATATACTAGGAGTAATGAAAGTGAAAGTTTCACTCTAGCATGTATGAATACTATGAGTTATGAAAGTGAAAGTGAAAGTGACAGATTCACTCTCAACGCTAGTATACAGGATGAGAAAGTGAATGCTACGTATTTTACTGAAAGAGAAATTGAATGCCTACAGTGACAATAAACTACTATTACTGAAGGAAACTTATGGATAAAGAGTGTAGATATATATAAGAGTTATATAGTAATAAATATAAAGTGTGAGTGTTTTTATGAATAATAAATGACAGAACACCAGCGGCGAACGATCGCAAGTGGGAAGGTCATACGCGCTCGTAATTTTCATTGCTTTGACAGTGTTTCTTTTTTGGGGGGTATGGATTCCAAACTATTTCAGAATCATAGAATAGTGTTTCTAGTGATAATATCAGGCTGTGGTAATCATATTACGGGTTGTCGGGAAGTGTAAAGTGGAGACTTCGTTATCCAACTTCAGAGGTCTCCATAAGTCCAACGGTACTCGACGAAGGCTCAACAAACATCCCAGGAGAAAGCTGAAGGTATGTGCCATAAGCATATTTATTTATAATGTTCTTGGACTAATAACTGATTTTTGGCAAATATATTTAGAGAGTCTGTCAGAGCATGAATATGCCTGCAAGACACGCAAGTCAGGCAAAAACAACCCTGCGGTTTAGGGGTTAAAGAACGTGTTTCCATGTCGACACCCTTCATAGGTATATTCACTCTCGTTTTTGTTGACTTGCGTTTGGCAAGTTTGCTTTCATTCAACCTATCTTGAAGAAGGGTGACCATTCCCATCCCTCTAACTATGGCTCTATTGCTTTAATTTTTTGTACTTCTAATGTCTTTGGATATATCCTTAACTGGGAGATATTCAAACTTCTTTCCTCTCATAATGCTCTGTCTGACCGACAGCATGTATTCCACAGGGAATGACACTGACTATCTTCTCATCTTCATTTCCTTCTGTCGGGGTTCAAGGGAATCCTTTACCATCGCACTCAACAGTTCAGTAGCTTTCTACAGAATTGCGCACAAATCTTGTATTTCCAAACTGTCCTCATTATGGTTTCCGTCTTTTTATTTTGTCTTCACCTCTAGCCTCCTCTCAGGTCGTTCTATAGCTGCTGCTCTACTCGTACAGTAGATGACCTTTATTCCCCTTTTAGTGTGTTCCTCGGGCCTCTTATCCTGTCACCAACGTTTTCCCTTCCATTCATCAATGATTTCTTGAACTGGACTTCTTGTTCTATCCACTCATAGGCTGATGTCTCCACCCTTCACATGCCCACCCACTTCTCTCAGCGTTCATTACAGCTTTTAGTTCGGCAATCAATGGATGAGGCTTTAGCACACATATTGTCTTACTTAGTTATTGTTTCTGATTTAGGTAAGAAAAACTGATGCATCAATAGCTCATTCTCTACATTTCTCATTGTCAAAATCTTCCAGTGGAATATCCCTTAATATTTAATAATATATAGCTCAGTCCTAACCATCTCTTAATATGCTTTCTTTCTGTTTCTTTTTTTTCGGGACTTACTGTGGAAAGATCATATTATGTCCCTTGCAAAATCAGCTTCCAAGAGCTTAGGTGTGTTAAGTCAACTCTGTGCTTTGTTTACCTTTTGCACAGCTCTTGACTTTATACTGGCATCTAATTCTACCTTGTGTGGAGTACAGTTAATATGTGTGATGGAGCTCCCCACATACCGTTCTTCTAAAGAGGGTCGGGTCAAAGGCTTTTTGTCTCATTAACTCCCTATTTCTTACTGACACCCTTCAACCTCCTTGTCTTTGCCACAGTGTTGCATCTTTTTCTCTCTAATATCACTGTTTGATTGGCCTCCACGGTCTTGAACTAGTTGTATCTATTTCTTCCCTTATGGGGGGTGCATAGCACCCGCTTCACTCCTGTCCAGCTCCATTTTGGAAGAGTGAACCTATGCAAATGGGAAATTTTGGAAGCATCTTCCCAGTCGTATTTCCATGTGCCCATAATTCCTGATATTTTAAACCAAATATGTCCACACAACTCGATATTAATGGATCTTGGATGTGACATTTTAACCCACCACGTCCCAACTGATTTTCCACCACTGACCCTCTCCCCAATCCTGACCAATTTTGGAAAAAAAAATTTTTTGGCTCAGACCTCCACTTTGGTGAGAAACAGAAAATTAATAGAGAAATTGCTCACCTGAGTTTTAAAATACAGAATACTGGTAGCAGTACCCCTTACCTTACTATGTTTTCTGTCAGGCTGGCTCCAAAGAAATCGAGCTCTATGTGAGGGTAACTATTCCATACCACTCATAAATGGTATTTATTAATTTATTTGGTACAAATTTATATGTTGTATGACAGTATATTGGTTTTCACACAGTACTATAGGCAGTATTAGCATTGTTTCACTCACCAAACACGTCAACATACCTGACCTTTTTTGGCGACATTACCTGATCATCATTTCTGACTGTTTCTTCCTCTAATGCTACTTAAACTTTGTCCTCTACATTGTCATCGATTGGGGAATCACTCTGGCCTTGAATTTCGTACCGTGGCATGACATGTCTTCACTGGCCAGGTCACTGGTAACAGGTGAATTGCCGAGACAATGGCGTGTGGGGGGGGAGGTCATGCGGGGTAAGGCATTGACCCTGCCTGGCATCTTGTAGAGGAAGGTGTCCCGTGTATACATACCAAAAATCATGCGCGAAATATGAAAATTGTGCAAATTAGGGACCTTGCAATTCCTGAGCATTTATATATGTCAACAGGAGTCACAGTGACATAACGTGTGGACGTATATATACGTCAACGGGAATCAGCGGGTTAATTTGTGTTTTTTGGAAACAACAACTTTCTAGGTTTACAGTCGTTGGTTCTTTCTTCATTGCATTTAAAAGTTATAACAAGAAAATGAACTAGGTAAAAATTGAAGCAAGGAAAACAAATATGAGAAAACAGTAAGGAAAAAAAATGAGAAACATGACAAAAAGAAAAAATACATCAGAGACAAGAAAAACAAAACCAAGAGGAAAAGTGGAAAGACATGTAACAAGAAAAAAAAAATCCATCAAAACTGTGGAAATGAAAACATTTGTCAAAATAAGAAATTGAAAAACAAACAAATAAAAAGGAAGAAAGTATAGAACAAGTAAGTAGGAAAAAACATACAGGAAAAAATCTGAAAAAAGACCAGAAAATAACTGAACAAAACAAAGAAGATGAAGAAATATAGAAGTATTAAAAAAACTAAAAGGAGGGAAAACTATAAACAATTTATAATAAAGCAACAAAACCAATAAAAAAAAAACACGGAAATAAGCAACAGGGTGAGAGAACATCGGATCTATCTATCTATCTATTGCCAGACGCCTCAATCCCGTTTGGGGTGGCCACAAACAAATCGCCTCCAAGTCGCCCTGTCCCCCGCCATTTCACTGCCCTGCTCCCAACTCACACCCCCCTCTCTCATATACCTCTCCACCCCATCCCTCCATCTCATCCTTGGCCTCCCCCTCCCTCTTCCCCCCTCCACCTCACTCACATACACTCTCTTCGTCAGTCTTTCGCCCTCCATCCTCTCCACATGGCCAAACCACCTCAGTGTGTTCCTCATAACGCTTCCTATCACATCCACATCCACACCACAACGCTCCTTTATATCCTCATTCGTCAGCCTGTCTCTCCACGTGACTCCACAGGCTCCTCTTAAATAACTCATTTCCACTGCTCTCACTCTTGACTTGTGTCCTTCCAACAATGTCCAAGCTTCACTTCCGTACGTTAGAGTTGGTATCACAATACTGTCATGTAGTAACTTTTTTCACTTCCATGCTCACTTCCCTGTTTTCTTATCACTGCTTTCAAGGAACCAGCAACCTTTCTTCCCTGCTGTACCCTTTCAAGCACTTCACACTCCAAACCTCCATCCTTACTCATCACACTACCCAAATACTTAAACGTACTCACATTTTCCAATTCCTCACCATCTAACCTTGCTGTACATTCACTAACTTCACCTCTCTCAAAGACCATCACTTTACTCTTCCCTACATTCACCTTTAGGTTCCGTTTCTTACACACTCTCTCAAACTCATCCACCAAGCCTTGCAGCTCCCCTTCGTCTTCACTCAACAACACAGTATCATCTGCAAACAACAGTACAGGGAGTTTCCAAACACTATCCTCTCTCACCAGGACCACTCCAACATCCACTACCCTACCTTGTACCTCTTTTATTACCCCATCCATGTACAGATTGAACAACCATGGAGACATGACACATCCTTGTTTCAAACCAACTTTCAAAGAGAAAAATTCACTTAGTTCACCATCCACACGCACTGCAGCCTTCGCACCATCGTACATACTCTTCACAGCATTCAACAACTTCCCATCTACTCCATATATTCTTAACACTTTCCACAATCCTTGTCTGTCCACCCTGTCATATGCTTTCTCCAAATCCATGAAAGCCGCATACAACTTCTTTCCCTTCTCTAGAAACTTTTCCACTAAAGATCTAAGAATGAATATCTGATCTACACAACCTCTTCCCTTCCTAAAGCCTCCCTGTTCTTCTCCAACTAATTTCTCTGTTCTTTCTCTAACTCTGTCTATAAGTATCCTACCATACACTTTTCCTATTATACTAAGAAGATAAATGCCCCTATGATTACCACACACTTCTTTTTCCCCTTTTCCTTTGTACAAGGGAATAATTATACCTGACTTCCAATCCTCCGGGACTCTACCTTCCTCCCAGGCCAATCTGCACATCTTCCACATCCATTCTACTACTATCTCTCCCCCATGCTTCAGCATTTCACCACACACTCCATCAATTCCTGGGGCTTTCCCCGATTTAACTTTCTTCATTGCTTCCACAACTTCTATCCTACTGATTTCTTCCTGTCTTCTCACCTCCCTCCTTCTCCCAGCCATTCCCCAGCCACTTATACTTGCATTACTTCCATCCTCTATGTTCAACAATTCCTTAAAGTGTTCTCTCCATCTGCTCACTTTTTCTCCCTTCTCCACTAATAATCTACCATTTTTATCTTTCACTCCCCTGCTAACTTCACTTCCACCCTGTCTTACTCTTTTCACTTCTCTCCAGAACATTTTCTTACAGTCCCTCCACTTTGCACTCAAATTCCTTCCAAATTCCTCATCCACTCTCCTCTTACTCTCTCTTACTAATCTTTTCACCTCTCTCTTCCTTTCCACATACAACTCTCTCTTCCGCCTCTCAACTTCTTCCACGCCCCTATTTCTCACCCATTCATTGTATGCTTTCTTCTTTTGTGCCACAGCCTGTTTCACCTCTTCAGTCCACCACGCTGTTCCTTGTACCCCCCTCCGCCTTCTCTTCCTTCCACACACCACATCACATGCTGCACATATTTCTTCTGTAAATATCTTACACACACCTTCCACGTCTCCCATCTGCTCCAATTCATATTTGCCCAATCGTTCCTCCACTTCTCTCTTATACTCTGCCTTTTTCTCATCCTCTTGTAACCTTTCCACTCTCCTTGCAACTACTCCTTCCTCTCGTCTTTCCCTTCTTCTATTCCTCCATCTCACTTGCATCCTAATTCTGGCCACCACCAACATCGGATCAATATAGGGAATTAAAAAAAACATCATTAAATAACTAAAGGAGTTAAGAATAGGAATCAAGTGGAAAAAAGAGAGGAAAAAGGAAGGAAAGTGAGCCCGCGAGAAAAACAAACATGCAAGGCATGAATAAAAATAAATATGATGGAAAAAAAACGCCAAAGCAACAAATAAAAACATGTTACAGGTAAAGAAAAGCAGCACAAAAAAAAAAAGAAAAAAGAAAAAAAGAAGGAAAGAAAGCAAAATACAATGAAAATATAGAAGTAACTAACTGAAATGAAGATGAATGAAAAGAGGTGGATGTAAGGCATGAAGAGACACAAGACTGGAATGCAAAACAAAACATAGAAAAAAAATAAATCTAATAGATCCATACTACCCCAATCCCCCATGTATATCTAAACATTTCATAATATAGTTGTGTGCGGAAGAAAAAACAAGTGAAAGGAAAATAGCAATTAAAGGCAAAAGAGGGTTAAGAAGAAAACACACACACACAATATATAAATATATATATATATATATATATGTGTGTGTGTGTGTATGTATGTATGTATGTATACTGCATATGCAAGAGAAGGGAAGAATGTATCATAGGAGGGAAGAGGAAGGACAAATTAGTAATTAACCGTATAGAAAATAGACGAAAATATGTAGAAAATACGAAAAATGAGTAAATTAGAGAAAGCAAAAATGGAGGAGGAGAAGGAGGAACAAATATGGAAGGAAAAAGCAGGAAGATGGGAGAACAAACGAAAAGGAGGGAGAGGAAAATGCCATACTCCACACAATTAACCTTCTTGATGGCTGTCCTGTTGTAAGAGTTATGTTTCTCTCTCTCTCTCTCTCTCTCTCTCTCTTTCATTCCTTACCTAAAACTTTCTTCTCTTTTAGGCCATTCACTCTTTCGTGGTCACTTCCCCTCCCGTATTTTACCTCCGTCAATGAAATTGGAGGAGGTTATGCATTCTGTTCTGTTTTTTTTCTCTCTCTCTCTCTCTCTCTCTTTGCCCACGAGAAATTATCTTAAAAAGTTATTGGTGGATTTCAATGAAATTTTGTGGATATGTGGGTCATGGGCACAAGAAGAGTTGCTTACCTTTTGATGATGATCTGTGTTGTCTGGTAGAGGCTTCGGGGAGGGGGGGTTATGCACTCTCTGAGTACGCTTAACTTTTTTCATACAATGCCATATGACATACAGTAAAACCTCGATATAATGGACTTCAACAGACCAGAATCTCTTCTATCATAATCAAGGAGCTACCAGACTAAATTCTTATTTATTGGAAAAAGTCTAAGAAAGTCAGAAGTCCTGACTGCCTGACCACTTCAGGTATGCCTACCACAATAAGGTTAATAAGGACATGTTAATCAGTGTACTGTATTGTGCAGTATTATTATATATATTATGCATTTGATTATTGTAGTGAGTGCAATACTGCAGTGGTAGTGAAAACAGTTTAAAAACCATTGATGCAATGCAGACTAATGTCTGATATATCAGAAGGAGTCCGGGTTAGCAGGGGGAAGTCTGGATGTTGCTTTTATCAGAATTTCGCATTTTTCAGAATGGCTTTGGCCCCAGTTAGTCCGTTATAGTGAGGTTTTACTATACTGTGGTAATGGTAAAGCATTTGAGCGTGACACTATTAGTACTGGTATCCTACCATTAGCTCTCTCATGGTCAGGTCAACTCTCCTCTACAATTTCAACTATCAGTAAATAATTTGTTTAGGGCGAAAATGAATACAAGAGCCTAATAGTGCTAATACTGATAGCAAATCTTTTCATCCTAGTGAAAGAAGTCAAATTTTATTCCATTTAATGCCAAATTATATTATTCAGGTGGGAATGAGTCAGTGGAGGCTGCGAGTGTAATTACTAGTACCATTAACCTTCTTATGGTCAGGATAAAAGCAAATTCCACAAGAGGTTATACATGTCACAGTGGGGCTTGGCAGTCTGGAAGAGTTAACTTCCTTTGTCCTTCCCTCTACTATATATATTTCTCCCTTGTCCATTCATTTGATTCGTGTGCCTTTGTATCTTGAGATACAGCGTATGGGATAGTTTCACGTTCATATACTTTAATTTTCTTCATTATTATTTTTGTCATCGTCATCATTATCTCCATCTCCTCCTCTTTTTCCTCCTTCACTTCCTCCTCCCGTTGCCGGTGCTACTGATGTCACCGCTTGGAGAATGCTTTAGACTACATCTCCGCCACGTCTAAATCTGTTAACCTACAATGGACTTCTTCCCAGAGTGTATTGCTCCTAAACTGTCTCAGCACCAACACCATCCCAACGAGTGTCACCCACTCCTCTCCATCCACCTTTCTTTCTTTTTTTTTATCCAGACAGAGAATGAGACAACCTAACTGCAATATCATTATGGACTTAATCACCATAGATTAGTGCCTCCTCATGAATTTTTATCCGTTGATATTTCTAGACGATTTCTATGACTTTTATTTACTTATTTACTTATTTTACTTGAGGAGATAAAAATATAATTCGTTGCACCCGTCAGTAAAACAATTCTTAGGATCACTAAAATTGGCAGGATATTGTGTGCATTATCATCATCATTGGGACCTCCTTTCCCACCCTAGGGCAGGGTGAGGGGTAGCAATGTCCAGACAACCCAAATTTGCCCAATCCAATGGGCCACTCTTCCAGTCACTCGTCATTCAAGACCCCGGAATCCTGGTTCTATCAAATATGCCAAGAAGATTCACCGAGTTTTGTATCTTCACAGAAACATATCCGATAGGGTCAGTCCAGATGCTGCCACGTTAACTCCTTAACCGCGAATCGTCACTTTCGTGACGCTCGGGCGCAATGAATCATACCGCGGGGCGTCACTTTTGTGATTCTATGTTATTTTGAATTCTCCTGGGCTTTCAAGTGGTGGCTTCTATCATCTATCAGTACTGCCAGTGTCCAAGAATAGTCAGCACTGCTAATGTCATCTGTACTCCCATCCATTGTTGACAATTTAGCCATTTATCCCCGTTCTTGACTCCCCTCCCTACCGCCCCTCCATTACCCTCTCCTCTTGCCTGGCAGGCCGCGCTGTGCTAAGCAAATCTTCCTCGGAATTTTCCACTGATTTCATCCATTGAAATAAGCCCTATGCCCTATTCTTATACAAAATAATATATACCAAAAAAAAATAAGGTAACTGATAGTGCCATACACCTGGAGTTGGCTAAGTAACACCTGGCAACACCACATGTGCACTTGTTCGCTAATTTTCCTTGGTAATTTCCCCTTGAAATATGCCGTGTAATCTGTTCTCGTAATAAAAATATACATAAGAAAGGAAGGGAGAAGCCTAAATGATATTTACATTCACCTGGAACTACCTAATTTCCTACCAGTCATTTCACAGCCTATAAATTAGCAGCTGTCACCTCTCTGATAATGTCAACCCTTGGCGGCCCCATATCCACCTCGTCATTTAGTTCAGTGTTGTTTCTTGAGATGAAAGCATATAGCACTTGCGCCCCTCCATTTCCGCCACTTCTAGAGGGCCCTGTGACTACCCCTACTAAACCTCGTGTGGGAAGGGGTAAAGGACTAAATGACTCTGCTGTGGAGCGTGAATTGGCTAATTTATCCATGATAATGATGGACAGTGACTACAATCATTCTGGTGAATCGTGTGATGAGCCAGTGGAGGAAATGGTGATAAACTACGAGTGCTTCAGTGTCCCAAGTTCATCCTGGCTCCAAGGGAAAGGAGCCCTTATTTACTGGACGTGACAGTGTAACATAGTGTAAATAAAATAGCAATGTAAATAATTACTAATATAAGAATATGAGTACAAATACTTGGAGTAATGACATTCAAAGTTTTGCTCTCTTCTCTAGTGTACTGAACGAGAAAGTTAATGCCTGGAGTGAAAATAAACTACTATTACTGAAGGAAACTTATGGATAAATACTGTATATGTATATATATATATATATATATATATATATATATATATATATATATATAAGTGTAATAAAGTAATAGGAATATAAAGTGTGAGTGTGTTTATTAATAATAAATGACAATACCAGTGGGGAACGAGCGCAAGTGGGAAGCTCATACGGGCTCGTAATTTTCATTGCTTTCACAGTGTTTTTTTTTTGGTGTATGGATTCCAAACTACTTGAAAATCATAGAATAGTGTTTCTAGTGATAATATCTGGCTGTGGTAATCATATTACAGGGTGTCGGAAAGTGTAAAGTGGAGAATTCATTACCCAACTTCAGAAGTCTCCACAAGTCCTACGGTACTCGACGAAGGCTCAACAAACATCCCAGGAGTAAGCCGAAGGTATGTGCCATAAGCACATGTAATTATAATATTCTAGGATTAATAATTGATTTTTGGCAAATATTTTTAAAAAGGCAGTCGGAGCTTGAATATCCTCGCAGGATGCGCAAGGAGCGCAAAAACATCATCGCGGTGTAGGGGTTAAAAAGGGGTGCCAAATCCCTGATCATGCACTTCTATTTCCAACATTCATCCAGTCAGCTTGATCTCTTGTCAGTTCCCTATCCTCACCGACTTCCAAACCTCTGTTCCTCACACACTCATCTACCATAATTATCTCTCCACCTGTTTCTTTGGCCTACCTTGCCTCCTCCTTCCTTCAGATTCGCTCAGATATACCTTTTTTCACCACTCTATTGTTATCCATGCTCTCCACATGACCATACCATCTCAGTACACTCTCTTCGATTCTGGTGTCCACATCTTTCACGAATCACATTCTTTCGTATCCTGTCCACCCTCTATACTCCACATACATTCTTGTGTGAGTATACTAAACTGTCACCAAATTGGAGGAGCTAATGTTGACATGATACTGATTTGATTACACGTCAAAAAAGTGTGTAATATGGGCTACATTATATCGTCTTCACTGAAATATACTTATAACAGTAGTTGTACATTTTCATATTCCATATGTTTTTCAGTTGGTTTTAGGATGGGGATGCTGGTGGGTGGGGGTAACCTTCTATTTTGCTAATCATTTTAAACTAAAATGCATTCGAATTATGTTCCTGTCGTTCCAAGCCTGTACCTCCCTCTTTTTTCGTATGCATTCCTGTTTGCCCTGTTATTTTCCTTGAGTCGAGTTGTCATGCCTGGAAAGTATTGCTCAAGGGATGAGAGGGTCCGTATCATTGCATGGAGGCAGGATAATGTCCCTGTCAACACGATTTGTAAATGTACTGGATGCGCAAAGGCGACTGTCATGAAGATTCTTGCTGCAGCGTGCAACCTGCAACCTGATGTCATACCAAAGCACAAGCATGGCAGTGAAAAGAAGAGGACGACTTCCAGAGGTACATATACACTTCTGAAGAGGGAAGTAATCAAGAATCCTTGACTGACGGCAGCAGAATTAAAGAGAACGCATCCACAGCAGTTACAAGACGTCTCATTTCGAACTATCCAACACCACTTCCAGAAGGAGATGAGTTTGCCAAGCCGCACCACAGCCAAGAAACCGCTTCTCACTGACTACGTGAAGAAGCAGCGCATTCATTTGCCAAGAAGTATGCACACTTGATATCGGATGAGTGGAGAAAAGTTGTTTTCAAATGAAAGTACATTTCAAGTGTTCCAGGTGCATTCTGCCAATGTTCGTCACCCTGCCTCCCTTTGTTGATATGACCCTGCTTACAAAGGTGCCGACTGTTAAGCGCCCACAATCAGTAATGGTATGGAGATGTTTCTCAGGTGAAATGGGAAAGGGAGGCCTCTACTTTCTTCCTAAGAATTTGATGATGAATTGTGGCCGGTGCATTCAAGTTCTGAAAGATCATTTGTTAAACTTTTTTGCTATTCACGGGTGCGACTTTTTCATGCACAATTCAGCTCCATGTCACAAGTCAAGAAAGGTGACAAAATGGCTTCAGGATAATCGGATTGAAGTCTTTAACTGGCCTGGCAACAGTCCGGATCTAAATCTGATAGAAAACTGCTGGACAAAGATGAAGAAAATCATGCCAGAGAAGACATCCAGTCTGGACAACCTCAAGACTGAATTGACAAATGTTTGGTGCAAAAAAATGTCCTTAGATTACTTTAGAGATCTCAAGTGATTCCATGCCAAAACGCATCCAATTGGTCCTGAAAAACAAGGGAAACGTGATTTCATATTAATGAATGGCATTTCATGAACAAACATGGTGATATACTATGATTTATGTGTTTTTTAATTCTTTGTAAAGGGATGTCCTAAGTCAATTTCTGGTAGTTGTATCTCTCTCTCTCTCTCTTTCTCTATGTATATATATGTACAGTGTGTATATATATATATATATATATATATATATATATATATATATATGGATCCTCTGTGATACAGTGGTTGAGTGTGCGTTTCGCTGGTGAGCGCGGTTGGCCTCCCGCCAGAGCTGTAAAAACTTTAGGAAGCATTCACCTAGCCACTTGCTACTTTGGCGGATACAAGGGGTGCTGTGGTTAAACCAGTGTCGCATACTAGTATGCTTGCACCCAATCGGATTAAGGCGGGCCGATTACACTTCGTTCACAGACTACACACACTTCCAAAGCCACTACAGTTACACTCACAGACACTTCTTACCCTATATACAGTCTCTACCAGACAGCCTAAGCCACTGGGTAGAGATACATTGGCTGTATCGTCCCTGCTTCGGTAGTGATAGGCCGGTCCTGCAGTGGACCTCAACGGCTGATTTTGATATATATATATATATATATATATATATATATATATATATATATATATATATATATATATATATATATATATATATATATATATATATATATTTTTGCAGTGGACCTCAACGGCTGATGTTATATATATATATATATATATATATATATATATATATATATATATATATATATATATATATCTCATCAGCCGTTTGAGTGTCCACTGCAGGACCGGCCTATTCCTACCGAAGTGGGGATGATACAGCCAATGTATCTCTACCAAGTGGCTTAGGCTGTCTAGTAGAGATTGTATAGGGTTAGAAATGCTTATAAGTGTAATTGTTGTGTTGAAGTTGCTTTGGATGTGTGGGTAGTCTGTGAACCAAGTGCAACCAGCCTGCGCAAGCCGACTGGGTGCAAACATACTTTAGAGTATGCGACACTGGTTCAACCACAGCACCCCTTGTGTCCGCCAAGCAGTATGTGACCAGAAGAATGCTCCCAAAGATTTTTATCCTGGCGGGGCGCGAACCCTTTACCACTGTACCACACACACACACACACACTTTACCACTGTACCACAGAGGCTCCATATATATATATATATATATATATATATATATATATATATATATATATATATATATATATTCTCTCTCTCTCTCTTTTTTTTTTTTTTTTCTCTCTCTCTCTCTCTCTCTCTCTCTACACTGTTATGTGTGGCTGATAAAATTACTTATATTCTCACGTATCATTCATAGCATTTTTTATTCACTTCATTTCTTAACATCATGCTTAGCACTTGTGTGAACAGAGATGAGTTTTGTGAATATCAAACAGAGAGCAGCTGGCCTGGCTGTGTGTTGTCGCTTGTTGAAGTGTTATATCGTGAGGTGAAGTTTGCCTGTAGGAGTTTCTATCGCTGTATGATATGTACTTTTGAGCCTTCCCGATGTGTCAGCTAATGCGCACATCCTCTCTGGAACCATCCCTAATGTCGTTGTTGCCGTTAGCTCTGCCCTCTCGGGGTTTGCCCATGTTAGTTTCGACCTTGTTAAAGAGTTTCGGTTACTCCTTTTGTGCTTCTGTGAGTTTGTATTTAAAATCCGCAGAGTCTGTTACCAAGTTGACTTAGCGGCTGAAATTATGACGGTGTGTTGGTATGCTCTGCTCCAGGACATTCTATATATTGCAGTATACGAGTATTTGTCACCCGTGAGTTACTGCTTATTAATCAAGAGTGTTAGCACATCATCTTCTTATTAGGTTGTACTTCTTGGTACTGGAATTATTTATACCAACTGCTAATTTAATAATTCCAATTGCTTGTGCTAATGTCACCTATTTTAATTAAGTGCCAAGAGCCTGTATCTTTACATTTTTAGTCTTTACTCTGCCTCAGGCGGTTTCATAACCCAGGGGCTAGTTTCAGTGTTCTGGTTTACCATGGCTGTTGTTCGAAACTTTAAGATAATTTCTGGAAGTCTTAGTTTGACAATCTTTTTCGAGCCTGTCTGATTTTATTCCTGTAGCATTAAGTTAATGTAAAGTAAACTGAGTTAAGTATTTTTATTGCCAATTTCATCCCTCCTTTCGGTTACTGCTATTTGTTTTAGATGTTATTACCATTTTTTTCCCTTTCTGAGCTCACCACTTGGTGTGACTTGCTGACACTTAGTACTTTAAAATTTTCATTCCGCACTTTACATCAATCTTCAGGCAGTCAGATACACCTTTAGCCCCACCTCGCCCTAACAGAGTGGCGACCTTTGTCAGGACTGTGAAAACTAGGTTTTGTAGAATTTAAGCAAGTTTGTGTAAGCTGTCATATCCCCTGAGTGCTGCATATTTACTTGTTGGAGTGCCAAGCTTTGGCCGTCATGGAATATGTAACCCTTCGCTCTCCCACAGCCCCCCTCCATACTGTTTCGGATGAGGATGCCCATGCCCATGTAAATTCCTCACCTAGCTTGATGGTGTTGTAAAGTCAGAGCTTCATTCCTCTTGTCTTAGGCTAGAAGATCAGGGTTCCCATTTCCCTAATATCTTTTTCCAGGATGTCGGGTTTGAGCAAGGTAAGGGGGAACACTAGGCTCAGTTTGTGTGGATGAAGTAGTGAAAGAGAAGGCAAAGATACTGTAGAACTGGCGACGTTAGAGCAGCAGGCAAAGATAGTCCAGACAATGATAGAATATGCAAAGTTGCAGTAACAGACAAAGAGCAAATGAAACTTGATCATGAGTAGCCTACTGTAAGAGACCCTCGGAAGGCCAGTCAAATTCTTCTCCTCCCCTCCCATGTTTCACTCCTACTAATCCCACTAAAATAGTACCTTACTTTGACAGGACCTTTGTTTTGGAATTCTCATGATTCGAAAAATTTCTTTTGGGAACAATTGGCCTAAAGATCGTTGGCCTACCCTAGTTCGAACAGTACTTAAAGGCAATGCCCTCAGAATGTTTCACAGTTTAAGTTTTGAAGAATGCTTTTATTATGAGGTTTTGAAGAATCCAGTTTTCTGTGCTTATGAATGAAGACCTGAGGCATACCGCCAATGGTTTAAGGATATTGAGAAGTGCCTTCCAAGAGTCTTAGACATGTGCATGACGCTTTCCAAATGTGGATCCACAGTGAAAATGTGGCAAATTGTGATAACCCATGCAGCGCTTGGCTGAGGGATATTGTAATCCTTGAGAATTTCCTGGATAAATTAGACAGTGAAATAAGGATTCATTTATCAGACAGTAAAATTAAAACTGTCTCTGAAGCAGCTGTCATTATTGATGATTATGTATTGCATGAATATGGCAGTAAACTTAAGGAATTCTCTATGAATTTCCCATTTAAGAAGTATACCCCTCAGCAGAGTAACCAACACTCGGGTAAGTCAGATTTAGCCGCTAATTGCAAACCTACAGTAATCCCTCTTGTGCACCGTCTGATATCTCCTCTGATTTTTTCAGGCACCCTGATCACTTTCGTACTTATTGTAAGCATCCAGGTCACAGTGTTGAAGTGTTTTAAGAAGAATGTTCCATCTAAGCCTGTCAAGCTTCTTCGAAGTGAACCAGTGGTGACTCCGGTTTACCCTCCAGGCCTAGAAGTGACTGGAGAGTCTTGTGTTTCTTTCCCCTCTCAGCTTGTATCAGAAACTAGGGACAAGGAGCCCACTGTTGAATCACAGGCAGGAGGTGGTATGTCCGTGCCCATTCCTGATGCCACTTCACTTTCTGGAGACGTCCTGGTGGCAGTTAGCAGTGCCCTCCTGTTTCTTCACTTGCTCCATAAGTGTTTTTTGGCGTGGCACTGTTTGACGGAGCCGATTTTCCTACGAAAATTCTACGTGACACTGGAGCTTCACTGTCAATGTGGTTAAGCCCTGAACTTAAAGATTCAACTAAGGAGTCTGTACTAATTCAAGGAGTATCTGGCACAATGGTTATCCCTGTAGTGCATGGAGACTAGAAATGTAAAGCTGCTTTTTTGTGATGTTAAAAGTCAAGATATGTTTATTAATACTGGTATCGCAAATTTACTATCGTGTTGATACCCATTTTTGCGAGCACCAAAACTCAAAACGATTTTGAATTTTAGCATGACTAATCAAGATTAGCCAATGTTCCTCCCGAGGAAGTCTGACCGATACTGGCATTCCATTTTGTAAACAAACCCAGCGCTACCAATGTCGAGCCAAACTCGATAGAGAAGAAGAAAAGAGGTTATGTTCTATTAAGACATAAAAGTTTTCCCATATAAGTTTATTTGACACAGAAAATCTATATTTGCTATCAGCTGACACCTTTGGTGGTACCATCTGGCAGCAACTTTATTAAAAGTTCTTCATTTAAACCTATCGAAGCATAAAAATCATCTCATATAAGGTTATTCGACATGGCTAGTTACTTTTTACAGCAAAGCGAAACATAAGCCTCACAACAGACCTCAGAGCAATTCTACTCTGGTTTTCCCTAATGCTACCACAACGTGAGGGTCATGAGGATATTGACAATTTTACCTTGTGTCCAAGAACAATGGTACAGCTGCCCTTTCATTTGACACCAAAATTTCAAGCAAAAGCCCCCGTCTGGTCGGTGGCATGACAAATAATATCATTTAATATCCTCTACTTTGCAGAAAATCTCCCAAGGCAGCCTTATGGCACACCAACGAATGTTCATAGATGGCTCTGAGGTAAAGGCAATAATATCTTAGTGACCCATTTTTGCAACACTCACTTGAAACTCAGTATCAGCACAAATGGATACCAAGATAATCTTGACTTGAAAATGTCACGAAAATGTGACAACTCATTTGATTGGCCAGTGCGCCTCGGACTAGCTGACTCTCTTCCTCATCAAGGGGTTGACCTGCTGCTGGGAAATGATTTGCCAGGTGAGAATAAGCGTATTACTCCTGTACTATGCAAGATGTCTGTGCCTCATGATCCCCCACAGGTTGATAAAGTGGATGCAGATGTGCTTCCAACGTGTGCTGTGACATCATCTATGGCACGGGCAGAGTGGAGACAAGACAATGTGCCACTTAGGGAAGTGAAGTCTGGTGATCCTGAGGCCATAATGGAAACTTGCCCTAAGATAGCAATGGAAGACGTCAATGAGATAGGCTCCAACGATTGTTATTCTCTGTAAGAGATATTCATGAATTTATCTGACGATAACTCTACTGTTCCCATTGAGAAGGTGAGTGATGAAAGATTGAAGGAGCTGCAGGCAGGTGACACAGAGATTCAGAAGCTGTCATTAGCTGCAATGAAGGATTGCACTGTTGGTTGCTGTTACGAGAGGAATAAAGTATTGTGGAGGTGCTGGCATCCCCTGTATGTTAGTTTTGGCGACAGAGAGTGTTGTGCCCAGTGCTTGTAGAAAGTAACTGTTGGAGTTGGCTTACGCTACCCCCTTTTCAGGCCACATGGGAGTGAGGAAAACCCTGGGGCAGCTGCGAGTGGAGTTCTACTGACCGCACATGGCTACAGATGTGGCCCAGTTTGTGCAGTGCTGCCATACTTGCTGGTTGTTTGGGAAGCCTAATCCATTCATACGTAAATTAACTCTCATTCCTGTTCCTGCCTTTGACTCCCCATTTACTCGTATTGTAATTGATATGGTTGGACCCCTGCCACCTACATCCTCTGGTAATAAGTACCTGTTAATCATATCTGATTCTTCCACTAGAATCCCAGAGGCTATTCGTGTTCATTCCCCAAAGTCAAAAATAGTTGTTCAGGCATTGCTTAATTTCTTTACTAATTTCAGGTTGCTGAGGGAGGTTCAGTCTTATAGGTCTAATTTTCCTTCAAATACCTTCCAGCAGTCCATGGCGATGCACGGTTTCGTCCCATGTAGAGCAGTGCTTAACATCCCGAGAGCCAAGGTTCCCTAAAGAAATACCACCAGACCCTTAAACCGTTGTTTCAGAAGTACTGCTTTGAGCACCTGATGGACTGGGATCGAGGAATGCCATTCCTCTTGTTCGCCAGCCATGAACATCCTCAGGAGAGTTTAAGTGTCTCCCTTAATGAGCTAGTATTCACCCACAAGGTAAGCGGCCCGTTATCCGTCATTAAAGATGCTTGGGCTAGTGATTCCACCCCGAGCCATAGTGTACTTGAGTTTGTTAATGATTTTAAGAGCAGGATGTGTAAATACTTCCAAGTGGGTAGAGAGAACTTGAAATAGGCTAAAGGCAGCATGAAGAGGAAGTATGATAAAGAAGCTCGTTTTCTGAGAATTCAGAGTTGGTGATTAAGTGTTAATGCCATTGCCTCTCCAAGGACAGCCTTTTGCTGCTAAGTGTTGTGGCCCTTATTCTGTGGTGCATAAAGTGAGTAGTACTGACTAATTAGTGGAAACACCAGACATGCAGAAATCTTATTACCATGCTCCAGAGGCCCCAGTAACTGTGCATCTAGTCTCGGTTGAAGAGAGTGAGAAGGTACTCATTAGTTTGATAACCCAGGAACAAAATGAAGAAGACTTTGACAATTACTGCAAATGCTTGGCAAAGCAACACTGAGGCCAGATTGTCCCTTGGTATAAAGGTTTCGCATTTGCCAAATCAGTACGTAAAACTTTTAACACTTCTTTCTGCATTTAAGGATTTCTTTGGTAGCTTCCCTGGGCGGATGATCTGGATCAAGCATGATGTCGGTGTGGATGACACACTCCCTGTTAAGTTGCCACCTTATCGTGTCTGCCCTGAGCGCCTAGGAGCCCTCTGCCAGGAGTTGAAGTACATGCTGGACAATGATCTTATCCCCCCTTGTGTGAGCCCACGGAGCTCCTCTGTGACCCTGCAGGCCAAGCCTGATGGAACAGCGAAATTCTGGATAGAATACTGCCCAACATGCTGATTAGGGCCGATATATTTCCCCTGGCTTGATTAGAAGACTATGTTGATTGCATTGGTTTGTCCCGTTACTTCATTAAGGTGGACCTTAAGAAGGGCTTCTGGCAGGTGCCCTTGACAGAGTGGGCGAATGATGTATCGTGTTTTGTGGCAGATGGTCAAACTTATCGTTGTCATGTGATGTCGCACGGGATGAAAAATGACCAAGCTACCTTGCAGAGACTTACGAGCCCAGTTGTTTGTGGGCATCCAAACTGTGTGGTGTACTTGGATGATGTGGTAATGTTCTGTGATAATTGGGATGACAACCTGGAACAATTAAATAAGTTGCTTTCCTGACTCTGTAAAGCTTACTTTGTTGCTAACTTAAAGAATTGCGAATTTGTTCATGCTTAAGTTCAGTACCTTGGCTACATAGCTGGTCACGGTTGTCTCTGTCCCCCTTATTCAAAGGTGAAGGCCATTAATAAATTTGCCACACCTGAAACCAGACAGGAGATATGGAGGTTCTTGGACATTGTTGGTAATTAAACATAATTTATTTAGAACTTTTCAAGTGTTGTGGCCCTACTGACAGACTTGTTAAAGAAAGAAAAGAAATTCTGTTGGGCTGAAGTGACTGTTAACATGATTGGTTTTGGGAGTGAACAGAGATGAAATGCAGTGCCAGGAAACGTGACACTAGCAGAGATGAAGAACGCTGTGAAGCGACTGAAAAATCAGAAACCAGCTGGGATTAATGACGTGTATGCAGAGATGGTTAAGTGTAATGGTGAAAGTGGAATGAAGTACTTGTTGGAGATATGTAAGAAGACATGGATAAATGAAACTGTGCCTGTACAGGGGAAAAAGGAAGTGGTTTTACCCCTGTACAAAAGTAAAGGTGAACAAAGTGAGTGCAAGAGTTATCATAGAATAAGTCTGCTGAGTGTTGAAGGGAAGGTATATGCAAGAATTATTACAGAAAAAGAGAGATATCAGAAATTCTAGCGAGTGAGTAACAGGGTGGCTTTAGAAGTGGCAGAGGATATGTGGATCAAATATTTGCAGAGACAAATAGTGGAGAAGGTGAGTGAGAAAGACAGTTAAGTGTTTATGGGATTTATGGATCTGGAAATAGCATACGGCAAAGAAGACAGAGAAGAATAGTGGAAGGTATTGCACATGTACGGTGTAGATGCCGTCAAGCCGTTTTATGATGGCAGTGAGGCATGTGTAAGGGTTAATGGGCATCTAAGTGAATGGTTCATGATCAGTGTAGGAGTGTGACAAAGTTGCATGATTGTTCAATATATATATGAATGAATAAGAGAAGTAAAAACAAAAATAATGGAGAGAGAGAGAGAGAGAGAGAGAGAGAGAGAGAGAGAGAGAGAGAGAGATGGCTATGGTAATGAATGGAAAATCTCAAATTTGTTGTATGCTGATGATGCAGTGCTACTTGCAAATACCAGACAAGAGCTTGGTAGTTTAGTGCAGAATTTTGTAGACGTCTGTGGGCAACGAGCTTGAGATAACAATATTACATTACTATTAAAAAGGCTTATCGTCATAGCAATAACTAAAAGAGCTCAAACTCCATTTTCTGCCTGACTTCCTGCTGCCATAGCTGCACCAACTCCAGTTTCAGCATTAGTCCTCTCTCCAACTCTTGTCACAGCAGGAGTTCAACTACTCATCCAATTTAGACCTGCATTGTCCGAAACAATTTTGCTTGCCCTTTTACTATTTAGTTCTTTAACAATATTTATATCTGGGCTTTGAGCTGATTTTGAATGTTTTTTTTTTTTTTTTTTTTTTTTTTAAGTCATTGCCCTATCCACCCTCAGCCAACTTGGAATAGTGTTAAGGATTTTGTCTCTAGGATTTGAAGACCTTGCATTTTTCGATCTTGTAACCTATGCATTAATCAAAGCTCTTTTATTCATATGTGCTGGGGCTATAATTCTTAATGTAAAAGAATATCAAGATATTCGACTCACAGGAAGACTAGTAATTACCATACCACTAACTTGTATATGCATAAACCTCGCAAACCTTGCATTATGTGGAACCCCCTTTTTAGCAGGATTTGACTCGAAAGAACTTATTGTAGAAGTTGCTTTTATAAGATGAATTAACACTGTAATTTTATTTCTTTACATCTTTGCAACCATATTAACAGTGTGTTACACGTTTCGTTTAACATGTCGATTCACGTTGACGTATACATACATCCTAATATTTTGTCACTGTGACTACCATTGACGTATATAAATGCACTGCAATTGCAAGATCCGTCATTTGCACATTTTTCAAATTTCGCACGTGATTTTTGGTACGTATACACGGGATACCTTCCCCTACCTGACGCCAAGTGAGGACAGTGCCTTACCCCGCGTGACCTCCCCCCTCCCGCACGCCATTGTCTCGGCAACCCACCTGTTACCAGTAACCTGGCCAGTAAAGACGTCGTGCCACGATACGAAATTCAAAGCCAGAGTGATTCCCCAATCGATGACAATATGGAGGACAAAGTTTATATACTGTTAGAGGAAGAAACAGTCAGAAATGATGATCAGGTAATGTCACCAAATAAAGTATGATATGTTGATGTGTTTGATGATTGAATCAACGATTAGATCCCCTATATTACTGTGCGAAAACCAATATACTGTACTCTTGTACTGCATATAAAATCGTATCAAATAAATAAATAGATAAATAACTATTATTTGTGGTTTGAAATAGTTACCCATTCCATGGAACATGTCTTCTCTGGAGCCAGGCCCCATAGAAAACACAGGCAGGTGAGGGTATTGTTACCTATACCACATTCTAAAGCTCAGGAGGGCGATTTCTCTATGAATTTTCGATGTTTCTCATAAAAAGCAGAGGTTTTAGACCCCCCCCCCAAAAAAAAAACGAAAATCTGTTGGGATTGGGGGAGGTCATTGGTTAAAAATCTGCTGGGATGAGGTGGGTTAATTTTGTGTTCTATAACCGGAGAATTTTAGCTAGATTCAGAAACATTAGTGACTCATCTTCTGTTATTGTCCCTCCTATGTTAGCTCTAAGAAGAGGAGCCATTTTAAGAGGAGCTTTACTATCTTGATTAATCTCTCCTGAGTCTTATGTTCTTTGCCTCTCTCCTCTCATAAAAAATCTAGTTTTAATAATTAGATTCCTTGGGGGCTTAATGGATTATTTACTAAACATTATGAACGTAAACATCAAGTTAAATTGACTTAATTTTTTACCCACAAGTTGTGTTCTCAGGCTCTATATGATTCTTACCATTTCTTTCCACTTTTAACCTTTCCAAATCTTTCCAAAGTCTAGGCCAAGCTTACTCTAAAATAATCGATAAAGGATGGTCTGAAACATGCGGGGCTCAAGGAATCTTCCAAACGCTAATAAATACATCTAAATTGCATCAAATACTTAGAGATGGGAACTTTAAATCATTTATAGAGATCTCCTTAGTTCTCACTCTCATACTTTCATTGTTTAATATTTACTTTTACGATTTCTTTGTAGAATATCTTTGACTGTGCTGAGTTTAACCCCCAGCCACCAGGGACGGTTATATCTGATGCAAAATTGGTGGATTGGGGCTCCCAGGGGATGGCTATAATCGCAAGTGTTTTCTCGTCACAGTTTGAAATGGCCTTCATTTGACTTCGTCACCAAAGGGTGGGGATATCCTCCTGCCACCCGAGGCAAGCATATCACAGTCATGTCTGTGACTCTGCCAGGTGTAGGATGAATTTTTCTTAGGTCTCTCATCCGATTCCATTCCTGCCTTCTGTGAACCCTTGCCTCATAACCCCTGCCAAGCCTCTTTCCAAGGATGCTAGGAAAGGGCTAAGTGATAATGCCATAGAGTGTGTCTTGGATGCAACTGTGTCTAGTTTTTTTAGTAAATGGAGAAGTTATTACGGTGAGAGCAAAGCAAAAGTTGGTGCCACACGCACACGCACAGATACAGCCTGCCTAGCCGCCAAAATTTACGTGTATTCATCACGTCCTTACTCATCAACGCAACCACTTACATGGCTGGGGATGGATTTATTCACAAGAAAAAGAGTTGAGGAGTAATATGGTTTTTATTTCTTTCCTAACTGCTATACTTTCCAAGATAATAAGGTTTAAAAACAAGCAACTTCGGGGAGATTGCCCATACCGAGAGGCCGGAGATAGTATAAATAGCCTGGCCTGGAGGGGTTAAATAAGTTACCATCTAGACAGAGCTGGATTTTCATTCCATCAGGGTTCATTTATTGGTGACTGGAAAAGATGACTGTAGTTAGATGTTAAAAATGACAGAAACCATGACACATCCTTGCTTTACACTCACATGCACATTCAAGGGTTTGGATTTCCTCCTTCCTATGGACATGCGGACTCTTCAGAATGGTAGGAAATTTGAAACTCTAAAATTTGAAACAGCATTCTGTAAAAGTTCTCTATTGACAGTGCAAATGCTTCTGCAAGATTGATGAATGCAATATGCAAGTCACCGTTCTGCTTGTGATATTTCTCTTGTATCTGTCAGGTAACACAGATTATATCATAGGTACTTCATTCCTTCCGAAATCAACATTGTGTTTCAGGAAGTGTTGATTCATTTAAAATGTTTTGACAGTCTGGATTAATTTTCTTTGTTTGTACTTTGTCAGCATTCACAAGGAGGGAGATGTAGGCTATCTACTGTTGTCACAATTTGAGTGGTCCCCATTCTTCTTGTAGATGGTTACAACATCAGAGGTAAGCCATTCAGATGGAACTTGTTCTTGGTTCCAGATAGTCAGTATGAGATTATGTGGGCACTTGTGAAATGACTGGCCACCCTTTTTGATCAGTTCAGATGGTATGCCATTAGGGCCAGGGCTTTTGTTATGTTTTAGAGATCAGATAGCCTGAGCAGATTCTGAGAGCGTATGTGGGACATCTAGATCAACTCCTTGAGGGGCATTTCTAATGTTATCAGTTATACTGTGCTCCAATGGGTTTCACTAATTCAGTAAAGTGTTGAAGTGTTGTGCCCATCTTTCTAGGACTGCTTGCTTGTCTTTCAAGAACTCTCATTCTGCTGATTGAATAGGGTTATATTGTGTTTGGTTGGACCATGGTTGGTTTTAATGGACTTGTAAAACTCATGATGGTCGTCTAGATCAGCCAGCCTTTGCAGCTATTTCCTTGTTCAGTCTACCATTTGTTCTCCATGTAATGTAGTTTTCTCTGCATTTCACTTCTGAACTTCTAGAATTCACTTTAGGATTAAGGAGGAAGGGCGAGCCAGCCATTTGTTTTGTGCTTTATTCTTCATTGCAGGAAGGTTACATACACCTTCAGCATTTTCATCAAACCAGTCTTTATGGAGGTAGGTGGAGAAGACTAGGGTTTCTTCTGCAGTGCTTTGGAGCAGTGACTTAATGTTTTGCCACTCTGTGTCTAGGTTTGTTGAACTGTTGCATGAATTAAGGAGTGAGCATTGAAAGAGTTTGTTTGTAATAGTGTTGTGGAAAGTATTACAAGATACTACATCCATTAAACTACTGCAGTTTAGTTTCGTGGTGGATGGTCTGCGGTATATTTGTGGGCGTATGACTAGTTGCAGTTTGTGACTATAAGGTAATGGTCTGTTGAGCAATCAGCACCTCTCATAGCTCGGGTTATAAAAAGTCTTCGAACTCGCTGCCTTACAATGACATGGCCAATTAGGTGCTAATGTCTAGACGGGTGCATCCATGTGGTCTTGTGTTTATTCTTAAGTTGAAAAATGGTGTTGGTAATGACCAGACTGTGTTCTGAGCACAAGGAAAGCAGTCTAAGGTGATTGTTGTTTATGTTACCAACGCAATGGAAGCTTATAATGCATTGCCAGAGATGATAATCTTTTCCTACTCTGGCATTAATCATGCAGGATCAGTACTGAGCAAATGATAGGATCCATTGAGTCATGAAAGGAATCTTTGACGGTATCCTTAGAAGCAAGTGTTGGGGGATTGGCACTGATGAGTTTTGCATAGTAGCCTTTTGAGAGTGGTATGTGCCAAGACATCAAACTCTCTGATGTACCACAAGTATTTCTTGGATATTCTGTAGTTAGTTGTAAAGCTAATGCCATGGTTTCTTCTTACATTATCTGGATATCCCCTCCAGGGGTGGGTATACCCTTCTCCTGTTTTAACTAAGTTGTCTTCTCCTGAGGGGAGCGTCTCAGACAAGGAACAATGTCAATTATGTATCTTTTTAGTTCATGGGCAATGAGGGCAGTTCATTGGCGTGGTCGTGTGTTGTGGTCAGTATCATGCAAGGTTATTATTACAAGTACCAAGAGTCAGATGGATTCTTTTGGTTTTTCGACCACAATGTGAGATGCCTTGACAGATGCGATTATCTGCCCACTTGGTGTGGAGCAACAAATGTTTACGATACCTTTTCTAAACCCTTCCCTGTCAGAGGAAAGCAGTTGAGCATCCGTTTCCGGTTGCTTAGTTGCACTGGATGCTGGCGATGACATGAGCTGCTCCTATGCCATCATGCCAGCAACCACTGGTCCAGTACTGTCTGTGTTCAGGACTCGAGGTAGCGACTTCCAGCCACATCCATAACCTGTCACTGTCACCCTATCCTATTACCATAGGTTCTTGGTTTTGATGAAAAGATGAAATGGGAGATGAGTATAGGAGTGGGCTTGTGTAGTGAATGGAAATGCTGTTATGGTGAGGGTGCACAGTCCTTACCACCACGTGACTTGTTTCTTCTCAGCACGAGACGATGGCATGAAGATTCGTGACGACCATCTACTGAGCAGGGTTGCAAGAGTCTGCTGAGAGCTCTGTCTGTCGAGCCCTGCCTTCAATGGGGCCCCACTCACGGATTTTTCGTCTGGAGTTTACTCCCGAAGCTTTAACTCATCCAAGGGCAAGACTTGGGAACATTTAGCCTGACTCCCTCACTCATCGCTCCTGCAGCATGGGTACCCCTGTGATCCTGCTAAGTCCGGGGGGATCTGCCCCCCTGGTACAGTCCACCAGATTAACAGGGCACGCAAGAACCCAACCACGACAATGTGGTTCAAATACACATACACATACACACACACACTTACACAACATACGATTCAGTATGAATAAAACACACACTCATTGTTCTTCGTGCATTAAAAAAAAAATCAGCTAATACTGAAATATTCCCATAATGTAAAACAAAAAAAAATAAAAAAAAAATAAATAAATAAAATCTTCTCTCTCACTGACACACTAGGAAAAAATATATAATTAAATGCACACAGCTTTACTCCAAATTGAGGCCGTTATCCATTAACTTTTTCCACAGTAATTTTTTCCTTGCACTTTTTAGTGACTTTTTTTGGGTTTATATTTGACAAGGAAAGCAGGAGGTGGTTTTATATTGCAGATTATAATAGGAATGTAAGAGGGATATTAGGAGATGGATGGGTGGATGGATAGATGGACACACACACACACACACACACACACACACACACACACACACACACACACACACACACACACACACACACACACACACACACACACACACACACACAGTCCAGCGCTACTGTATAGGACGCGTTGCTGAAAATGCTAATATTCCGCTTCCCATAACTGAAAATAATAATTATCCCTTAATTCGCGACTGATTCTTCGTCACACTTCCCTATGTATGTTTATGCTCTTTGTATCGCTTTAATACTTAGTTTGCATTAGTAACATACATCAGAGTATCGTGGTGTTTCGTGCATGGATTATGTGTAATGTGTAGGATTAATCGCCAACGAAGGGGTGTTACGAATCTCCAAAACTGAGCAGAATAATCCTACTTGGTTCCATCTGTTTTGTGTTATTATTCGTTCTATTTGTGATAACTAAGCACAGCGAATTTCGTTGTATTGATCAAGAGAGAGAGAGAGAGAGAGATTGTGCCGAGTTAAAGACATATGAGCATAGTGAGCAGAAGGGGATGATTGGGAAAAATGACATATGAAGTAAAGTGCGAGAGATATTAAGTAAACGGGGAGAGAGAGAGAGAGAGAGAGAGAGAGAGAGACTGTATACGTCATGGAGGGTAAAGTGAGATGGATGAAACAGAGATGGCGTAATGGGATATAGAACTAAAGAACAATGTGAATGAAAGCGTGAATGGAAGTGAGGCAGACACAGATGGAGCAGACAGAAACAGCTGGAAGGGATAAATTGATGTAACAGAACTATTGCAGAGGTATATAGACAGCGATATAGATGAAACACTGAGATAGACATTGATGAAGCAGAGAGAGAGCTGAATGAGATAAATAGTTGAAACAGAGATTATATATAAGTAGAAAGATAGAAAGCAATATAGATGATAAAGTGAGATAAGCTAGATGGATCTGAGAGATAAAGCTGAAAGCGATAAAAATCTGAAACAGATAGATAATGGAGAAAGGTAGAGAGTGAGATGGACGAAGTGATATAATATTTATGTAAGAAATATACATACATCAAAGTTAAGTTAATGAAAGTCAAGCTTAAGTATGGAGAGGGAGTGAAAAAAATTATGCTTAAGGAGAGAGAAAGAAAGTTATGCTTTGGAATATCTTAATAAGGTACCATTCAGAATCAATATTCGAGAGTACAGCTAGGTGTGCTATGAGGGTAGGTGTTGAGAATATAGGCCGCTGAGAACACGCCTGTCAGATCAGTGGCGTAGACTCCACAGAGTTCCCGGCCCGGAATTAACTGCCCGTCCTCCTAGCGCCATAGTTCCCAAATGAATACCCAAATGGGTACCATAAATATGTAGCATAATTTTCTCAGTTTGTCCCTAGTCCATTGCCGTGTTCCGTCCTTTTCCTCCTCTTATTCTTCTCCATGTTTGTCCACCTTCCTGTCTACATGTAAGTCTGCCTGCTCTTGTTCGTCCACCCCATCCCTGCCATATTCAGGCAGGAAGTTCCCGGGGGTCAGTGAAGACAGGCGTGGGGGGTAGGTCTTCATGGCATGGGGCTGGGTAGGGTAAGAGACAGAAAGGTGGAGTGGGGGTCTGGTGAGAGGTGTGGGTTGAGAAGGGGGTATGAACTGAAAAGAGGTGCTGGATGGGGCGTGAGGATCCTGTGGGGTGAAGAATGGGACCGATCAGTGAGAGTACACCTCAGTGTTTAAAGGCTCATCACCACTCCTAGGTCCATAAGGAGTTTAGTTTTCTCACTTACAGCCCCCTAACCTCCTCCGTAATCACTCCCCTGGTGGTAGTCACAAGCTAAACTTCCTGGTGATATTCAAGCTTCCTCTCAGGGCTGGGCTAGCCTACATACTCGAGATGGATCTCGCCCCAATCTGGGGGCTCGACTTCGCTCTCAATTTTGGAGCTTACTCACTTCAGCATGAAGATTGATCTCTCTCTCATCATGGGGCTTTGCCTCACCCTCGTTACCGGTGTGAGGATCGATTTCCTGGTCTGCCTGAGGGTGGATCTCGACCTCATTAAGAGGCTCGATCTTACCCTCGTTACCGGTGTGGGCATCGACTTTCTGGTGTACCTGAGGGTGGACCTCGGCCTCATCAAGAGGCTGTTTGACCTGAGTGGAGTCGGCACCCCATTCCTCGTCGACCTCAATCCATTCCTCGTCGACCTCAATCCCCTGGCAGCAGCAGAGGATACTCGTATTCCGTAGGAAGAGCCAGGCTTTGCTCCCCATCTTGCGAAACCTCCGCCCCACCCGCTACCGTAGCTCAGTAAAACGTTATTTTTTCCCCATTATGTTTTTAGAAACTTATTAAACTTAAGATTAAGAAAGTTACAACAGTGAGTTCTGACCTGCTTTTGTAGGTCATTGAGGATGGTGTGTGTGTGTGTGTGTGTGTGTGTGTGTGTGTGTGTGTGTGTATAATGTACAGTACTCTGTGTTCGGTTCCATAGATTTGTTTTTGTGGGAGTGAGTGTGGATGTATGAGTATACAGTATGTTATGATGATGATGGTGTGTGTGTGTGTGTGTGTGTGTGTGTGTGTGTGTGTGTAAAGAGAAAGAACGTAAATGGCACGAGTATGTGAAACGGGATTTTGATGGGAAAGGATGATTAAAAATAAAGTAGGTGTGCAATTTTCTTATGGACATTACAGAAAAAAATGAAAACTGCATATCCAATCGTGAGATATGTATGCCGATTTCTTTGAAATCCATGTAGGCTACTCAAAATCTCCTATTTCTGATCATTTTTATTTTGGTGAAGGGGCTCACCCGCTAAGAACATTGAGGTGGTCACACTCCTTAAACATATTATTACTGATAAGAGGCCATTCTACAACATGTACTACGATATTAAAGCCATGTCTGGCACCCTTTCGCTATTTCTGAACAAGTTGAATTTGGTTAGCGAGGCTGGCCCCCCTAAAATCATGGTTGGGAAATAGTACATAGTGAAGACCATCGGAGTAACCTGACAAACTCCTTGGGATGTTTTATTCAGATCTTTCTCTAATTCCCGATTTTTTTTTTTTTTTTTTTTTGGGAGGGGATGGGGCTGATCCTCCAAGAATCATGAGGGGGGGGGGAAGAGATCACACTCCCCAAGTATTGCATTTTGAATGACAGTCCACTGTGCAACTTGTAATTATCATAATACATCAGAGCCAAATCTGCCATCCTTTCACTACTTCTGAGACCTTTAAATTTAGTGACGAGGTTGAAGCCCTAAAAATAATTGTGGAAAACTTTGTATAGTGGTAGACATTATCAAGGAACCTGCCTAACTGACCTGAGAAGTTTCGTGCAAATCCATATGCTCACTTTCCCCTATATCAGATCTTTTTAATTTTTCAAAGGGCCTGACCCCCCAAAAGAATTATCAGATGGGGGTCGCGCTCACCGAATATTGCATTACGGATGAGAGTCCATTACACACTGTTTCTGAGAATTTTTACCTCGCCTGGACGGAGTCCAGGGAGGTACTGTTTTGGCCGAGTTTGTTTGTTTGTTTGCCTGTTAGCAACATTGCGGAAAAAACGGCTTCATAAAATCGCATGAAACTTTCAAGATATGTGGACACTGGTCCCCAAAGAAAGTGGTTAAATTTTGGAGGTAATCGAGTAATCCTGAAGGGTCAGAATCAAGGTCACGTATTTTCAGAAGGCTATAACTTGAAAACGGTTGAAGATAGAGATATTTACTATTAGGAACATACAGGAACTCGAAATATGGGCTTTCATTTGGGACCAAGATCTTTGACCTTAAATGACCTTGAAAGGTCAAACTCAAGGTCACGTATATTCGGGGGCTATAACTCGAAACTGGTTGAAGATAGAGCTATTTACTATTTTCAGCATATAGGAAATCCCATATGGGTTTTAAATTGATGTACCTTGACCTTTGACCGTAAGTGACTTGAAAGGTCAAACTCAAGGTCAAGGATATTCAGGGAGATATAACTCGAAACTCTTTGAAGTGAAGATAGAGATGATTAGTATTACCTCGATATAGGAAATCTCATATAGTCTTTCATTAGGTAGCATGACCTTTGACCTTGAGTGGCCTTGAAAGGTCAAACGCAAGATCCAGGATTTTCAGAGGGCGTAACTTGAAAACATTTGTTCCATTACCTTAGACTTTAATTGTGCACTGACGCTGAATGGCAGAAACGAGTCCGTATTTAACAGCAATGAAATAACTGCTGTTGGGCGAGGTTTGCTGTGCCTGGCACCATTTGTTAATATGGTGAAAAAGGTCCCCCCCCCCTAACATTCGTGGTTACAAAACTGTATATGTCAGAAAACTTTTCCAGTAATCAGCCAAATTCACCTGTGAAGTTTCGTTTAAATTCATCAAGCAGCCTACTAGTTGGAGTGGCTGAGCACACACACACACACACACACACACACACACACACACACACACACACACACACACACACACACACACACACACACACACACACACACACAGGTGCTCAGGGTCTAAGTCTAGCTCAATGGTCCATAGTGAGCTGCCGAAAATAACACCATCCCGCTTTGCAGGATTAATAATTTAATAATAAAAACCACCACCACGACCATGTATTGTATTTCTCGAAAGCAACAGAATTTTCAATGGAATTCACTGGCACACACTTGTACAACCACGAGCAGAAGTTCGCTGACATTTCTCTGCTGTCTTTGGCTATTGTAGATGTTACATGAACTCTTTTCAAATGACAGCAATATAATACACACAACAAGGAGCGTGAGACTAAAGGATACTCTCCGCCACTAGTGGCGGACTGAGAAGTATTAAACGAGAACAACCTGTTGGCACAATGCTGTCTCAGGATTGTTGACCAACGTTTGCTCATGGCTGCATCTTTAACATTAGAAGAACTATGGCATAATTTGCACGCAAAACATACTGCAATAAAATGATCACAAAAATGATACCCTCGGGTAAGTGGTGAACATGAAAACTTCCAACAATTTTGTCCATACCTATTCATGATCCCCTCTTATGATGCTCCATATTTCATCCGTCTTACCTCGCCCCCATGCATTTATCTACGCTCAAAAGCCCAAATCCTAAAGTTCAATCAGCATTCAATGAGATGGGGTGGCATAGTTTAGCATTTGATAGACTAGAATGCAGTGTGATGATCTAAGGTGAAGTAAGTTGGCTTGGACACACACACACACACACACACACACACACACACACACACACACACACACACACACACACACACACACACACACACACACACACACACACACAGGCTGAATCTCGTACAATGGTGGATCGGGAGATGTTGTAACTTATACCATTCTTCTTTTCAGGATTGATAATAATAATAATAATAATAATAATAACAATAACTAGAAAATACCCAGAGAGCTCATACCTACGACAATGCCGGATGCAGATCCGCCTCAAAATTTAATCAATTCTTTTGTGTCCCACCCTTCCACAAAATTTAATTGAAATTCACTGAGAAGTTTTCCAGATATCATGTGAACAAACAAACAAAGAAAAGTGAATACATAACCTCCTCCAACTTGGAGGCAATAATAATAATAATCTATCTATCTATCTATTGCCAGACGCCTCAATCCCGTTCGGGGTGGCCACAAACAAATCGCCTCAACGTCGCTCTGTCTCCTGCCATTTCACGGCCCTGCTCCCAACTCACACCCCCATCTCTCATATACCTTTCCACCCCATCCCTCCATATCATCCTCGGCCTCCCCCTCCCTCTCCCCCCCTCCACCTTACTCACATACACTCTCTTCGTCAGTCTTTCACCCTCCATCCTCTCCACATGGCCAAACCACTTCAGTGTATTCCTCCTAACGTTTCCTATCACATCCACATCCACACCACAACGCTCCTTTATATCTTCATTTGTCAGTCTGTCTCTCCATGTGACTCCACAGGCTCCTCTTAAATAACTCATTTCCACTGCTCTCACTCTTGACTTGTGCCCTTCCAAGAACGTCGAAGCTTCACTCCCATACGTTAGAGTTGCTATCACAATACTGTCATGTAGTAACTTTTTCACTTCCATGCTCACTTCCCCGTTTCTTATCACTGCTTTCAAGGAACCAGCAACCTTACTTCTCTGCTGTACCCTTTCAAGCACTTCACCCTCCAAACATCCATCCTTCCTCATCACACTACCCAAGTACTTAAACGTACTCACATTATCCAATTCCTCACCATCCAACCTCGCAGTACGTTCATTGACTTCACTTCTCTCAAAGACCATCACTTTACTCTTCCCTACATTCACCTTTAGATTCCGTTTCTTACACACTCTTCCAAACTCATCCACCAAGCCTTGCAGCTCCCCTTCGTCTTCACTCAACAACACAGTATCATCTGCAAACAACAGTACAGGGAGTTTCCAAACACTATCCTCTCTCACCAGGGCCACTCCAACATCCACTACCCTACTTTGTACCTCTTTTAATACTCCATCCATATACACATTGAACAACCATGGAGACATGACACATCCCTGTTTCAACCCAACTTTCAAAGAGAAAAATTCACTCAGTACACCATCCACACGCACTGCAGCCTTAGCACCATCATACATACTCTTCACAGCATTCAATAACTTCCCATCTACTCCATATATTCTTAATACTTTCCACAATCCTTGTCTATCCACCCTGTCATATGCTTTCTTCAAATCCATGAAAGCTGCATACAATTTCTTTCCCTTCTCTAGAAACTTTTCCACTAAAGATCTAAGAATGAATATCTGATCTACACAACCTCTTCCCTTCCTAAAGCCTCCCTGTTCTTCTCCAACTAATTCCTCTTTTATTTCCCTAACTCTGTCAATAAGTATCCTACCATACACTTTTCCTATTATACTAAGAAGACAAATGCCCATATCATTACCACACACTTATTTTTCCCCTTTTCCTTTGTACAAAGGAATAATCATACCTGACTTCCAATCCTCCGGAACTCTACCTTCCTCCCAGGCCAATATGCACATCTTCCACATCCACTCTACTACTATCTCTCCCCCATACTTCAACATTTCACCACACACTCCATCAATTCCTGGGGCTTTCTCCAATTTAACTTTCTTCATTGCTTCCACAACTTCTATCCTACTGATTTCTTCCTGTCTTCTCACCTCCCTTGTTCTCCCAGCCATTCCCCAGCCACTTATACTCGCATCACTTCCATCCTCTATGTTCAACAATTCCTTAAAGTGTTCTCTCCATCTGCTCATTTTTTCTCCGTTCCCCACTAGTAATCTACCATTTTTATCTTTCACTTCCCTAGTAACTTCACTGTCACCCTTTCTTACTATCTTCACCTCTTTCCAGAACATATTCTTACGGTCCCTCCACTTTACACTCAAATTCCTTCCAAATTCCTCACCCACTCTCTTCTTACTCTCTCTTACTAATCTTTTTACCTTTCTCTTTCTTTCTACATATAATTCTCTCTTCCGCCTCTCAACTTCTTCCACGCCCCTATTTCTCATCCATTCATTGTATGCTTTCTTCTTTTGTGCCACAGCCTGTCTCACTTCTTCATTCCACGACACTGTTCCTTGCACCCCCCTCCATCTTCTCTTCATCCCACACACCACATCACATGCTGCACATATTTCTTCTGTGAATATCCTGCACACACATTCCACCTCCCCCATCTGCTCCAATTCATATTTGCCCAATTGTTCCTCCACTTTTCTCTTATATTCTGCCTTTTTCTCATCCTCTTGTAACCTTTCCACTCTCCTTGCGAATATTCCTTCTTCCCGTCCTTCTCTTCTTCTTTTACTCCATCGTATTTGTATCTTGATTCTGGCCAACACCAAGTAGTGGTCAGCAAGTCCATTGCCCCAACCTCTATAAGCTCTTGCATCCATTACACATCTTCGCATCCTTTCATCCACACACACATAATCAATCATTGCCTTCTTTTCATTCAGTTCACCACCCACCCTTCTCATCACTCATATACCTGTGGATCATTTTGTGCCTGAAGAGGGTATTGGCTATCAACAGCCCCCTTCTAGCACAAATGTCCACTAACGCACTGCCATTCTCATCTATCTCAGCAGGCACACCTCACTCACCAACTATCCCATCCATCCTCACATTCACTACTTTACCATTGATATCACCGATCAAAAACATTCTCTCATTCCTTCCAAACTTTTCCATGCACACTTCCACATTTGTCCAGAACTCTTCTCTCACTCTGCTTGGACGATCTTGCGTTGACGCATACACGCACACAATCGCCCACATTTGTATTCCAACTTTCAATCTTACCCACACAATCCTTGACCCAACTGATCCATACCCTCTTATGTTCTTCTTCCATCTTTTACTCACAACTATAGACACTCCTTCTTTTGCCCTCTCATTCTCACCTACTCCTGGACATATGCCCCATCCATACTCCCATTCTCTCACCATCTCTCCTCTATATTTAGTTTCAGTTACTCCTCATACTTCAATTTTCACACCCTCAAGCACCTGGACAATCTCTCTTTCATCTCATCATTCGCACCTCTTACTTTCCACGTTCCGATTACCATGTCCTTTGTCCGGTCCTTGGTCGTCATCTTTTGGTCAGTCCTTGTCCGTGGCTTCTTGTTTATCTTTTTAGTTAGTTGTTTTCCGGGGAGGGGCACTAACCCTCCACCAACCCTTTTAGTGGCCTTGTACGAAAAGCAGGGATGCTGGGGGAGTATTCTTGAAAAAAAAAACCTACCCCCAGGGGGGGTAATAATAATAATAATAATAATAACTGTAATAATAATACAGGAAATGTGCAGCTTCTTCCTGGGCTTTCGAGAGAAAATACAGAAACTGCATATCCAGTCATGCGAAATGTATGCCATTTGTTAACTTTCCTCTATTTTTTTTATTGATTTTCTTTTCAGGAACACGGCTGACAGTTTCAAGAATAAATGGGGAAGGTCATGCTTTCTAAATATCGCATTACAGATGGGAATCCATTGTACAATTTGTAATAAGATATCAGAGTTATTTTTGCCTCCCTTTCATTGTTTGAGAATATTTAATTAGGTGAGGGGTTAGACTGCCCTCAAAATCCTGCCTAGAAAACTGTAAATAGTGGAAGGCCTTAGGAGTAACCACCAGGAATCACCTGGAAAGATTCATACAAATCTTCAATTATTCCTGATCGTTTTCACTTTGGGGAGGTGGCTGATCTCCGCAAAATGATAGAAGGGGCGATCCCATTCCCAAATGTATTATGGATGAGAGTTCTTTGTACAACATACAGTAAGATACAAGCGCCATATCTTCCCTCATTCCCATATTTTGTATATTTCTAAGTCTCAGGGAAGTTCTGACCACCTAAAAAAAGTGATGGATATTTTATATTTTGAAACACATTATCAAGGAACAAAAAAAAACTGATGTGAGAAGTTTCATTAAATTCCATGTGCTCAGTTTCCACTATTTTTGTTAGTTTTACTTTTAAAAGGGGCAACTTCCTTATGAGGCACTGAGGAGTTCGCACTCCCCAAATATCGCATTATGGATGAGTGTCTATTGCACATGTCCCGAGATATCGAAGCCATTATTGTCCCTTGTGTGACCACTTTTGGTTTTCTTTCATTTGGTGAGTGAGGCTGACACCCCATAGAAATCATGGGTGGAAAATTATGGTTCTGATGGTTCTGTAGCTATTTCTTCTACTGATAAAGCAGATCTCTTCGCACAGACTTTCTCCTCCAATTCCACCTTAGACGATTCCGGTGCTGTTACTCCATCACTTCCCCCCTCTGACTTCCTCATGGCTGACATTAAAATTTCTTCAGTTGATGTATTTTCTGCCATCACTGGCCTCAGTACTAACAAGGCATATGGATCTGATGGGGTCCCTCCTGTTGTTCTCAAGAACTGTGCTTCTGTGCTTACACCCTGCCTAGGCAAACTCTTTCGCCTTTGTCTGTCAGCTTGTACCTTTTCTTCTTGCTGGAAGTTTGCTCTCATTCAGCCAGTCCCAAAGAAGGGTGACCACTCCCAACCCTCCAACTATCGTCCAATTGCTTTAACGTCCTGTATTTCAAAAGGTTTCCAGTCAATTCTTAATAGAAAAATTTTAAGGCATCTTTCCTATCACAACCTTCTTTCCGATCGTCAGTATGGGTTCCGTCAGGGACGCTCCACTGGCGATCTTCTCACCTACCTTTCAGACTCCTGGTCATCCTCCTTTCAGGACTTTTGCGAAAGCTTTTCCATTGCACTTGACATCTCAAAGGCTTTCGATCGAGTCTGGCATAAATCTTTAATTTCCAAACTGCCCTCCTACGGTTTCTATCCTTCTATCTGTGCCTTCATCGCTAGCTTCCTTTCTGGTCGTTCTATAGCCGCTGTTGTAGACGGCCATCGTTCTTCTCCTAGATCTAGCAACAGTGGTGTTCCTCAGGGCTCTGTCCTATTACCAACTCTCTTCCTTTTATTCATGAATGATCTTCTAAGCTGTACATCTAACCCTATCCACTCATACGCTGATGACTCCACCCTTCACCTTTCCATTCTGTTCCCGCAACGCCCATCTCAACAGTTACTTCAAGAAACAAGGGATGAGGCTATGGCACACCTAATGTCTGACTTGGCTCGTAACTCTGACTGGGGTAAAAATAATATGGTTGTCTTTAATGCATCTAAGACTCAGTTCTTACACCTATCAACCCGACAAAATCTTCCACAGGTATACCCACTAATGTTTAATAATATTCAGCTTAATCCTGCATCATCCTTGAACATGCTTGGGGTTTCATTTACTCGGGACTTATCTTGAAAAGATCATATTACATCTCTTGTAAAATCTGCTTCCAAGAGATTGGGTGTGCTAAGCCGACTCCGCTCTTTCTTTACCCCTGCACAATTGTTGACTCTATACAGGGGTTTTATCCGCCCCTGTGTGGAGTACAACTCTCATGTGTGGGGAGGCTCCCCAAATACAGCTCTTCTCAATAGGGTGGAGTCAAAGGCTTTTCGTCTCATTAACTCTCCTCCTCTTACTGACTCTCTTCAACCTCTGTCTCTTCGCCGCACTGTTGCATCTTTATCTCTTTTCTAACACTACTTTAACGGTCACTGCTCCTCTGAACTGTCTGCTTGCATTCCTCCACCTCTACGACGGGCGCGTAGCACCCATCTGGCAGCAAACTCTCATCCCTTTTCTGTCCAACTCTCTAATGCAAGAGTTAACCGTTACTCCCAGTCTTTCATTTATGCAACAGGTCAGCTCTGGAACTGTCTCCCTCTGTCTGTATTTCCTGCTGCCTATGATCTCCAGTCTTTCAAACACAGTGTGTCCAGGCATCTCAAAATGATCGGATCTTGAATTTGGCTCTCTATTGTATTTTGTTTTTCTCTTGGAGGGAACTGTTACTGCGGGCTCATGGCCTTTGGTTCCTTCTTCCTCGCATAAAAAAAAAAAACTCTCCGAACTCACCTGGAAAGTTTCACTCAAATACATCAAGTAGTGCAGGAGTTTGACTGCACGTGCTCGCGTGCGCACACACACACACGCACACAGAGGGAGTCGATCGAGGCAGACGTGCGACATCGGCGCTCCGTACCGAACCAACACGGCCAGTGGCATTACCTAAATTAGTATCTTTGTATGAGTCAAGCTCTGTACCAGGTTAGACTAAATGATTTTTCATTATTAAAAGAAAAAAAAAAAGTTTAAACAAGACTTGTTCAAACAGAAAAGAGAACCAAGACGAAAGAATGCGCTGAGTCAGCTGAGGTTTGTTTAGACTACAGCAGCACGGGGAATGTAAGTACATACTCTGTACTTTTAGTATTGCAAAATGGATACATACTTTAGTAAAGCAAATTTGGAAAAGAAAAGGGATAAAGGTAGAAAGCAAAATGATGATTTCTACCAAGAACTGGTTGAAGTGGAGACTCAAAATAGACTGGTTGAACGTGTACACAAACTAGAAATGGCTTTCAAAAATGAAATTGATGAAATAAAGAAGCAGATGCACTTGCAAAAGGAAGAAATAGAAAAACTAGGAAGGGAGGCCAACAAGAAAGACACAACCATCAGTGAACTAACAGTGGAATTGAGTACACTTAGGAAGAAAATGAGTGAAATGGCAAGTACAGTAGTCAATCACGAGAGTGTTATGGAAGAGTTCAAAAATGACACAGAGACAATTAGGCAAGTAAGCAGTCTTATAGACCAGAGCAGTGATATTGAGGAGAAGATAACACAGGTGAATGAAGCTGTGCAAAGCTACAAAAATGAGGTGGAAACCACGTATGGTGAAATGGTGAAAGTAAAGAATGACTTAGAAACAAGGGTGGAGGAAAAAAAACATTAAAAAGGAAGTGAATAATCCAAAACAATCCAGAGTTAGTCAGAGATTCAGTAGATATAAACAAATCTATAGTAATCACTGGTATAGAAGAGGAAGAAGTACAAAACAAGATCACAAGAGACAAAAAGGAGATGGCAAAGATAATGAGCTTACTGAAGGAAGTATCAGAGGAAATCTGTAGTAAAGACATAGAGGAACACAAAAGATTAGGGAAATAGGAGAAAAGCAAGACAAGACCTCTAAAGGTGACTTTCCAGAGTGTAAACACTGCGGAAGAGATACTAAATAATGCAAAGAATCTTATGGGAAAAGAGGAGTTCAAAAATGTATGGATAAAAAGATGCCTAACACAAGAGGAACTGGAATTACTGAAAGAGAAAAGGGTGGAAACAAAAACAAAAAATAAGGGAAGATCAGAAGAGGAGAAGAAATTTTTTTACAAAGTAATGGATTGCAGGTACGAAAGTGGTACACAAACAGGATGGAATAAAAAGGAGGAAGGTAGTAAAACCATGTCATGACAAGTATATAAACAAGATGATAAAGTTGATGTACTCAAATGTGGATGGAATGGTATCTAAATTACTAGAGATGAATGATTATGTCAGAGAAAATGAACCACAAATAATATGCCTAACTGAAATAAAATTAACACCAAGGATATCCAATGACATACTAAACTTAGAGGAATACAATATACGGAGAAGAGACAGAAATTTTAAAAAAGGAGGAGGAATTATAGTATTAATTAAGAAAAATCTAAAAGTCAATGAAATAAAACTAGATATACAATAACAAGTAGAACTGATTGCAGTAGAGATCAACACATCTGAAGGGAAAGTAACTGTAGCCAATTTGTACATGCCACCCAGATCAAACACATGGGAAATAGATGAATATGAGGACCTGGCAGAGAGTACAAGTCAGAGTTTAAGATCATTACTACATAAAATGGAAGAGAAATCGGAGAGAATTATACTAACTGGGGATTTTAATACAAATATAAATTGGAATACTCTAGATATAATTAGCCAAGAAAGCTGTTGGGACCAAAAGCTCCTGGATCTCGTGCAAGAGTTTTTCCTAATGCAACATGTGAGGGAAACCACCAGAAAAAGAGGACTTGATGTACCTTCAGTGGTAGATCTAATATTTACTAGGCAAGAAAATGATATTGACAGTTTAATATATCACCCTCCACTCGGCAAAAGCGATCATGCAGTACTAAATTATAACTTCAGGATAGCATATGACATAGTTAACAGCAATGACAGTTACAAAAAGAGCCTAAACAATAAAAAGGGAAATTATCAAGACCTAAAGAAGTATTTCTTAGAAGTTGATTGGGGAAATGAGCTTAGAGGACAAGATTTAAATGTTGTATATAAAAAATTCTGTGAATTTTATGAAATATGAGTCCAGAAGTACATCCTACAGCACAAAGAAGCAGATAAGAAAATACAGAAATGGTTCAATACAGAATGTTAAAAATCAAAAGAAAGAAGAGATTTGTTGTGGAATAGATCCAGAAGACAAAGGGCGTATAATAATTACAAACAGGCAAGAAACGATTATACAAGAATAAGAAGGGAAGCCCCGGAAAACAACTAACTAAAAAAACAAACAAGAAGCCTCGGACAAGGACTGACCAAACGATGACGACCCAGGACCGGACAAAGGACTTGGTAATGAGTACATGGAATGTAAAAGGAGCGAATGATGAGGTGAAAGAGAGAGAGATTGTCCAGGTGCTTGAGGGTGCAAAAGTGGATGTATGTGGAATAACTGAAACAAAATGGAGAGGAGAAAGTGTGAGAGAATGGGAGTATGGATGGGGTATATGTGCAGGAGTAGATGAGAATGAGAGGGCAAAGGAAGGAGTGTGTATAGTTGTGAGCAAAAGATGGAAGAAGAGCATAAGACAGTATGGATCAGTTGGGTCAAGGATTGTGTGGGTAAAGTTGAAAGTTGGAATACAAATGTGGGCGACTGTGTGTGTGTATGCGCCAGCGCAAGATCGTGCTAGAAGAGTGAGAGAAGAGTTCTGGACAAATGTGGAAATGTGCATGGAAAAGTTTGGAAGGAATGAGAGAGTATTTTTGATTGGTGATATGAATGGTAAAGTTGGTAATGTGAAGGTGGATGGATTATTTGGTGAGTGGGGTGTGCCTGCTGAGATAGATGAGAATGGGAGTGCGTTAGTGGACATTTGTGCTGGGAGGGGGTTGGTGATAGCCAATACCCTCTTCAGGCATAAAATGATCCACAGGTATACATGGCGAGTGATGAGAAGGGTGGGTGGTGAATGAATGAAAGGAAGGCAATGATTGATTATGTGTGTGTGGATGAAAGGATGCGAAGATGTGTAAAGGATGCAAGAGTGTATAGAGGTTGGGGGAGTGGACTTTCTGACCACTACTTGGTGGTGGCCAGAATTAGGATGCCAGTGAGATGGAGGAATAGAAGAAGGGAAAGACGAGAGGAAGGAGTAGTTGCAAGGAGAGTGGAAAGGTTACAAGAGGATGAGAAAAAGGCAGAGTATAAGAGAGAAGTGGAGGAACGATTGGGCAAATTTGAATTGGAGCAGATGGGAGACGTGGAAGGTGTGTGTAAGATATTTACAGAAGAAATATGTGCAGCATGTGATGTGGTGTGTGGAAGGAAGAGAAGGCGGAGGGGGGTGCAAGGAACAGCGTGGTGGACTGAAGAGGTGAAACAGGCTGTGGCACAAAAGAAGAAAGCATACAATGAATGGGTGAGAAATAGGGGCGTGGAAGAAGTTGAAAGGCGGAAGAGAGAGTTATATGTGGAAAAGAAGAGAGAGGTGAAAAGATTAGTAAGAGAGAGTAAGAAGAGAGTGGATGAGGAATTTGGAAGGAATTTGAGTGTAAAGTGGAGGGACTGTAAGAAAATGTTCTGGAGAGAAGTGAAAAGAGTAACACAGGGTGGAAGTGAAGTTAGCAGGGGAGTGAAAGATAAAAATGGTAAATTACTAGTGGAGAAGGGAGAAAAAGTGAGCAGATGGAGAGAACACTTTAATGAATTGTTGAACGTAGAGGATGGAAGTAATGCGAGTATAAGTGGCTGGGGAATGGCTGGGAGAAGGAGGGAGGTAAGAAGACAAGAAGAAATCAGTAGGATAGAAGTTGTGGAAGCAATGAAGACAGTTAAATCGGGGAAAGCCCCAGGAATTGATGGAGTGTGTGGTGAAATGCTGAAGCATGGGGGAGAGATAGTAGTAGAATGGATGTGGAAGATGTGCAGATTGGCCTGGGAGGAAGGTAGAGTCCCGGAGGATTGGAAGTCAGGTATAATTATTCCCTTGTACAAAGGAAAAGGGGAAAAAGAAGTGTGTGGTAATCATAGGGGCATTTGTCTTCTTAGTATAATAGGAAAAGTGTATGGTAGGATACTTATTGACAGAGTTAGAGAAAGAACAGAGAAATTAGTTGGAGAAGAACAGGGAGGCTTTAGGTAGGGAAGAGGTTGTGTAGATCAGATATTCATTCTTAGATCTTTAGTGGAAAAGTTTCTAGAGAAGGGAAAGAAGTTGTATGCGGCTTTCATGGATTTGAAGAAAGCATATGACAGGGTGGATAGACAAGGATTGTGGAAAGTGTTAAGAATATATGGAGTAGATGGGAAGTTGTTGAATGCTGTGAAGAGTATGTACGATGGTGCGAAGGCTGCAGTGCGTGTGGATGGTGAACTAAGTGAATTTTTCTCTTTAAAAGTTGGTTTGAAACAGGGATGTGTCATGTCTCCATGGTTGTTCAATCTGTACATGGATGGGGTAATAAAAGAGGTACAAGGTAGGGTAGTGGATGTTGGAGTGGCCCTAGTGAGAGAGGATAGTGTTTGGAAACTCCCTGTACTGTTGTTTGCAGATGATACTGTGTTGTTGAGTGAAGATGAAGGGGAGCTGCAAGGCTTGGTGGATGAGTTTGAGAGAGTGTGTAAGAAACGGAACCTAAAGGTGAATGTAGGGAAGAGTAAAGTGATGGTCTTTGAGAGAGGTGAAGTTAGTGAATGTACAGCGAGGTTAGATGGTGAGGAATTGGAAAATGTGAGTACGTTTAAGTATTTGGGTAGTGTGATGAGTAAGGATGGAGGTTTGGAGGGTGAAGTGCTTGAAAGGGTACAGCAGGGAAGAAAGGTTGCTGGTTCCTTGAAAGCAGTGATAAGAAACAGGGAAGTGAGCATGGAAGTGAAAAAGTTACTACATGACAGTATTGTGATACCAACTCTAACGTACGGAAGTGAAGCTTGGACATTGTTGGAAGGACACAAGTCAAGAGTGAGAGCAGTGGAAATGAGTTATTTAAGAGGAGCCTGTGGAGTCACGTGGAGAGACAGGCTGACGAATGAGGATATAAAGGAGCGTTGTGGTGTGGATGTGGATGTGGATGTGATAGGAAGCGTTATGAGGAACATAGTGAGGTGGTTTGGCCATGTGGAGAGGATGGAGGGTGAAAGACTGACGAAGAGAGTGTATGTGAGTGAGGTGGAGAGGGGAAGAGGGAGGGGGAGGCCGAGGATGAGATGGAGGGATGGGATGGAGAGGTATATGAGAGAGGGGGGTGTGAGTTGGGAGTAGGGCAGTGAAATGGCGGGGGACAGGGCGACTTGGAGGCGATTTGTTTGTGGCCACCCCAAACGGGATTGAGGCGTCTGGCAATAGATAGATAGATAGATAGTGATCAACCAAAGCTGTTTTACAGCTACGTCAGAAGCAAAACCAAAGTAAAAGATATAATACAATCCATTACGGACGAGGGAATCAATTATACACAAGAGAAAGATATTTGTGAAGCACTAAATAAGAATTTCCAATTAGTTTTTACAGAAGAAAAAAATCTGGAGAGGGACTATGTGGAACATGCATGTCCACACATACAACCAGATATACAAATAGCAGAAAAAGTAATACAGGAGGAGTTAAGTAGATTAGACAGAGGAAAAGCAAGTGGTCCTGATGAAATTTCATGTTGGGTACTACGAGAATGTGCAAAGGAGTTAAGTAAACCATTATTTTTTATTTTCAAGAAATCCTTGAGTCAAGGTAAACTACCTTTATATTTGGAAAAAAGCAAACATTGTCCCCTTATTCAAGAAAGGAAATAGACAAAATCCACTCAGCTACCGACCAGTACCGCTCAACTACTGACCAGTATCACTGACCAGTGTTGTAAGCAAGGTACTAGAAAAGCTTATAAGAAAAGCTTGGGTAAATCATCTAGAAGAACACAGTATGACAACAGAAAGACAGTTTGGTTTCAGAAAAGGAAAATCATGTGTTACTAATCTGTTGAGCTACTATGACAGAGTAACAAACACAATACAAGAAAGGGAAGGATGGGTGGACAGTATCTATTTAGATTTCAAGAAAGCATTAGACACAGTACCACACCAAAGACTTTTATGGAAACTGTACCATCAAGGAGGAATTCGAGGCAAACTGTTTTGTTGGATGCAAGACTTTCTCATAAAAAGAGAAATGAGAACAGTACCAAGAGGAAACTACTCATCATGGAAAGAAGTGACTAGTGGAGTACCACAGGGTTCATTGCTGGCACTAATCATGTTTTTAGTGTATATAAATGATATAAACAGTAACACTGGACATGAGAGCTATCTGAATATGTTTGCAGATGATGCAAAAATACGAAGGAGAATTACCAACACAGACTCTTGTAAAGAGCTACAAGAAGAATTAAATAAACGTCATGAATGGAGTAGTACATGGCAAATGGAATTCAATGTGGACAAGTGTCATGTAATCAAGTTTGGTCTATCTATCTATCTATCTATAGCCTGACGCCCTAATCCTGCAAAGGGTGACCGCAGACAAAACGCCTCCAAGTCGCTCTGTCACCCAACATTTGACTACCTTCCCCCCAACTCACCCCCCCCTCCCTCATATACCTCTCAACTCCATCCCTCCACCTCATCCTCGGTCTACCTCTCCCTTTCCCTCCCTCCACCTCACCTACATACACCCTCTTTGTCAGTCTTTCATTCTCCATTCTCTTCACATGTCCAAACGACCTCAGTGTATTTCTCCTAATCTTCTCAACCACATCCATATCCACCCCACAGCGTTCCTTCACTTCTTCATTCGTCAACCTGTCCCTCCACGTCACTCCACATGCTCCTCTCAAGTAACTCATTTCCACTGCTTCACTCTTGACTTGTTCCCCTCTTGCAAGGTCCATGCCTCGCTTCCATACGTCAGGGTAGGGATCACAATACTATCATGCAGTGACTTCTTAACTTCCATACTCACCTCCCTATTTCTCATCACTGCTTTCAGTGTACCAACAACCTTCCTTCCCTGCTGAACCCTTTCACGCACTTCATCCCCCAAAGTTCCATCCTTACTCATCACACTACCCAAGTACTTGAATGCACTCACATTCTCCATATCCTCACCATCCAACCTCACTGCACACTCTGTGACTTCATTCCTCTCAAACACCATAACTTTACTTATGTTTACATTAACTTTCAGATTCCTCCTCCTACACACTGTCCCAAATTCATTCACCAAACCTTGCAACTCCCATTCATCTTCACTCAACAGTACTGTATCATCAGCAAACAGCAACACCGGAAGCTTCCAAATCTCACCCTCATTCATTAGAGCCACCCTCACTTCCACTGCCCTACCCTGCACCTCCTTTACAACCCCATCCATGTATATACTAAACAGCCATGGAGACATCACACAACCCTGTTTCAGTCCCACATTGAGATCAAAGAACTCACTCAGCTCACCATTAACCCGCACCGTAACCCTAGCTCCTTCGTACATACTCTTCACAGCACTCAACAATTTCCCCTCCACTCCATTATATTCTTAATACCTTCCACATACCTTGCCTATCTATTCTGTCATAAGCTTTCTCCAAGTCCATGAAGGCAGCATACACTTTCCTTACCTTCTCTAGATACTTCTCCACTAAACATCTTAGAACAAATATCTGATCTACACACCCTTTTCTCTTCCTAAATCCCCCTTGTTCTTCTCCAACTAGCTCCTCTGTCATATGCCTAACCCTATCAATGAGTATTCTACCATATATTTTACCAGTCACATTAAGTAGGCAAGTACCCCTATGATTACCACATACTTCTCTCTCTCCTTTTCCTTTGTATAAAGGAACAATTATACCTGATTTCCAGTCCTCTGGAACCCTTCCCTCTTCCCAAGCCAATCTACACAACTTCCATATCCACTCCACAACAATCTCACCCCCATACCTAAGCATTTCACCACACACTCCATCAATTCCTGGGGCCTTTCGTAACTTAATATTCTTCATCGCTTCCATTACTTCCGCCCTACCGATCTCTTCCTCCCTCCTCTCATCTCTTCTTCTCCCAGCCATTCCCCAACCACTTATACTCGCACTGCTCTCACTCTCCACATTCAACAAATCCTCAAAGTGCTCCTTCCATCTCCTCAGTTTCTCTCTCTTCTCCACCAACAATCTATTATTCCTATCTTTCACTCCCCTACTATTTCCCCTTTCACACTGCCTTACTTTCTTTATCTCCTTCCAAAACAATTTCTTACTCTCCCTCCATTTCACACTCAGATTCCTCCCAAACTCCTCATCCACTTTCTTTTTACTCTTCTTCACCAGTCTCTTAACCTCTCTTCTCCTGCTCACATATACCTCTCTCTTCTCTCTCTCATCTTCTCCCCTACCTCTACTCGCTAACCATTCACTATATGCCTTCTTCTTTTGTTCCACAGCTCGTTTCACCTCATCATTCCACCATGCTGTCCCTTGCACACCCTTGCATCTCCTCCTCACTCCACAAACCGCCTCACACGCTGCGCCTATCTCTTCCGTGAATATCTTACATACGTCTTCCACCCCTTCCATCTGCTCTAGCTCTATCTTCCCAGTCTTTCTTCCACTATGCTCTTATACTCTGTCATTTTCTCACTATCTTGCAATTTCTCCACTCTTCTCACAGGAGTTGCTTCCTCCTGTCTTCCCCTTCGTCTCCTCAACCACTGTCTTTGCAGCTCTACCTTGGCCATCACTAAGTGATGGTCCGAGACTCCATTCCCCCACCCTCTCCACACTCTTGCATCCAACACTTGTCTTCTCATTCGCTCATCCACACACACGTAGTCTATCATTGCCTTTCGTTCAACAAGTTCGCCACCTGATTGGGACTATAAGTTAGGAAATAAAACCCTATACACATCAGAAAGAGAGAAAGACCTAGGTGTGATTATCAATAACAGACTATCTCCGGCTGACCACATCAGCGAGAAGGTACGGAACATGTATACACTGCTTGCAAATATGAGAATAGCATTCACATACATAAATGAAGACATGCTAAGAAGGATAATAACATCATTCATTAGACCAACCCTGGAATATGCATCAGTAGTCTGGAGTCCTCATCTCAAAAAACACATAGACAAGATTGAAATAGTTCAAAGGGTTGCTACAAGATGGATACCAAGCTTAAGGGACCTAAGCTACGAAGAAAGACTAAATAAACTGAATCTACCAACACTACAGGAGAGAAGGAAAAGAGGTGACATGATAATGCTATATAAGTGCATATCAGGGAAGGAGAAAATAGACATAAATGATTACTTAACATATGGAGAAGCATCAGCAAGAGGGCATTGCAAAAAACTGCATAAGAAGAGAGGTGATAAAGACGTAAGGAAATTCAGTTTCCCAAACAGAGCAACTGATCAATGGAATGCACTAACGAATGAAATAGTGTGTGCCAAAACAATTCACAAATTTAAGGATATGTACGATAAATATGGTTTAAGACACGGGACAGTACGAGCTTACCCCCATTCCTGTAAAGATACGATTAGGTAAGAACACACACACACACACACACACACACACACACACACACACACAGGCTGATTTTCACTTAACTTTATAGTATTCAGTGCCAAAAATGATACATCCTGCTTCGAAGAACTGATAAAACAAAAAACCATCTTAATTCTTTAGGTGATTGTCTGAAACGATTGCAAGATCATTTCCTAACATTATATAACACTACCATAGCAGCTAAAAGGAAGTGTCAGCATTATTTCATTTTTCAATGATTAAAGGTACCCATACGATATCTGTTGCAGAAAATATACTGTTGGTTACATAAGCTAAACCAGTACCTAAAGAGTTAACTAATTTGTATACAGAGTCTAAGATTTTCTAGTGTAATGTAAATAAGATGAGAGGGAACCAGCCCGCAATAGTACATACTTAAAAAAGCAACAGGGACATACAATGTATGGTAATACAGATTTTTTAAAGCAGTACGTGGAAAAACTTTTTTGGAACATCAGAATACGAAAACCGAAACTATTATGAACCTTCAGAGAAATTACCAATATGCCGGGAATCGAACCCGGGACTCCCAGGTGAGAGCCAGGCAGCATACCACTACACCACGACCAGGTAAAAGTTAACTTCCGTTGTCACAATCTTGTAACCAACGTCCCTCCGCCCCCACTGTGGGCATCAAGAGGATGAGTTAACCCCCTGGCACTCGGGCAAGTAGATGCTTTTAATCTATCCCAAACACTTACGGCAAGTCAGAATGAAGAGAGAACCTGTGTTTTTTTCACAGGTCGTGGTATAGTGGTATGCTGCCTGGCTCTCACCTGGGAGTCCCGGGTTCGATTCCCGGCATATTGGTAATTTCTCTGATGATTTTTCCTGTGAAAAAAAATACAGGTTCTCTCTTTATTATGAACCTACTGAAACAGAAGCTCACAGTTTCCTAGGGCAAAATATAGAAAGAATAACCACTTACTCTTTTGAGACAAGTTCCCTTTAGATAATGATACTGAATTAACGAAAGAAACTGAAATATCAGATACAAAAACTGCCATTATAGACTTTAAAAAATACCATCACTGGATTCAGGGAAATTAACAAATATAATGAACGACATTCTCACTAACACAGAACATTTTTAATACTGCATTTTCAGTTGCATACTTTCCTGACAAGTGGAAAATTGAACAACGGTCTTGATCCCAAAACCAAGAAAATAATCAAGCTATCCCTGAAAACTACATACCAGTATCCTTAGTATAATATCCTGGTAATTTCCAGAAAGACTAATTAACAAAAAACCTCGAAAAACAAAAAATTTTTACACCCGACACAATACATACTGTATTTAAACCAAGAAAATGCATCATCTTGAATAGCACTAGCATATGAGATTATCTCGCAGACAAGAGCCAAGGAACACCAGTGCTACCTAGTACTCAAAGATGTGCAGACGAAATTTGATAAAGTGTGGCACCGTGGTCCGAAATCTAAACTACTTCAGTTTGGTTTACATGAATTATGTGAAAAACTACTTTCTGATTATTTAATAGACAGAAGAGCTAGAATGAAATTATAAAATGAGTTCAGTGAAACAACAAGAAAGTAGCGACCCGCAACAAAGTGTCATGTTTCAGATCTTATTCATAGTATATAACATAGTTGCCCCTTCAATAAACTTTATCAACACTGACATATTATATTCAGATGATACAACACAGATCAACATTCTTGAAAGAAAGTCACAACAGCTCATTATCAAGGGGGTAGCAAATGAAATAGGACAAGATTATGAAAAAAAAAATGGACGAAAACGAAAGACATTATTAACCAGCCACATCTCGCTGACTTGTGCATACGTCACCACGTTTTGTCACGGTGACACCCGATGATGTATCCATACGTTTTGCAATTGCAAGGTCTGTCATTTGCACAGTTTTCTTATTTTGTGCATGATTTTTGGTACATAAATGCAGGACACCTTCCTTAACCCGCTGCCAAACAGGGACACTCCCTGACTCCGCGTGACCTGCGCGCAGATTTGTCTCGGTCACTCATCTGTTAGCAGTGACCCAGCACAGACACAGCATGCAAACGTCTCTGTGATGACGAAATTCAAGTCGCCCTTGACACCTTCACAGGCGACAGTGATTCCCCGATCGATAATGATGTAGAGGACAAGGACTACGTGCTGCCTGACAACAAAACAAGCAGCATTGATGAGGTACTGTCGCCAAGGAAGCGGCGGTATTTGACATATCATGAGGTGAGAGAAGGCCTGCCTCGACCCCAGCCATGTGCATACACCTCTCTCCAGCCCCTAGAGGAAGGGCCTGGTGAGGACACGGGAAGCTGAAGGGGCAACGAGGAGGAAAATCAGGTATGAGGCTTGTGCTTTGTATGGGGAAGGCACGAGTAGTGTGGCGGGAGTGAGCAGTGAAATGGAAGGTGGTGATGGCAGGGAGTCAGCACCCAGCTGAGCACGTGGTGCACCTGGACAACGGGCAGGTGAGGAGCAGCCGCCCCCCAGCGCCTCTTTCTCCCCGCAAGGTTCCTGCACTTCTTCCCCACAGCCCTGTGATGTGAGGAAAGGAAGGGAAGGGATGGGAAATGGGCATTGAAAAGGAAGAGGGAAGAGGAGTGCAAGTGGGGAAAGGCACTGCTCTCTACCTCCCCAACCACCCCCACCACCCTCTCCTCCACACCCTGATGAAGGCAACGATAGAGACAAGGCTGGAGACGGCAGTGTGCCGTGGAACTTGGAGGATGGAAGTGACTTCACGCCAATCGTTCACGAGTTCACAGAGGAGTGGTGATCTGGTTATACTGCTCCTGGACTCCATGCAGGCTCGGCCAGGATGGATTTCTCCCGCCTATACTTTGGCGAGGAGTTTGTGGAGTGAATTGTGGAGCAAATCAACACATTTGCAAACAGCCAACGCCATGAAAGCAAGCATAAGGGCACAACAGTAAGCACTCCCAGCAATATGACTACCCAGTTGCCACAGGTGAGATGTTAATCTCTTTAGCCCTGGTTCTCTTGATGGGTATTGTACAGAAAAGACAAATTCTGGGATACTGGTCTATGGATCCTATGACCAGCACATCTTTCCTTAGGAAGGTAATGGGCAAAAATAGATTTCAGCAAATTCTGAGCCGCCTCCACTTATAATAGTACGATACCGATGATCCTGCTAATGCAAATAACACAGATAGAATGAAGAGAATAAGGATGGTATTTGATAACCTGTAGGAAAAGTTCCACTCATCCTTCTATCCTTATTGAGACCTGTCATAGATGAGAGTCTCGTGATGTGGAGAGGCAGTATTTCTTTTCGTTAGTACATACCCAGTAAGAGACACCATTTTGGGTTCAAGATCTTCTTCATGTGTGCTGTAAAACTGGTTACTTTTTTTTAATAATGGAACAGAGGAAGAAGTTGGAGGCGGAAGAGAGAGTTATATGTGGAAAGAAAGAGAGAGGTGAAAAGATTAGTAAGAGAGAGTAAGAAGAGAGTGGATGAGGAATTTGGAAGGAATTTGAGTGTAAAGTGGAGGGACTGTAAGAAAATGATCTGGAGAGAAGTGAAAAGAGTAAGACAGGGTGGAAGTGAAGTTAGCAGGGGAGTGAAAGATAAAAATGGTAGATTACTAGTGGAGAAGGGAGAAAAAGTGAGCAGATGGAGAGAACACTTTAAGGAATTGTTGAACGTAGAGGATGGAAGTTATGCGAGTATAAGTGGCTGGGGAATGGCTGGGAGAAGGAGGGAGGTAAGAAGACAGGAAGAAATCAGTAGGATAGAAGTTGTGGAAGCAATGAAGAAAGTTAAATCGGGGAAAGCCCCAGGAATTGATGGAGTATGTGGTGAAATGCTGAAGCATGGGGGAGAGATAGTAGTAGAATGGATGTGGAAGATGTGCAGATTGGCCTGGGAGGAAGGTAGAGTCCCGGAGGATTGGAAGTCAGGTATAATTATTCCCTTGTACAAAGGAAAAGGGGAAAAAGAAGTGTGTGGTAATCATAGGGGCATTTGTCTTCTTAGTATAATAGGAAAAGTGTATGGTAGGATACTCATAGACAGAGTTAGAGAAAGAACAGAAAAATTAGTTGGAGAAGAACAGGGAGGCTTTAGGAAGGGAAGAGGTTGTGTAGATCAGATATTCATTCTTAGATCTTTAGTGGAAAAGTTTCTAGAGAAGGGAAAGAAGTTGTATGTGGCTTTCATGGATTTGGAGAAAGCATATGACAGGGTGGATAGACAAGGATTGTGGAAAGTGTTAAGAATATATGGAGTAGATGGGAAGTTGTTGAATGCTGTGAAGAGTATGTACGATGGTGCGAAGGCTGCAGTGCATGTGGATGGTGAACTAAGTGAATTTTTCTCTTTGAAAGTTGGTTTGAAACAGGGATGTGTCATGTCTCCATGGTTGTTCAATCTGTACATGGATGGGGTATTAAAGAGGTACAAGGTAGGGTAGTGGATGTTGGAGTGGCCCTGGTGAGAGAGGATAGTGTTTGGAAACTCCCTGTACTGTTGTTTGCAGATGATACTGTGTTGTTGAGTGAAGACGAAGGGGAACTGCAAGGCTTGGTGGATGAGTTTGAGAGACTGTGTAAGAAACGGAACCTAAAGGTGAATCTAGGGAAGAGTAAAGTGATGGTCTTTGAGAGAGGTGAAGTTAGTGAATGTACAGCGAGGTTGGATGGTGAGGAATTGGAAAATGTGAGTACGTTTAAGTACGTGGGTAGTGTGATGAGTAAGGATGGAGGTTTGGAGGGTGAAGTGCTTGAAAGGGTACAGCAGGGAAGAAAGGTTGCTGGTTCCTTGAAAGCAGTGATAAGAAACGGGGAAGTGAGCATGGAAGTGAAAAAGTTACTACATGACAGTATTGTGATACCAACTCTAACGTACGGAAGTGAAGCTTGGACATTGTTGGAAGGACACAGGTCAAGAGTGAGAGCAGTGGAAATGAGTTATTTAAGAGGAGCCTGTGGAGTCACGTGGAGAGACAGGCTGGCGAATGAGGATATAAAGGAGCGTTGTGGTGTGGATGTGGATGTGATAGGAAGCGTTATGAGGAACACACTGAGGTGGTTTGGCCATGTGGAGAGGATGGAGGGTGAAAGACTGACGAAGAGAGTGTATGTGAGTGAGGTGGAGGGGGGAAGAGGGCGGGGGAGGCCGAGGATGAGATGAAGGGATTGGGTGGAGAGGTATATGAGAGAGGGGGGTGTGAGTTGGGAGCAGGGCAGTGAAATGGCGGGGGACAGGGCGACTTGGAGGCGATTTGTTTGTGGCCACCCCAAACGGGATTGAGGCGTCTGGCAATAGATAGATAAATAGATAGAACAGAGGAAAGAAAAACACATGATTAAAAAAAAAATAATCCATACACCCGATTTTGGGTGTCCTCTATTCATAAAATATCTGTAACAATTAGGCTTGAACAGCTGTAGGTTGAAGTTTTGAGAGAGTAATAACTCTGAGGAAGCAAGTTCCAGTGAGATGCAGATCGGGGAATGAAAGAATTCTGATAGGCAGAAGTTCTGCAATATGGTAATGTGACAGTCCAGTCATGAGCGCTACCAGTTGCCCGTGTAACATGAGGAAAGGCATGGAGAGATGGCACAATGGAAGTAATTTCGTCTGAGCATTTGCTATAAAAATATCTGTAAAATATTGAAAGGGAGGCAACATTCCTTCTTACTTGTAGGGGAGGTAGTTTATTAGTAATATCAGGGTTATTAACCCGAGACGTCCCGTCGATGTATGGGTACATTGCAACATTTTGCATTTGTCAGTCCCGTCGATGTACTGGTAAGTTTTGCAATTGCAAGGTCCCTAATTTGCACAATTTTCAATTTTTGCACGTGATTTTTCGTACGTATACACGGTTCACCTTCCTCTATTCCTCTACAAGATGCCAAGCAGGGACAATGCCTTACACTGCATAACCTCCTCCCCGCCCCCACACGCCATTGTCTCGGCAATTCACCTGTTACCATTGACCTGGCCAATGAAGACATTCAGGACCAGATTTATTCCCCAATCGATGACAATGTGGAGGACAAAGTTTACATAGCATTAGAGGAAGAAACAGTCAGAAATGATGATCAGGTAATGTGGCAAAAGAAGGTCAGGAATGGTGATGAGTTAGTGGGTGAAACAATGCTTAAAATGCCTATATTACTGTTTGAAAACCAATAATAATACTCTCATACTACATAATAATTCGTACCAAATAGATAAATAAATACCGTTTAGGAGTGGTGTGGAATAGTTATCCTCCCATAGAACTCGTTTTCTTTGCAGCCAGCCTGATAGAAAACCCTGTAAGGTAAGGAGGTACTCCTACCTGTATCGAGTATTTTAAACCTCAGGTGAGCGATTTCTCTATGAATTTTCGATGTTTCTCACCAAAAGCGGAGGTTTTAGCCAAAAAAAAAAAAATCCAAAAATGGTCGGGACTGGGGGGTGTTGGAGGTGCAAAAGTGGTCGGGACGTGAAGGGTTAATAATTCTAACAGCTTTGTTCTGAATTTAGTCTAGTTGTTTTAATGCTACCCCTCCACATCCATGCCACAGGGGTGAGCAGTATTCAAGCTGAGCTAACTGCTCATCAGTGAAGAAGTTACGGACTCTGTACAATAATCCATGTTTCTTTGAGGCAGTTTTAGCAAGTGATCTGACATGAAAGGTCCAGCTGAAGGCATTGTTAAGTAAGACACTGAGAATTTTAATATTTTTGAAGATGGGAATATTTGTAGCACTGAAAGTAATATATGAATCTGGCAATACCTGTCTATTAGTAAAATGTATATATTTAGTTTTACTAGCATTAAATGAGACAAGATTGTTTTGTCCCCATTCACTGATCGTAGATAAGCCTTGATTAATGGAGATGGCTATACTGAGTTTAGAGTTAGAGATATCAGACTTTGTAAATGGGTGTTTGAGTGTGAGTGAACTATGAAGAGTTGAATCATCTGCATATAAATGGATGGGATTGTGGGTGACAAATAAGAGATAATTAATATGAACCAGGAATAGGGTTGGCGCCAGAACTGATCCCTGTGGCACGCTGGTGTTAACTGAGTGGAAATTGGAATAAACATCATCTACTTTTACTCTTATTTTTCTGTTACTGAGATATGGGGAAATCAAAAGGACAAAGCCTTTAGTCCATAGCATGGGAGTTTGGACAATAGGGAACGATGCCATACTCTGTCAAAAGCTTTAGAAATATCAAGGGCTACTGCATGAGTTTTTCTATGTAGGTCGATTAAGTTGCTGGATTCAAGATGTTTGACTATGTGCTGATTAATTTAAGTTTCAAATACCTTACCAAGGGACGATGTGACAGCTATTGGTCTGTAATCAGAGGAGTCAGAAGAACTTCCTTTCTTAGGTATTGGATGGATATTGGCCTCTTTCCATGAATTAGGGAATGCAGAAGTACTTATGCACAGTCTAAATAATTCAGCAAGAATAGATGCAAGTTCTGGGAAACACTTTTTCAAAACTGTTGGAGGATTTCCATCCATGCCAGGAGCTTTGTTGGTAGGTAAATTGTCTAGGATGGATTTTACGCATCTTGTCTGTATTTTAAGTGGAACAGTTTCGGGAGAGTCAAGCTCTAGTACTGGGACGTTCTGGCTGCCTTCCCCTATGGTAGAATTCCTGGCAAATGTACAGACAAAGATATCTGCTTTCCTATGCAGATCATTTGTAATATTGCTATCTGAAGATATTTTGTGGGGGAATGGATGATGACTTGTTAAAGTCATTATTGACAGAATTGTGAGTTGACCAGAATATTCTATTGTCACCATTGCTCTCGCCCTGCCACTGGTGCCCAGACTCCCTTACGCCTCACTGGACGCTACTTCCCCACCACCATCTCTCCTCAACCGAACTGCCCTAGACCTCGCTGCCAATGTCACGTATACCGTCACTCAAAAGTAAGACCAACCTCTCAGAAAAAAGACAAGAGGTATGAGTGTGTGGATTGCAACGCTGGATTGTGCATTGAGCCTTGCATCAAAGAATACCACACCTTAGTGCATTACTGATACTGTGTGTGCTTATGATATGACGCTCTCGATAATACTAAGTCCTGTAAATATGTCATAATATGACACTAACTGCAATACTAATTGTTGTAAACATGTGATAATATGACACTCACTATAATACTGTAGTAAGGCCTGTAAATATGCGATAATCTGATGCTCACTATAATAGTAAGGCCTGTAAATATGTGATAACAGTTATATAAGGTGGAAACTGGTATAATGTTAGAGGAAAAGTATAATTTAAGTGGAAAAATAGAATGTAAGTTGGAACAACAGTTATAGCGAGTTCACTCACTATGGAAATATTCGCTATTATTATGCTAAATATAATTGTAAGGCCTGTAAATATGTGATAACAGTCTTATAAAGTGGAAACGGGTATAATGTTAGTGGAAAAGTATTATGTAAGTTGAAAAAATAAAATGTAAGTTGAAACAACAGTCATGGTGAGTCATATGTGCAAGAATCAGGCAAGTTTTAGATGATTGCTGTATGGCTCAATCGGTAGAGAGGTGGCTTTTAGTCCTAACGGACCCGGGTTCAAATCCCGCTGGGTCAGGGTACAGTTTAAGGATTTGAGTTTCATAAAAATCAGACTTTACTGATCTACCAGAAGACCCGCCGACCTGTCGTAAAAATACCCCCGCTAATATCAATACACCAGTCCTGTATGAGACAGCCCTAGCATGTATTCAGTATGGACGGTGGATGTTAGCGCCGAAGTGGTGACATGTAGAGGTGTGTGGTACGTAGGAGGGCTACTAGGCCTTGAAAGCAGGCTGTGAAGCCTTTGCCCAGAGTCGGATACATAAAAAAAAAAAAAAATGGAACAACGCTTATAAAGACCATATTTTTGTTTGAAAACCAACATATTATTGTACTACATATTTACTTTTTAAACCAAATTAATAAATATCTACCTGTTCTGAGTGGTTTCCCATACTAATCCCTACCATAGAAAACATGATAGTCGCAGTGCGCCTCCAGAGAACATGATTTCAGATGTGTGAAGGATCACCTGTTTAGACCACTTCTAGGCCCAGGTGAGCACTTTCTCTGTGTTTTTCCGTTGTTTCTCAGAAAAAGCGGAGGTTGGGTTCAATCCACAATAATCCATATCCCACAACATAAACATGAGAGAAATTACCATCGAAGGAAATTTAATAGAGTACAAAACTGAATGATGCTTAATAGGACAAACAATAACAACAGGATTAATGAAATCCGATATTACCTCACTGGTTAAATGAGGAAATGAAAATTAAACAGTAATAGTTAAACAGTTCAGATTTCTTAAACTATAATTTCACTTATTAAAATCTCTTATTATAACAGTTATGTAGAACCTTCGTAATCACGTCATAAAGCATCCAAAACAGAGCAAAAACTAATACAGAGTGTACAGTATAAAACACGTTGGTGTGCCCTTCCATCCTCCAAGATTGGAAGTTTGGAGGATGAAGTGCTTAAAACGGTACAACAAGGAAGAACAATTACTGGTTCCTTGAAAGGAGTGATAAGAAAAAAGGAAGTGGGCATGGTAGGAAAAAAGTTGCTGCATGATAGTCTTATGATACCAATAATTTGTAACCTATGGAAGTGAAGCTTGGACCTTGTTGGAAGGACACAAGTGAAGAGCGGGAGCAGTGAAAATGAGTTCACTGAGAGAAACATGTGGAGTTACATGGAAAAACAGAATGACAAATAAGGAAGTGAAGAAGCTTTGTGGTGTAGATGTGGCTGTGGCTAAGCGTTAGGACAAATACATTTAGGTGGTTTGACCATGTGGAGAGGATGGAGAGGAGAGTGTGTGAATGAGGTGGAAAAGGGGAGAGGGAGAGGAAGGCCGAGGATTATTCAAATATCCAGCGAGCAAAAGTGTATCGCGACTTTTCATTTCTGAAACACCCTAATTTTTGCATTACTCTAAAGTCTAAACCCTCCATTAAGTTTCGTGTAAATCGAATAAAAATGATTTAAATGGACTTTCTTAGGTTAAGATTTGATTTATCCCTGTGATCTTAACCACTGGCGTATTGTTCAAAAAAAAATATGGACTTCCTCATTGTCTTTCCCTCATCCCTTCCACAACTTAGGTAAAACTGGATAAAAACTGTTTGGGTCGTTTTGCTAAAATAGACAAACAATCAGAATGACACACACCGCTCAGAACATAACACCTACTGATGCTTTGCAAGCACAGGTGTGTGTGTGTGTGTGTGTGTGTGTGTGTGTGTGTGTGTGTGAGAGAGAGAGAGAGAGAGAGAGAGAGAGAGAGATTTTATTATCTCAGGTCCCTTCTTTCTCCTTTGTTTACTTTAAAGTGGAGAGGGGTGATACGTGGGGGAGTAAAGTGTAAAGGGGAAGGAAAACTGGAGGTAGATATAGGGGAGGGGCTCTGTTGGAAATCGGGGAAAGGGGAGAGAGAAGAACAGAAGGGGGAAATATGGAGGGGGAGTGGGGAGGAGAGAAAAGTTGAAGGGGAAAACAAAGATGAAGCGCAAGAACGATGGAGGAGTTTGAATGAGAGGATGGAGGAAAGAAGAGAAGATGGGTGAGCGGAGAAGGAAGAAAGGGGAACAGGGAGGGGAAGAAGGGAAGTTGGGACCTGAGGAGGAGAGTGGGGAAGATGGAGATGAGAAAGGGAAAATGAGCTGTAGTGGGTAGTAGGTTGAGAGAGGAGGTGAATACGAAGCCGGAATGGGGAGAGAAATGAGGATGGGGTTGGGGAGGGGTGGAAAGGGGGGAGAGGTGAGACTGCATGATGGGGAGGGAGAAAGGGAGGGAGGGAGGAAATTGGGAGAGTATGGATGTAGGAAAGAACAAAGCAGTTCGAATGCGTATGAGAGAATGCAAACACCAACAGACCTAGCTATTGGTCTTTTCTAGGCTGTCCATTATAGGGTACGATACGACGAATGTAACAATTATGAGTCAAAAAGAAGGGTGGCAAAATATAAAAGATTAGGGAGGTGGATGAAGGGGATAGGTGGGGAGCAAGGCGTGGGAGAGGGGTAGGCAGGGAGGGGAAGGAAACAGGAATGGAAACGAGGGGAAAGAGGGAGAAGGGGAGCAAAGGTAAGACCATAGGCGAGAGGAGGAGGGGAAAGGGAAGATGAGGATGAGGAGGAGAAGCAGGAGGAGGGATTTTACAGGATCGAAGAGCAGGGCGAAGAAAATACGAAGGAGGAGGAGGAGCCGCGAAATACGAGTATAAGAAGAAAGAGGTGAGAGCCTGAGAAGCTGAGAGAGAGATTAGGTAGAGGAGACATACTGGGTAGGGGATTGGAGGCAAAGGCAGACGGGAAGGAGAGACAGAATGGACGAACGGAGTGGGAAAACAGCTGGAGGTAGTGGAGGAAGAGACGGCGAGGAGACGGAATGGAGGGTGGGGCGAAGCGGAGAAAGAGAGAAGCAAGAGAAGGGAGCACAGGGGGAGACGAAAGGCAGAGGGGGTGGGGGGACAAGTAAACAGTGATGTCTTGGAACTTACAGTTTGTAATAAGAAGGACAAAAGCTGAAGCAAACAAGCTGCGGGACCACATTTTCCGCACTTGAAAAATATGCGAAAATAACAATGTAATAAATTGCCTGTTGAATATTTTACCGCCTCAGTAGGATGACTTCTTGTGTTGGTGCATTCTTGCCGTCTCCAGACATTTTACTCAGCTAAAAGAAATACCTCTTGTGTTGAAGAATTTGATGAAGTCTATATCTAGAAATAAATAAAATGAAACATGAACATCGCTTTCCTTACTATGATGACTTACCTTCAGATAAATCTGCTTAGTTGTGGGGTGGCATCCTAAACTGCGTTATACAGTGGCTTCAAAATACCTTACACAACAACAAGTCTATTCTAATTTAAGTATTATCAAAATGTCTTCGGTCTGTCTTTCTTCCATGGTATCATTTATGCTAGGTATCGATTTAAAGCTTCCGGTGTCTGTATGTGTCAAGCTAAATGCATAAACAAACTTAAATTGGGCTTAGGGAATTCATGAAAATGTCCCCGCTTCATATCGGAATAAGATGGCTTGAACGTGAATAACCCTCCTGCCCACCCGTGTCATGCGTGTGTCAGACGGCAGCTGAAGTGTATTCATCTATTCATTCTGTCATCAGTCATTATCGCCATCATCATCAGTACCAGACAGCATAATTTTACTGCAGATCAATGGCCTCTTTTACCCTTCTATACTCTTTTACTGATTACCGTTCTACCCTGCTTAGTCTAAGCCTGCCACATGGCTGGATTTTTTCTCCCTCTTTCTTCTACACAAACATCCCCCTCCACCCCCCACACGGTCTTCCTCAACATTCCCAAACACATACAAACAGTTCCCCGTCCTTACACACAAAAACACACTCTCCTCTCCTTACCATTAACCACACAACCATTCACTCACACAAGCAAACAGAAAAATATAGAACACACACACACACACACACACACACACACACACACACACACACACACACACACACACACACACACACACACACACACATATCTTCTCACCACCCATACAATCCCCCTCATCTCTGGCCCTTTCAGACGGCTGACTCTGGGCTTCTTCGTTAGCCAAGACTTAGGCACCTTCTCTGCCCCGCAACGATGGCTTTACAATTCCAGTATCAAGGAAGGTGTACCTCATTCTACGCCATGCGTTACCTTAACTTGGTCCAAATTTTCGTCCTTTTGCAACTTGTTTTTGTAACTGAATGGCAAAAAAAGACAATGTCACGGCTATACATCCTTTGCATAATCCTTTTTTTATGACTAGCATCATAATCAACAGCTAATTTTTCCTTACAACTCCTCATTCAAGTTGGCGAAATGGTCTTAGGTCAACTTAGCTTTAGAACAATAGAATTTTCTTGATTGCCCAAACCTTATCCTATTTTTTTTTTTTTAACTCGCTTTCATTAAGTGGGAGACTTTCGGAGTTTATTTGTGCTGTCTCCACACGACTGTACTGACTTCTGGAGAACATCCTGGTTTTGACGGTAATAATGTAGGTATATCCAACCTCCTCAGTTCACAAGTTTCCCTTTAGCCAAATAATATCGTTTGGTGATGATAAGAAAAAATCAACTGAATACATCAACTGCCTGAAAGGATTTTGCACCATCTCTCCTCAGCATCGATGGCCCCACTATTCTAGCACCAAGTAATGAGGCTCATACCATGCCACTGATGCACCCCTGTTTTCACTGGCGCTCAGGAGCCATACTTATTACCTTTCCTCAGCTTGTGTTTATTGCCTTGAATTCCATGACACGTTCTGTATCATAGTCTTCCTAACATCAGACTATTCTCTTCAATCAAAGAGGGATGTCTACCACTACAAGGAATATGCGAGAGCTGCACCTTACCCTTTTAGGTGGACAGATATCTCTTAAGCTGAGTAACACCGTCTGGTGGTAGAGAGAATAAAATTTAAAAACATGCCATTGAGCTGAAGGGTTTAAAATTGTGTGCATATTATTTATGCAGTGAAGAAGGAACTAACGGCTGGAAGCCCGCAAGAGTGGTCCCTCCAAGAAGAAAACAAAAACAAAATAACATAGAGCCAAATTCAAGATCCGTTCGTTTCAAGATGCCTGGATACACTGTGTTTGAAAGACTGGAGGTCTTAAGCAGTAGGATGTAGACAGAGGAGACACTTTCAAAAGTGACCTGTTCCATACATGAAAGACTGGGAGTAGTGGCTGATTCTTCCATTAGAGGGTTGGACAGAAGAGGGATTAGAGTTTGTTGCTAGGCGGGTGCTGCTCTCCCACCTTTGTTTAATCTCAGAAATCTGCCAAACAAAACACCTTACAGTAGCAATCAGAGTGGATAAATAACAAAATACGAGACAAAATGGTCTGTGAAAATTACTGACAACTTTTAAAGAAAGGCTGGTAAGAAAAAATGGTTATGATCATTCATAATTATAAAATCTGGATGTGGAAGGGTCAAAGAGAGAATAATTTTATGGCTGTATGAGACAGAGATGTGTGCTGTGGCTGGGAATGTGGACACACACACACACACACACACACACACACACACACACACACACACACACACACACACACACACACACACACACACACACACACACACACAGGAGCGCCAGCATAATTATTCGCATGTAAGTCAAAAAAGTTTCTTCTTAAATGCAAAGAAGAGGAAATTAACGCAGTTGAATTATCAGAAAATATGATTTTTTTTTCACCATCACAATAGGCCAGGTGTACAGGAGCGTTGCATGTTTTTCTTAATGCAAGGAAGAAGGAACGAAGAGCCTGAAGCCCACAAGATTGTTCTTTCTTAAAAAAGAAAAAAAAAATCAAGATCTATTCATTTTGAAATGCGTGAACACACTGCGTTTAAAAGACTAGAGGTTATAGGCAGCAAGAAATGCAGACAGAAGAAGACAGTTGAAGGGTTGACCTGTTGCATACATGAAGGACTGAAAGTAACAATAAGCTCACACATTACAAAGCTTGACAGGAATGGAATGTGAGTTTCCTGCTAGATGGATGCAACGCACCGTCAGTAGTGGTGAAAGGATGCATGCAGACAGTTCAGAGGAGCAATGGCCATTGAAGTAGCTGTAGAAAAGAGATAAAGATGCGATAGTGCAGTGAAGAGACCGAGGTTGAAAGGTGCCAGTAATAGGAAGAGAGTTATTGAGACATAAAGCTTTTGACTCAACCTTGTTGAGAAGAGCTGTAACTGGGTGGCCGCCGCAAACATGAAAGTTGTACTCTGCGTAAGGGTGAATAAACATCTTATATAAGTCAACAGCTGTTCAGATGTAAAGAAGGCAAGGAGTTGGCTTAGCACTCCTAATCTCTTCGAAGCAGATTTTAAGAGGGAGGTATTATCTTTCCTGAGAGAAAGAAACCCTCAAGTATTTTCAAAGGAGATGTAGGATTCAGCTTGATATTATTATAAATAGAAGAATACTTTTGCAGATCGTTTTGACGAGTCAAGAGATATCAGAACTGAGTTTTCGGTGCATTAAAAACAACATTACTTTTATCCCAATCATAGATATAATCCAAGACAAGCAATAAATGTAACACAGCCTCATTGATTGTTTGTTGGAGTAACTGCTGAGATGGATGCTGCGAGAAGCAAATGGAAAGAGAGAGGGTTGAGAAATCAGTGCATGATTGGATAGAATTGGATGTACAGCTTAGACGGTCAGTGATGAATAGGAGAAAGAGAGTTGGTGCTAGGACAGAACCCTGAGGAACATCAACATTAATAGCTCTGGAAGAAGGACAGTGGCCGTCTAGAACAACAGCTACAGAACGACCAAAAAGGAAGTTAGGGATGAAGTCACAAATAGAACCACAGAAACTGCAAGTGGGTAGTTTAGACATTAGAGATTCATGTCAGACTCGGTCAGAAGTCTTTCAGATGTCAAGTGCAATAGCAAAGCTTTCCTCAGAGCCCCAAAAGGAGGATGGCCAGGAATCTGAAAGGAAAGTGAGAAGATTGCCAGTGGAGGGTCGCTGGCGGAACCCATTCTGGCAGTCCGAAAGGTTGTGATAGGAAAAGTCTTTAAATATTTTTGTTAAAAATACTTAAAAACATTAAAAATCTCTATCTACTTGTATATTTACAGCCAGATGCGAAAATCTTTAGAAATACAGGATATTAAAGCAATTAGGCTATAGTTAAGAGCTGGGAATGGTCACCCTTATTTGGGACAGGGTGACTGAGGCCAAACTACCAACAAGAAGGAAAGGTACAATTTGAGATAAAAAGGCAAAAGAGTTTACCTAGGCACGGTGTAAGCACAGAAGCATAGTTCTTGAGGACAACAGGAGGGATCCCATCAGGCCCATATTATTTGTCAGTATTAAGGCCAGTGAGGCCAGAAAGTACATCAACTAAAGTCATTTTAATGTCAGACATGCGGAAATCAGAGGAGGGAGGGCATGGAAGAACAGCACTGAAATTGTCTAAGGTGGAACTGTAGGGGAAAATCTAGAAGAGTTATGTTATTTCAGTAGAAGAAACAGCTACATAGCTATCAGAGCGGAAAAGAGGAGGCAAGGATGATGAAGTAAAGTTGTTAAAGAGGCTTTTTGGTGCAGTGCCAGAAAGAATGGGAAGAATTTTAGTCAGAGGGTTCAGAGCATTTTGTATAAGTGAAAATATTCCTATCTGAGTGGAGAACAGACTTGGCATGGGTCTTTTTTTTTTTATGCGAGGAAGAAGGAACCAAAGGCCATGAGCCCGCTGTAACAGTTCCCTCAAAGAGAAAAACAAAATACAATAGAGAGCCAAATTCAAGATCCGATCATTTTGAGATGCCTGGACACACTGCGTTTGAAAGACTAGAGATCATAGGCAGCAGGAAATACAGACAGAGGGAGACAGTTCCAGAGCTGACCTGTTGCATAAATGAAAGACTGGGAGTAACGGTTAACTCTTGCATTAGAGAGTTGGACAGAAAAGGGATGAGAGTTTGCTGCCAGACGGGTGCTACGCGCCCATCGTAGAGGTGGAGGAATGCAAGCAGACAGTTCAGAGGAGCAGTGACCATTAAAGTAGCGATAGAAAAGAGATAAAGATGCAACAGTGCGGCGAAGAGACAGAGGTTGAAGGGAGTCAGTAAGAGGAGGAGAGTTAATGAGACGAAAAGCCTTTGACTCCACCCTATTGAGAAGGGCTGTATGTGGGGAGCCTCCCCACACATGAGAGTTGTACTCCACACAGGGGCGGATAAAACCCCTGTATAGAGTCAACAATTGTGCAGAGGTAAAGAAAGAGGGGAGTCGGCTTAGCACACCCAATCTCTTGGTGTTTTATCAAGTGCATTGATCCATCTTCAGTTCCATGAGAAGTCTGAGCAGAGACATAAAAGAGATGAGATACAGAGGTGGGTTGGTTCCTGTACCTTTTGTAGACTTTCACTTTGTCGTGGACAGCATAAGAACAAGCATGATTAAACCAATTTTTATTCAGTAGTCACAAGATAAGACAAATAAATGTATGCCTGCATGCCTAAGAGAATAACCTCCGTTATGTGCAAGGTACATTAGATTACTCTCGACATTGGAAGCAATAGTCATTCTATAGAAAATCAAAGAACTACTGCCTGAGGACTTCCCAGTCAGCACTTTCAAAAAAGCCACATCCACAGCTTCTTGGGAGGGTCCACGGGCCTTACTGATACTGTAGGACAGGTTAACGTGATAAGTAAGTGATCAAATGAGTTCAGTGGAAAGAAAAGATAACAGCATTAGCAGAAGGATTAGTAAGGAAAAGGTCAAGTATGTTGGAACAGTCTCCAAGACAGTCAGGGATACAGATAGAGTGCTGACCAAGCTGCTCTAGGTAATCAGGGATAGAAAAGAATTAGATCCCTTCACAAGGTGGATTAATGAAAGGAGAAGAGAGCCAAAGGTTGCGGTGAACACTGAAATAATTTAGACCAGATATTTCAGAAAATGATGAAACTGATGTGTTCCATCTTAGAAGTAGGTTAGTTACATAAAAATTTCATCTTCAGTAAAATTGTGGGCTAAGTACAGAGCACAGATGTACAGTACAACTCCGGACAGAAATTCGTGGTAGAGGGTAATCTGCTATTAAAGGTCAGGTTAATCGCAGATGTCTACCCCCCCCTAACTCCCCCTCCTTACCCCCACCAAAACACTGATTTGTTGGGTGGATGGATCGGAGACATGAAGTTTCGCTCACTCTCACGTCTTGCCGCATGTAGTATTACTTTAATTTATTCTACTATTAGGTGTTTTATCAAGTGCATAGATCCATCTTCAGTTCCATGAGAAGTGATTATATCGAAGTTTTAGCAGATTTCAATACAATGACCTTAATATATAGAGTTTGGCTTCCAAATAGTTATCCACCGTGTTTTAAGTGATTGACTAAAATCCAAATAACAGTTAAAAGTTATTTGGCCACTTAAGTCCCTCTCCTGCCTTGTCATCAGGAGAGCCACATATGCACCCACCTACTCATCCACTTACCCACTCTGTAGCACCAGTCGAGCAGGGCAGTACTCCCAAGGTGGATGGAAAGCTGATGACAGGGAGAGCTGGAGCTCCAATTTTTCATCAGCCCTCGGGACTAGGTCCCGACCATCCCCCTTTGCTGAACTTTTTCAGTGTCTCAGTAACACAGAGAGTAGGCCAGCATGCTCTCCAGTACAAGTTTCTCTATCAACACCAAACTACATGCACAGTACACACCACACTTCCTTTTCAAAAACAAAAAAACAAAAATGGTGTCGAATAACGTAGCCTCGGAGTCCCCAGGGGGGGGGGGGCATAAATGACCCCAAGTTCTGCCCCTCTCCCGGTGACGACTCAAGATGTCTGGAATCACTGTCTAACTCTCCTCTTCTTCATTTCTGCAACATTTGTGGCCTTTCCTCTAACTTTCGCTCTGTTGAGCACCACCACTCCTCTAAACCTCATCTTCTTTTTCTAACTGAGACTCAGCTGTCTGAGGCAACTGACAGCAGACCCTTTTCTGTATCCTCCTACTTTCTTTATACTCATTTCAAGGCCAAGTGTAGCTGTTGTGTATATATACACAACAACTTATCTTCCTCTTGTGTTCCTGAACTCGATTCTTCTGAAATCTCTACACTCTGGCTTCGGCTTTCCTGTCATTCTCTGACTAAATATATCTGTGCTGTTTACTTATCAACTAATTCTACTGACTATCAAAATTCTTTGCCTATCTTACTTCTACGATGAAACACATTCTATCCATTTCTCCTCTCTTTGAAATCTCCATTCTTGGAAATTTCAATGTTCACCACCACCTTTGGCTTTCCTCTCCTTTAACTGATCCACCTGGTGAACAAGCCTACACCTTTTCTATCCTTAATGACCTAGAGCAGCTTGTACATCACCCTACCCGTATCCCTGACCGCCTTGGAGAGAGCTCCAACATACTTGACCTCTTCCTTACAACTAATCCTTCTGCTTACACTGTTAATCTTTTCTCTCCGTTGGGCTCCTCCGATTACAACCTTATCACCTTAACCTGTCCTATTGCTCCGGTACGGCCTGCAGACCCTCCAAAGAAACGTCGTCTGTGGCATTTTGGAGCTGCAGATTGGGAGGCCCACAGGCAGTACTTCTTTGATTTTCCCTGGAATGATTATTGCTTCCATGGCTGGGAGCAATCTGGGTGTGCCTTGCGCATTATGGAAGTTATTCTCTCGGGCATGGAAGCATACATTCCTTTCTCATATCTTTTGACTAATGCACGAAAGCCTTGGTTTAATCACGCATTTTCTAATGCTGTCTGCAACAAGGAGAGGGCCTATAAAAGGTACCGGAGCCAACCCACCCCTGAATCACATCTTTTATACGTTTCTGCCCTGAATCGTGCTAAGTCTGTTCTTCGCTTTGCTAAAAATAATTTCATCCTTACAAAATGCTCTCAACTCTCTAACTTGAATTCTTCCCGCTCCTTCTGGCACCTTGCCAAAAACCTTTCTAACAACTTTACCTCATCATCCTTCCCTCCTCTTTTCTACTCTGATGGCTCTGTAGCTACTTCTACTGATAAAGCAGATCTCTTTGCTCAGACTTTCTCCTCCATTTCCATCTTAGATGATTCCGGTGCTGTTCCTCCATCACTTCCCCCCTCTGACTTCCCCATGGCTAACATTAAAATTTCTTCAGTTGATGTATTTCCTGTCATCACAGGCCTTAGTACTAATAAGGCTTATGGGCCTGCTGGAGTCCCTCCTGTTGGTCTCAAGAACTGTGCTTCTGTGCTTACACCCTGCCTAGGCAAACTCTTTTGCCTTTGTCTATCAACTTGTACCTTTCCTTCTTGCTGGAAGTTTGCTCTCATTCAGCCAGTTCCAAAGAAGGGTGACCATTCCCAACCCTCTAACTATCGTCCAATTGCTTTAACATCCTGTATCTCAAAAGTTTTCGAGTCTATTCTTAATAGAAAAATTTTAAAGCATCTTTCCTATCACAACCTTCTTTCTGATCGTCAGTATGGGTTCCATCAGGGACGTTCCACAGGCGATCATCTCACCCACCTTTCAGACTCCTGGTCACCCTCCTTTCGGGACTTTAGCGAAAGATTTGCCATTGCACTTGACATCTCAAAGGTTTTCGATCGAGTCTGGCATTAATCTTTAATTTCCAAACTGCCCTCTTACAGTTTGTATCCTTCTATCTGTGCCTTCATCTCTAGCTTCCTTTCTGGTCATTCTATAGCTGCTGTTGTAGACGGCCATCGTTCTTCTCCTACATCAATTAACAGTGGTGTTCTTCAGGGCTCTGTCCTATCACCAACTCTCTTCCTTTTATTTATCAATGACCCTCTAAGCTGTACATCTAACCCTATCCACTCATACGCTGATGACTCCACCCTTCACCTTTTCATTCGATTCTCACAACGTCCATCTCAGCAGTTACTTCAACAAACAAGGGATGAGGCTATGGCACTCCTAATGTCTGACTTAGCTCGTATCTCTGACTGGGGTAAAAATAATCTGCTTGTTTTTAATGCATCAAAGACTCAGTTTTTGCACCTATCAACCCGACAAAATCTTCCACAGGTATACCCACTAATGTTTAATAATATTCAGCTTAATCCTGCATCATCGTTGAACATGTTTGGGGTTTCATTTACTTGGGACTTATCTTGGAAAGATCATATTACATCTCTTGTAAAATCTGCGTCCAAGAGATTGGGTGTGCTAAGCCGACTCCATTCTTTCTTTACCCCTGCACAATTGTTGACTCTACACATGGGTTTTATCCGCCCCTGCGTGTAGTACAACTCTCATGTGTGGGGAGGCTCCCCACATGGAGCTCTTCTCAATAGTGTTGAGTCAAAGGCTTTTCGTCTCATTAACTCTCCCCCTCTTACTGACTCCCTTCAACCTCTGTCTCTTCGCCACACTGTTGCATCTTTATCTCTTTTCTATCGCTACTTCAATGGTCACTGTTCCTCTGAACTGTCTGCATGCATTCCTCCACCTCTATGACGGGCGCGTAGCACCCGTCTAGCAGCAAACTCTCACCCTTTCCTGTCCAATTCTCTAATGCAAAAGTTAACCTTTACTCCCAGTCCTTCATTTATTCTACAGGTCAACTCTGGAACTGTCTCCCTCTGTCTGTATTTCCTGCTTCCTATGATCTCCAGTCTTTCAAACGCAGTGTGTCCAGGCATCTCGAAATGAATGGATCTTGAATTTGTCTATCTCTTGTATTTTGTTTTTCTCTTGGAAGGAATAGTTTTGCGGGCCCGTTGCCTTTGGTTCCTTCTTTCTCACATTAAAAAAAAAAAAAAAACTCATCCCGGCCACCCACCCAGCCTACCGATCCCTGCTCTTCACACTGCCAACCCACACGAAGCTCACAAAGCAATGCCACTCAACACTTTCACTCCTTCACATCTCCATCCTGAACCCATCCAACCACCCAGTCCAACTACCCACTTAGATAATCCTGGCCGCGCAATCGTCTCAGCCATCCTGGCAACCAACGGTGCCCACTAACCCTGGCGACTCACTTTGTCCACACATCCCAACAACCTATCTTGCTCACCGACCCCTACCAGCCACCCTTCCCACTCACGAATTCGACCCACCCTGGTCACCCAACAATGCCATCCACCGTATCCACCCACACAACCCTCCCACCACTCTCTGAACACTCCCCACCCACTCTGCCCACCCACCTCACCCTGCCCCCCCACCCATCCACAATCCCAACCACCCTTCTTACCCATCCCCATTCACTCCGCCACCTCATTCACGCATTTGAACCCGACTTATTCATCCCATCCAAATCTAACCTACCGACCCCTCCCTGACCACCCATATATCCAGCCACTGACCCACTCAGGCCACCAAACGCATCCACTCATTAACCCGTTTACCCCTACAACCCACCCAAAGCTACTCCACACACCACACCCAACAACCGTTCCCCCCTCCCTTTCCACCATTACCACTGCCCACGCACCCTGGCGATGCACCGAACTACCACACCCACCAACTCAACCTCATCAACTCCACCCACCCAACCAACTGACTCTCACACACACACACACACACACACACACACACACACACACACACACACACACACACACACACACACACACAGGGAGAGAGTGGTTCACAACAATTTCACTCACTAATCATCCTCAGTGGTTGTTTATCCCCGAGGAAGATTGGCCCCACGTCTTACGAATTCCTGTTTGATGGTTGGCTGTATAATCATTGAACAGTATGCACAGTATGTAATATTGAAACTAGCATGGTTATGATTTTTAATCTTTTACCAGAGTTTTCGCTCATTAAAACTATTGCCAATTGGACGGCATATCATGGAATCCTAATGGAAATACATCCATTGTATAGCTGAATTAAAGGGTATATGCCGGAGATACGAATCAGTGTGCTGTGCAAGCAGCTACTAAACCAATACTAGACACTTCCGCATCTGCAATATCATCACCATCCCTAAACCCAACAAAGACCCCACATTACCCTCCTCACATCGCCCCATCACACTCCTCTGCACCCCCTCTAAAGTCACTGAACGACTGATACTACAACTAGTCACACCTCACATTCCTCTAGCCCAGTCACAACATGGCTTTAGGCCACTACACTCCACAAACACCCTTCTTACAGACCTTACACAGAGAGTTTTCGATGGCATAAATTCAGCTAGGCCACCACACAGAACACTCCTAGTCACAATAGACATTAGCAAAGCTTTTGATGCCATCCCCCGCCACAACCTCACAAACAAAATACTCAACACAAACATGCACAATAACACAAAAAGATGACTGGCAAACTATTTAGCAGGCAGATGTGCACACGTAACATTTGCCGGTCAGACTTCTAACATCAGAAACTTCACAAACGGCGTCCCCCAAGGATCTGTTTTGTCCCCTACATTCTTTAACCTATACATGCACGACGTACCCACACCCCACACGCCACAGATACACATAGCTTCTTATGCAGATGATATAACACTTACATGTACACACCAAAATGCAAACACAGCTGCACACATCAATCAACCTTACCTCAACACACTACACGAATGGTTCACCACAAACAGGCTCAAAACAGCCCCAGCCAAATCTACAGTGACACTTCTCACAAACTGGACAGCAGAACACAGTCACATCCCACACCTCACCATAAACAACACTCCCTTACCACACACACACACACACACACACACACACAAAATCCTTGGTGTAACATACAATACATCAATGTCATTTAAACAACACATCACAAACATTAAAAATAAAATAACACCAAGACTCAATGCTTTGAAGTTACTTGCCCATACAACATTCGGACACAACAAAGAAACCACCACCACAGTATACAAACTATACATACGTTCAGTGATGAATTATGCAAGCCCTGCCTGGGCTTCTAACCTCACCAAAACACACTACAACACTCTACAGACCATAAGAACAAGGCCCTAAAAATAATCACAGGCTGCACAGCTACTACACCCACAGACCACCTACATCAAGAAACCAAAGTCCTCAAAGTCAAGGATCACCTAGACATGAGAGGCACCCAGTTCCTTGCTGCAGCCTCCACAAACCCACAACATCCACTACAGTACATGGCGGCACATCCACCCACACCAAGGAACATCAAAACAACACCCAGCACACGATATACACAAATACTGTCATCTCTCCCCCCTCGCCCACCTCAGACCAGCTTCCAGAAGCACATCCACACTCAGATCACTCGCCGCTCCATTCAGTCACTTAAAGACAACACACAGCTGCATGCACGGCCTCCTGACATCCACCCTTCTGAATCCTATCTTCCCCGTGAGGACAGGGTCCACCTGGCCAGGCTGAGATGTGGGCACCATCCAGCCCTCTTAAGCTACCAGAAGAGGCTGGATGACTCCGTCGCTGATGCCTGTCCAGGATGCAACACAGCACCCCATACTATTAAGCACATTATGGAAGACTGCATTCCACACAATCACCTACGCCAACAACACAACATACATTCTTTGAGAGCTCTGTGGGAAAGCCCGGTCTCGGCCATGGCCTTCATAAGGGACTCGGGGCTGTTCGGCCAAACTGCCTAGGGAACAACTTCTACTACTACTACTACTTCCGCATCTCATCCGTCCCTTTCACCGTCCCCAGATCCTGCCTCCCTCCTTTCCCACCCTCCCGCATCTGTGTGTGTGTGTGTGTGTGTGTGTGTGTGTGTGTGTGTGCGCGCTCAAGTCTGTATGAACTCGGGTTTGTGTGTGTGTGTGTGTGTGTGTGTGTGTGTGTGTGTGTGTGTGTGTGTGTGTGTGTGTGTGTGTGTGTGTGTGTGCAAGTATCTGTTCTTACCTAATTGTTCTTACCTAATTGTATCTTTACAGGAATCAGTCAAGCTCGTACTGTCCCGTGTATTAAACCATTTTTATCATACATATCCTTAAATTTATTAATAGTTTTGGCACGCATATTTCATTCGGTAGCGCATTCCACTGATCAGTTGCCGTATTTGGTGAACTGAATTTCCTTACGTCTTT
>NC_136999.1:25917933-26040433 GCF_032717465.1 Coenobita brevimanus | reverse complement strand
TCCGACTGAAACAATGAACTATAATAACAGTGAACCATGAACACAAACATCATAATGAATGAGAAGCATTCGGGCGCCGCATGCTAATCGCCCACCGGAATATGCTGTTTGCCAAGTCCAAGACTTAGGGCCTTAGGCCATACTTTGATACCCTGAAGGTTTCATGTTGATAGCTCAAGCCGTTCATGAGATATAATAGTGCTAATGGCGGGTGATAAAAACTAGTTGACCTTAGGCAGCCATTTTGGTGACCTTGACCTTGACCCCGAGTGCCCGTATTCGAACTCAGCCAAGATTTTGGCCATGTCTTCATACTCTGAAGGTTTTATGTTAATAGCTCAAGCCTTTCATGGGAGCACACACACACACACACACACACACACACACACACACACACACACACACACACACACACACACACACAAAGGCAGGCAAAAACATTCTCGCTCCGCCTTCTAAAGATGGGCGATAATGAACCAAATAGAAGGAAAATACACATTCACCAGATTTGTCCTTTCAGTAGTTATATGTGTCAGTGTAGATGTTGGTGTATGTGTAGTAGTGGAAGCTGGATGGGTGTTTCAGTGATACAGTGTAAATACCCACCTATTCAGCTAATTACTCTTGCATTAATCACCACAGCTAACTATATTATGTCCTACCCACAGTATCATCCAGTTCTTCTTATGCTCCATCTAGACCATAATGGCCTGGGGATAAACGGCTTGGTTCCTACATTTAAGACGATGATGTTCAGTCTAACTCGGCCCTGAGTGGTATCACGTGATCTGTGAATGCCAGCCAGTCAGAAATAAACCCTATGTGGGGATTATCCATTTGTAGCGCCTATTCCCACTGATCTAATATTCGTCATATTTTCTTTGAATAAAGTTGAATGCAAGCTGATTGAATAAACTGTACTACAAAAAGGCATCTTATTGTTAAGGAATTTAAACTGCTTCACTATTATACGAGTGTCATCATCAGAGTCTGTCTTTAATGTTTCTTAGTGTCTACTCTTCGTTGTTCTCATTTCTTTGTTCTTACCCTCTTCATATCCTTCCCTCTCTTCATCTTTCTCTAGTCTCCTCATCTTTCTTTTTATTACATAAATTATTTTCCCTTTATTCCCTTAATCCTTGACATTCCTCTTTTATTTCAATTTGTTTCTCTCGTCAGTTTTTCACTTATTCATTTCTCTTTCTCAGTTTTCATTTTTAGTTTTTTTTTTCTCTATTATTTTTTCTTTCCTCGACTCTCCCACTTTCATGTCTCTACTCATCGCATTTCCTTTCCACTCTTCCTTTCATATTCTCTTATCATTCCGTCTCCTTGCTGTTCCTCTCAATGCTTCTCTTCGTTCTCCTCTCCCTTGTCTTACGACCTCCCGCTCCATCTTTTATTCTCCTCTCCTCTTCCATCTTCAATTTTCTTCTTCCCACTTTTTCTTTATCCTATCTCTCCTCCCATATCGTCTTTCTTCTTCTCCTCGCGTCTCATAATTTCTCATTTACTATTTGACCTCTACTTTGTAATAAATTATAGTTTAACCTTTAGTTGAGATTAACTAGGATTAGTTTCACTTAGTGTAATTTAACCTCCATATACTTTGATTTCTTCCTTATTTCGACCTTATCAGCCTTTCTCTTTTCAAGTTATCTTTTAAACTTTCATTTCTCATTATCATCATCATCATCATCATGATCATCATCGTCACATATATACTCGTACACTATGGCAATATTACCATCATCATTATTATTATTATTTTCATTATCATCATCAGAATCCTCCTCCTCTTCCTCCTCCTCTTCTTCTAGGATCTTCTTCATCTCCTTCTCCTCCTTCTCCTCCTCCTCCTCCTCCTCCTTCCCCCCCTCCTCCTCCTCCTCCATCTTCATTTAAATCTTTTCCTCCCTTCAGGAAACTCCATAACATACATTTCAGGTTTCATAGCTCTCTCTCTCTCTCTCTCTCTCTCTCTCTCTCTCTCTCTCTCTCTCTCTCTCTCTCTCTCTCTCTCTCTCTCTCTCTCCACGTTATCAGTTATTGCTATAAGTATTGAAGCTTGTGATTTATTATAATGTTTTCCAGCCTCTCTCTATCTCTCTCTCTGTCTCTCTCTCTCTCTCTCTGCCTGTGAACACGAATAACTTTTATCTCCTTACCACTTCCTCTAAGTGGATCTCACGTTAAATCTGCATCCTAGGTGCGTGTGTGTGTGTGTGTGTGTGTGTGTGTGTGTGTGTGTGTGTGAGAGAGAGAGAGAGAGAGAGAGAGAGAGAGAGAGAGAGAGAGAGGGAGAGAAAGAGTGAGAGAGAGAGGAGGAAGAAAAAAACACATTAGTATATTAACCAGTATAATCGAATATAGTGCTTTCAAGTTACTACAATCCCCAGTCCATTTAATTGAAGTAAGAAAAAGGCCTTTCGTGCTGACAGGATTGCTGAAGGCTGTTATCTAACCTTTGTAGTTGATCCTGCTAAGACAAATATACTTGCTTGTAGGTGGCAAAAATTAAATTGAACATATTTCGGAAGGAACACATGAAGGATATGAGGTGCTAGTAAACACTATCATCGTCATCGTAATTATAATCTTGAGTATCAACCTCATCGTTATCATTATCAGTACCACCACCACTGACACCATCAACATCATCACCATCATCATCAACATTTATTATATCCGTCTGAGGTCTGTTGGGAGATCGGATTATATCATCAGAGGGAGAATGATGCTCAGAGTTAACCCTTGCACAAGCTGGATATGTACAAATACGGAAGGAATGGCCGTGGTTAAAGCAGTACACGTAGAATTAGACGCAATGTATTGGTTGTTTTGGTACCATTTTCTAAATGGCTTTGATAATTTCGTAACACGTCATCGTTTGCGACTTATTCTACACATTTCATGATTAGCTTTTTATGTTATTGATGTAAAGTTTATTCAAATCAGCACGATGTAAAAACCATACGGATGAATGCTAAGGTGTAATATGCAAAATAAATCGCTAAGGAAATGTTGCTAAGAGGTATCCTTTTTGAGAAAGGCGGTGGCTGAATCGGTGACAAGGCGGCCTGCAGTCCTAATGGATCCAGAATTGAATCCCGGCTGGGGCAGGGAATAATTTAAGGATTTGAATTTCATATAATAGCAGACTTACTGATCTACAAGAAGACCCGCCAACATGTCGTAAAACTACCCGCGCTAATACCAGGATACCAGTCCTGTATGAGACAACCCTAGCATGTATTCATTATGGACGGTGAGTGTAAGTGCCGAAATGGTGACATGTGTAGGTGTGTAGGGGGGCTACTGGGCCATGGGATAGGCCCTGAAGCCTTTGCCCAAAGTCAGACAAAAAAATCCTGTCACCTTGTACACGGGTCTGAGTAGCCTATACGTCAGTGGTATTAAACTACTGGGTTTAGGCACACGTATATCTTCAACCATATGAAGGGACATAATACCAGAAACCATACCATGCTTGTAATGAAATAATACAGTATACTGAATTTTACCCCGGCCACCGTCATACTATTGTATTTAGTTAAGATGATCCGCCTGGTAGTGAAGGTGTTAATGAAGGCTATATTTTTCCCATCCTCTTAGAAGAATCTCCAATAAACCATCTGGAGATAAAGAACACAAATACAAAATAAGACTACGTCGACTTGAAGCAATTGATTTTGGTCACAGCTAGGAAATCCAACCCTACACTGAGAACACATGCAGATCAGAGGATGAGCACACTGCCACTCAGTCACCGTGGCTGCCATTAGTAACGAGCAGATTAAAATACTGTATCAGACTAGTTTTTTACTTTTCCTCGTAAATCCGCCAGGTCATACAGTAATCTCTCTCTCTCTCTCTCTCTCTCTCTCTCTCTCTCTCTCTCTCTCTCTCTCTCTCTCTCTCTCTCTCTTCACGCACACACACTTATGTCATCCCTTATTTTGTCCTCATCTTTTTCACTTCTTCCTCACCCCTGATCTTTCTCTCCACGAATGACGACAGACTCAGAGCAATATTCATAAGTTCTCTTACTGTATGTATAGGCTAATAAGCTGATATATTTTTTTCTTTACTCTTACAGCTTTCAAACAGAAGAATAGTGAATACGAACGTGAACAATACGATAGAAGACTAATATTAATCATTACGGCTTACTCCTATGAATTGTCATCAATTCCCCAAGGTTATTATGTTTTATTATTATTATTATTATTATTATTATCTTTTTTTTTTATTATTGTTATTATTATTACTATATTACCCATTCTTATTATCATCATCATCATCATCAACATCATCATCATCATCATTATTACACAAACTGTTATTGTTATGGAAGTGTTAAAGCTACACTAATAAAATATCTAAAAGATCATTTGTCCGGCCAAACCTTATTTTTCCATCTTTGTTCTTTTCTTTAAAAAGAAGGATTACTCGTTGTAAAGATGTTAAAGGTTCAAGAAAAGGATCATGGCAGTGGAGGGTGTAATCCTGTTTTCCTTTGCTCAGCACAATTTTTGAAAGCCGTAATCCTCCCTGCCGTAGCTAAACCCTCGGGGTGTGGAGAACGAAAATTCTGGTGAAGCAATGTAACACGTGGGGCTGAACTTTATACTTCCAGAGTGTTTTTCCCGATTATAAATGAAGTTGCAGTGATAATGATGGTGGTCAGCTTTCATGACGCATTTCACGGGTCAAGACGACAACACCTTTCGTCTTATATTCTTGCCACCGCAGACTATTATGCTCAAAATACAAGACACTTTTTGTTTCCAAGGAATGCCTTAAACCCTGCAGTACCATAACGTATTAAATAATCTCTTGCTACCGCCAGACGATTTAATTCAGATCAATGACCACTTCGTTCAATAACAAGTCAAGATTCAGTTGTTCCGTATATATCTATTTCTCAAATGCATTTCCCTGCACTATTCGCTTTACGAATTCTTTATCTTATATTCACCTGTGTCAGGCGTGTGCAGACCGGTTGATGCATGATATTCATTATATTGTATTACATTACATTACATACATTGCCCTCGAATCATTTTGACCGTTAGATATATTTGTTTCTATGTCCTGTTCCGACCGTACAATTGACAGTCCGTTCCACAAGGCTTAGCGGACTTCCTATATGCCATACGCCTTCACACATGACCATGTCAGCAGTTTCTTCCACCGCCCATACTAAATAATACATGGTTATCTCATTCAGGGCTGGAATAACCAAGGTGGTTTTATATATATATATATATATATATATATATATCCCATTGGATCCCAGGGGCGCTGGGCGAGGCACTGCACTGGGAGGGTACTAAGCGTACCGCCCTCCCCCTATCGGCTCATAATCGCGAAGCTCATAGGTCCCTACCCGGGGGTTCCCTACTTTATAAAGTCTTGAAAAATCCCACTTGTGTCCAATACTTGGGACACTGGGCTCCAATATATATATATATATATATATATATATATATATATATATATATATATATATATATATATATATATATATATACAGAGAGAGAGAGAGAGAGAGAGAGAGAGAGAGAGAGAGAGAGATGACAGTGGGTGTCGTGAAAGATTACTAAAGTTTGATTTCATAAAAGTCAAGCCAACAAACATTTACCTATCCCAGCCTAGGATCGAAAGCACAGTTTTCAGATGGTAGTCAACTTCCCGAATCATTCATCACCTACCTCTTGATCACTTTCTAAATATTCATGTAATATTAATTTCTTTACAAACTGTGATGTCAAATTCATTTATCCTCAGTTCAAATGTTAGCACAATTTTCCATCTGCTAAACCTTTTTCAGATACAAATAATGCTGCTACGTTTGCCTCCATCTCCAACTTTCCCAACCTTAATGCCATTTTCTAAACTTTCAGTAAGCCTTGCCCGTAACTTCGAACTTTATGTTGCTGAAAACCGGCTCTTTTAATACAGGATCTATTAACCTTCTCATGGTCAGTACAACTCTAGCAGTCAATTCCAGGATTAAAACCTGTGATAATAAAAGAAGTTTTTGCCTGTGTAATATGCCATCGTTTTCTTCTTAATTGCCATTCATGAATTAAGTACTTTATAATGTAGAAAACAAATAACCAAACACTTAGAACCTGCCAAACTCATTCTTTCGCAATAAAAATGAGCAGGAAAATATGCTAAATTCTACATATATTCTTTCGAGATCTCTGGAATGTTGTAGTGTTTACAAGACTAAAGTTAAACATGTTTCTTTTTGAGTTATCAACACAACTACCAATATATCATAATTCTGGTTGATCCTGTAGACTGTTTGAGAAATAAGAACTTCACAGTATAGTTGACCTACGTCAGAACATTTCTTTCATCTTCATGGAGCTCGCCATGTTCAAAGGACGTATAACTCTAACGATTTCACCTGCCTAGTTAACTATCTTTTATTACAGCCATGCGCCGCAGGGCGATGTATTGTATCCCGTGTGAGTGTGTGTGGGGGGGGGGGGCAATATCGGCTTACCTTAAAAATATTTTTTTCGATTTAGACCACACTTAGTGAAAAAGGTTGAGGGTCAGTCAAGGGTGACTTGAACCTGTTTAGAGCACAATATTTCACAAGTCAAGGTCATTGGTTTAGCCCTTTGACCCACTGTAAGGCCGCGTTCACACCATCGGTTTGCTGGCGCAGGCTGAAGCTCTGTATCACTGTAACCCAATCGTCCGCACCCTCTTGCATCCATTGAGGCCACTGATTTAGGGTACAGTATGCAAAACTCTCGTCCGCACCCTCTCGAGCATCAAGCATTTGATGTGGATGCATCCATAGGTGAGGGTATTGCCTTCCATGAGTGATCATTCTAGGCAATTATTTTGTCTCCCACTGTAGTCTACTCCGGGTGCTCACTACGCAGTTAATTCTCTGAGGGCCATGATGATGATGATATAAATCTCAGCCAATATATGTAATCCAAGTGCGAGAGGTAGGTAAAATGAAGTGGTAAATGTAGGCGAATGGGGATCCAGTGGTCAGAGAACCTAATTCGGCATGGCGGTGAAGCAATGTGGATGGTTCATACTTTATGTTCCTGTTCTCAAGAGGTGACTGGAGGCTTGTCGATCATGTAATCCCACCAAAAGAGGTTGGCTGGTCATCTACCCTTAACCTGTGGCGTACCATCAACGTATGAGTACGTTGCAACATATTGCATTTGCCAGTCCCATCGATGTACTGGTACGTCGCACAATTGCAAGGTGCATAATTTGCACAATTTTCAAAATTTGCACCTGATTTTTGGTACGTAGGGTCGCTCAACCTTCCCCTGCCTGCAACCAGGCGGGGACACTCGGCGACCAAGCTCGACCCACGCTCACCCTCGGCACAGTCACTCATCTGTTGGCAACGGTCCTGCTCAGACATGGTGCATAAAGGTTTCTCGGAGGAGGAAATCCAAGCCACCATGGACGCCTTCACAGGCGACAGTGATTCCCCACTGGATGACGAGGTTGTGGACAAAGATTATGTCCAACCAGAGGAGGTGGAAAGCAGCAGCAGTGATGAGGAAGTCCCGTCCCCCAGGAAGCGGCGCTACGTGACTTATCGTGCTGCTAGAGAGGGCCAGCCTGCACAAAAACAACGTGCAACATCCTCTCGACAGCCCCAACGTGATGTGGAGCCAGATTTCAAGGACGAGGACGAGGACGGAGCCGTGGGACGTGCTGCCACGTGGTATGGCCAAAAAATTATCTCCCACCGTGGCCCCGAGCGCACACCACATCGTACGAGCAGGTATGGGCCTACTCTTTTGTTTGGGGAGGTCAGAAGTGGTGTGGAGGGAGTGGGGAGTGAAAGGGAAAGTGCAAGGAGGAGTACTGAAAGTGAGAGTGGCAGCAGTGAGTCATCGCTCTCCCATGGAGGTGCGAGGCGACGGGAAATATCACGTGGGCGAGTGAGGGTGCGTGCTGAATCACGTGGGGTTGTGATGGAGAGGGAAGGTGGGGAGGAACCACTCCAAAGCGCGTCTTATGCTCCCAAATATACCCAGACATGTGGGCGAGTGAGGGTGCGTGCTGAATCATGTGGTGTTGTGATGGAGGGGGAAGGTTGGGAGGAACCACTCCCCAGCACGTCTTATGCTCCCCGGTATTCACAGACTTCATCCCCACAGCCCCCTAATGTTCCACAAGGCCGTAAGGGCAAGGGAAAGGGAAAGGGTAAAGGCCGAGGGTAGAGGAGTGCGGGTAGGGAACCCCTCCGCACTCCTCCTCCCCAACCTCTCCCACCAGCATCTCCTCCCCACCCAGACGAAGGCGACAATGGGGATGAAGGTTATGTGAGGTGGAATTGGGAGGATGGGAGTGATTTTTCTCCCATCATTCACCCCTTTACTGAGCAGGGGCGTGCTGGCTGCACTGCTCCTGGTATTCACCCAAACTCCACCAGGCTGGATTTTTTCCACATTTTTTTCAGTGAGGCTCTTGTGGAGGAAATAGTGGACCAGACAAACCGTTTCGCTAGCAGCCAGTGACGTGAGGGTGAAAGACTGGGCACAAGGAGCAGGCATTCTATCAAATATGATTACCCAGTCTCCTCTTCAGAAATGTTTTTATTTTTTGCCCTGGTTCTTTTGATGGGTATTGCAAGAAAGAACAGAATTCCGGCATACTGGACAAGGGATCTCAAAATGAACGGATCTTGAATTTGGCTCTCTCTCTTGTATTCTGTTTTTCTCTTGGAGGGAACTGTTATTGCGGGCTCATGGCCTTTGGTTCCTTCTTCCTCGCATAAAAAAAAAAAAAAATTTGCTTTCAGCAGATTCTAAGTCGCCTCCACTTTTACGATGATCCTGCAAATGCAAATGACACAGATAAGATGAGGCGAATTAGGTTGGTCTTTGGTCACCTGAGGCAAACACTTCATTCCTCATTTTATCCCTATAGAGACCTCGTCATAGACGAGAGTCTCGTGTTGTGGAGAGGCAATATTTCATTTCGGCAGTACATACCCAGCAAAAGGCACCGTTTTGGGTTCAAGATCTTTGTTATGTGTGACTGTAGGACTGGTTATGTGCAAGACATAGTCTTGAACACCGGTGCACGGACAGACATAATAGAAGATCGGAGTATTGGACTGTCTGGAGCAGTGGTAAAGACAATGATAGAAGACTACCTTCATCGTGGTCACGTCCTTTACCTGAACAACTGGTACACTAGCCCTCTTCTCGCTCGTTATCTGCACAGGCATGACACGGGAATCTGTGGCACCATCAAGGTGAACCGGCGTCACATGGTCAAGGTGGGGCGGAAACTTGACAGAAATGAGGTTGTCTTCTTCCAGGCCAACAATATATTTGCAACAGTGTGGAACCACAATAGAGAAGTCAGCCTCTTGTCCACGGTTCACCCCCCCTTGATTCACCGTACAGAGTCCATGGATTACCGGAGCGAGAACAGGCGCCACATATAGAAACCTGAGTGAGTCCCCGATTACAACATCAACATGTGCCTGGTGGACCAGTCAGACTCCATGATATCCACGGTCGAGTGTGCCAGGACCACGATGAAGTGGTATAAGAAGCTCTTCTTTCACTTGCTAGATATAACTGCCCTGAATTGCCACCACCTGCATGCCATGACAACAGTTCAGGAAACCTTTGAAGGGTTTGTGAGGGAGCTAACATGGGAGATGTTTGCCAGGTATGCGGTTGAAAGGCCCCAACACCGCACACGCACTGCCCCTACCGCCCAAACTCCACTGAGAATATCCACCCGCCATTTGCCCACTCCTATACCTCCCCAGCCAAATAGACCTAGGCCCCAACGCAGGTGTCATGTGTGTAGCAATTCCCGTGTGAGACCCACCACTCAGAGAAAAGACACCCGCCATGAGTGCGTTGAGTGTGACGTGGGTCTCTGTGTTCACCCCTGTTTTAGTGAGTATCAGACCTTGATGCACTTCTGATATGGTGTGAACGCGATATAACGCTGATACTCAGAAATAAATGCGACAAACAGACGCTCAGTGTAATCATAAGGCCCGTAGATCTGTAAATAGTAGTATGTAAGTGGAAACGGGTGTATTATAAGTGGATAAATCTGTAAAGGCATAAATATTTTCTAAGTGGAAACCTTCCCAGCAAGTGTACGTAGATGCGCTTTTCTGATGCTCAGTGAAATAAATAAGGCCCTTAAATATGTAAATATTAGTATGAAAAATGCAAATGGGTGTAATATTAGTTGTAATTTTTGAAAGTGCTGAAAATTATTTTAAGTCAAAATATTCCTAGCAAGTGTATATAGATGCGATTTTCTGACGCTCATTGGAATAAATAAGGCCCGTATATATGTAAATAGGAGTATACACGTGGAAATGGGTGTAATATAAGTGGGAAATTAGTATGTAAGTGTATGAGTATTATCTTAGTCCAAACATTCATTGCAAGGGTATTTAGGTGCGATATTCTGACGCTCAGTTGAATAATAAGGCCCGTAAATATATATTGTGCAGTATTGGGTGTAAACGGGTGTAATGTAAGTGGGGAAGTATATTGGGAGTGAAGAAATAAAGTAGAAGTTGAAACACGAGTGGCAGAGATTGTGCTTGCTACATGAATATGCGCTAGCATTTTGCTGAATGCCCTTGTAATGAATGTGAATACTTGAAAACATTTACAGTGGTGGAGGAAAGGTTCAATGTAAAGAAAACAATACTATGAAAGTGATAAAACAATATGGTATGTTGAAATACGAGTCATAGCGAGTGCACTGAGTATACAGATGTGCACTATAGTTGTGCTACATGTCATCGTAATGAATGAAAGCAACTGAAAACATTTACAAACAGTACAAAACGATAAAATGGCATTGAAACAGTTGCACAGTATACAAGTAGAAAAAATGATATGTTACAGAAACATGAAACTTAGCACATAGCGTGTTACCACTCTGACCCAACTTGCTATGCTCGCGCTAAGGTACAATGCTTATTTTTCATGTATATGTCAGTAAAAACGATTATATTGTTATTCTTATTGTTTATTACTTCAAATTCAATAAATGTAGAGGTGTTGTTTGTGGTTTTTCCCAAAATTTCCTACCATAGAAAACGTGAGCGACTCGCACCTCAATGATAGAATACGATACCTGGCGTGGGGGACCTCACCTGTTCCGACCACTTATGGAGCACGGTAAGCCCTTTCTTGGTGATTTTCCTTTGTTTCTCATCAAAAGTGGAAGTTTTAGCCAAATTTTTTTTTTTCCAAAATAGCTCGGGATTGAGGGATGTCGGAGGTGCAAAATAGCTTGGGACGTGACGGGTTAAATTTTGGTTACTGGATTATGGTGCCCAAGGCTCAAGCCCCTACAAAGCACAAACAAGGTAATATGGGATTGGATGTTACCCTTATCGTATAACCATACAGAAATTCTAATTGTAAGAATAAGCGTAATTATATCACCACTCAGAACACATGGAGAGCGTTTATCTCCATCAAGGCCCATAAGATTTAATGCTGTAATTCCTTTTTCCTAGCAGACGATTTATGTTATGGTCTCACTTAGTCATTCAGTTAATTTGGAGTCCTAGTCGGCCCTGTTACATGACCTTAGATATCACGTGCAATAGCCGACGATAACGAAATTTATGATTTATTCGTGCTTCTGCATCCAGATCCACCTCAAGGTCTAATTAATTCTTCCTTCACCCACTGCTAAAGTATCCAGCTGATTTCATTGAAATCCGATAATATCTTTTTGTCATATTTTGTCCACAGATGGACGACGGATAAAAACAGAAGATATAACGCCCTCCAACTTCACCGGAGAAGGTAAAAACGTTTTTTTTTTTTTTTATAAGATTCATGGATGTACTCGTTGACTCAGTGATAATGCAGGAGTAAGCAACACAATATACAGTTCACTGGAGTCTCCCAATATGCAATAAGATGGTCGACAAACTGTGCCGCATATTGGAAATTTTCCATATCAGAAACCATTTAATCATTGAAAATAAATGTCCATGGTTTACACCTTACCCCATCTTTGTCATTTACGGTACTTCATTATTGACTATCATTTTAAGAAAGACTTTTGCTCAAAGAAAGATAACAGAACTGGGAATGTAGTATGCAGGGTAGCGCTCCATTTGTACAATTGTAGGATTAAATATCTTATTGGGACCGTCACTAGCTTGCCTCCATTAGTCTTGACAGTTCGTAAAATCTGCTCCTTGTTCTTGAGAATGTTCCTCGTTGCCGATTCACTTCACCCAAGTTCACGTCCAATGTCTGAGTTCGTTTAACCTTGCTGATTCAACTCTGTGACCTTTATTTTCAGCATCAAAGCGATCCTCTTATTTTTGGAGTGAAGCGGTGGGGCCATGATGTAACAGGTGAGGAAGAAAGGGTCTTGTCAATTGCTAAAAACACCACAGTATGTGAGCGCGGCACGAGCTGACAGACTAAGAGCCTTGAGACTTGAGAGATGCCGTGAGGGAGGGATAGGGCGGAAAATCGATCACTCATCTGGTGATGGTCTCGGATACTGCCATTGTAAGCGGGAACACCGTTTTTCCCTTGTTTTCACATGATGGATTTTTGGAATCACATTTCGAATATTGCCATATTTATTTTTCTCCTGAGTCAGGTTCGCATATTAGGTGGTTCGCGGTTAGCATACTGAGATCCCACATATTGGAAGACCCCACTGTACATTACTTAACGCTATTCTCTCTCTCTCTCTCTCTCTCTCTCTCTCTCTCTCTCTCTCTCTCTCTCTCTCTCTCTCTCCCTCTCTCCACACACACACACACACACACACACACAGATCCATTCTACATATATATATATATATATATATATATATATATATATATATATATATATATATATATATATATATATATATATATATACAGTATATTTATCATTAACTAGCTGCTGCATGGACGATAAGTTAGCTTGTTCGAATCCCCCGTAACTGAACAATGTAGAGGAAGAGACAGAAAATATGTGTGTGTGTGTGTGTGTGTGTATGTGTGTGTTGTTCTTATCACCACCCAAGACCACTTGTAGCCTACACTACCACAAAAGCATTTTTCCTCCCAGCAGTTTGCCATGGGAAAAATGAGCAGAACAATCATGAATCATATGAATATAAAAAGTACTTCAAATGAAACAAAATTTCTAGTGACTCAGAGCAAGCTGAGAAAAAAAAATCACAATAAAGAGATGCGATGGCAGCTACGAGAAGATTCGAAAAATAGAAAGGCAGTAAATAATAACTGATGCACCGCTCTTATCAATGTAAGCCCAGTAAAGTGCAAGTTGATGCTGAACACCATCTTCTTTTGGGGGGATTAAAAGAGAATTGACGGACATACTGCATATCTCTGGGCAGTGGAGTAACCTGATTAGACAAGTGTCACCCCGTAAAGGCGCCCCCCTCCAAAATCAAAAGCATATATATATATATATATATATAAATATATATATATATATATATATATATATATATATATATATATATATATATATAGCCCGACGCCCTAATCCCGCAAAGGGTGGCCGCAGACAAAACGCCTTCAAGTCACTCTGTCACCCACCATTTGACTCCCCTCCCCCAACTCACCCCCCTCCCTCATATACCTCTCAACTCCATCCCTCCACCTCATCCTCGGTCTACCCTTCCCTCTCCCTCCCTCCACCTCACCTACATACACCCTCTTAGTCAGTCTTTCATTCTCCATTCTCTCCACATGTCCATATATATATATAATATTATGACTGCATAGAAAGATAAACAGACAGACAGATAGATAGATAGATAGAGGGATAGCTAATAAGACACCAGAATTTACTCCAGTCTTCTGCTCTCCTTCCCTTTGAGTGTAGGCCAACAGGCACATACTGTAAAACAGACACAACTATATGAGTCATGGACATTGATAATTCTCTCTGTCTCTGTCTGTCTGTCTGTCTGTCTGTCTGTCCGTCTCTCTCTCTCTCTCTCTCTCTCTCTCTCTCTCTCTCTCTCTCTCTCTCACACACACACACACACACACACACACACACACATATGCGTACAGTAATAGTAATCCCTAGATTATCCGACGTAATAGAGCCAAAGACATGTTCGGGTAATAGCTCCGTCTGGATAGCGGAATTCTCCCCCGGCCCCCATTCGTACATAGCCTAACTTTGAAACCCAATGTAAAAGGCAACTACAGTACATAATACAACACTTGTTTCTGTTGTTTAACACTACTCTGATCAAGCAAACCTAAAAATACAATGGGCACATAAAACATAATGGTAAAACGGATTAAAATCATGGTAAAATAGAATAAAAATCACGGTACAGTACAGTAAGCTACAATAAAATCAACCTCAACACTCACGATTCGACAGTCCTACACCAGCCTTACCCAGGATCTCCCACTTCTAAAGAGTCAGCATTGTCCTCTTCCTTTTCCTTCGTGAAGGGGCCATCATCACTCACCCTAGGAAGAGGCAAGCAAGGAAGAACAAGTCCAGAAGCAGGTAAGGAACAACCACAAAAACCACCACGTGTTCTGCTATACTACAACAACTCTTTACATTGCTGTGTGGGAACTGAGGGCCAGTGAGGGGGGATCTCTGTCGGACGCTGGGTACTCTAATCAGCCAGACATGGTGGTCCCACAGGGCTATTCCCTCCTGTCTTGGTAGAGAGTTTTCATGCGACTGCAGTTTCCAAACGGACACAAGCATTTTGCCCGGATAATGAGAAAAATGTATGGATAATGGTTTTTAGCAGCCAGATCACAGCGTCCAGGTAATGGATTATCTGGGTAGTGGTTGTCCGGATAATCAAGAGATTACTATATATATATATATATATGATGTCTATCCACAGATGATGCAACAAAAGCAAAACATTGTTCTACAGTCACTCCAATGTTCCAGTACTTTTAAAAGTAGAAGAATGAATATTATAATTAATATTCCCATATTTTCTCCTACCACTCCAGTACCTACAAAGCTACCACCCAAAAGTGCCAGAGTTCTTATTCTGGTGGGGGCAGCTGGTGCGACGTCAACCGAGTCGCCATCTTCCGTTTGTGGATAGGTTAATACAATGATTACCTCATTAGGGAGGCAACTGTAGGTACCTCTCCACTCATACGCTGATGACTACACCCTTCACCTTTCCATTCGGTTCCTGCAATGTCCATCTCAGCAGTTACTTCAGCAAACAAGGGATGAGGCTATGGCACGCCTAATGTCTGACATGGCTCGTACCGCTGACCGGGGTAAAAGTAATTTGGTTGTTTTTAATGCATCAAAGACTCAGTTTTTACACCTATCAATCTGACAAAATCTTCCACAGGTATACCCACTAATATTTCATTTACTTGGGACTTATCTTGGAAAGATTATATCACATCTCTTGTAAAATCAGCTTCCAAGAGATTAGATGTGCTAAGCCGACTCCATTCCTTATTTACCCCTGCACAATTGTTGACTCTATACATGGGTGTTATCTGCCCCTGTGTGGAGTACACCTCTCATGTGTGGGGAAGCTCCCCACATACAGCTCTTCTCAATAGGGTGGAATCAAAGGCTTTTCGTCTCATTAACTCTTCTCCTCTTACTGACTCCCTTCAATCTCTGTCTCTTCGCTGCACTGTTGCTTCTTTATCTCTTTTCTATCGCTACTTCAATGGTCACTGCTCCTCTGAACTGTCTGCTTGCATTCCTCTACCTCTATGACAGGCGCGTAGCACCCGTCTAGCAGCAAACTCTCATCCCTTTTCTGTCCAACTCTCTAATACAAGAGTTAACCGTTACTCCCAGTCCTTCATTTATGCAACAGGTCAACTCTGGAACTGTCTCCCTCTGTCTGTATTTCCTGCTTCCTATGATCTCCAGTCTTTCAAATGCAGTGTGTCCAGGCATCTCGATATGATCTGTACTTGAATTTGGCTCTCTCTTGTATTTTGTTTTTCTCTTGGAAGGAACAATTTTGCGGGCTCCTGGCCTTTGGTTCCTTCTTTCTCACATAAAAAAAATGGATGATGCAGTGGCCTTGTATCCCAGTTTTATAGCTGAATAACCTGCCACTTTCTCAAAGGTCTCAAATACAGAGATGAGGACTATGGATAAGTGCCTCATTACTTTTGCTCCCACCACTGTCATTTATCTCGTCAGATTCCATTATAGTTTTTGTGTGATGAAGAGTATTCTGGATTATTATTATTATTATTTTTATTATTATTATAATATTATTATTATTATTATTATTATTGTCAGTTTCAGTTGGAGACATGGGAGGGTGAAGGGGGGGGGGAGTCTTCTTACTTTGCTGTTCTAATCTTTGACACAAACATTAGATATCATCTATCTGAATATGCAGTTGACACTGTTTTGAACTTTACAGCAGCTAAATTTGATTATTCATTATGTTCATACAATTTAAATTACCTAAATATTACCAGATATATCTGTTTAGTTAGCTGCAAGGTTTGGTGGATGAGTTTGAGAGAGTGTGTAAGAAACGGAACCTAAAGATGAATGTAGGGAAGAGTAAAGTAATGGTCTTTGAGAGAGGTGAAGTTAGTGAATGTACAGTGAGGTTGAATGGTGAGGAATTGGAAAATGTCAGTACGTTTAAGTATTTGGGTAGTGTGATGAGTAAGGATGGAGGTTTGGAGGGTGAAGTGCTTGAAAGGGTACAGCAGGGAAGAAAGGTTGCTGGTTCCTTGAAAGCAGTGATAAGAAAGAGGGAAGTGAGCATGGAAGTGAAAAAGTTACTACATGACAGTATTGTGATACCAACTCTAACGTACGGAAGTGAAGCTTGGACATTGTTGGAAGGACACAAGTCAAGAGTGAGAGCAGTGGAAATGAGTTATTTAAGAGGAGCCTGTGGAGTCACGTGGAGAGACAGGCTGACGAATGAGGATATAAAGGAGCGTTGTGGTGTGGATGTGGATGTGATAGGAAGCGTTATGAGGAACACACTGAGGTGGTTTGGCCATGTGGAGAGGATGGAGGGTGAAAGACTGACGAAGAGAGTGTATGTGAGTGAGGTGGAGGGGGGAAGAGGGAGGGGGAGGCCGAGGATGAGATGGAGGGATGGGGTGGAGAGGTATATGAGAGAGGGGGGTGTGAGTTGGGAGCAGGGCAGTGAAATGGCGGGGGACAGGGCGACTTGGAGGCGATTTGTTTGTGGCCACCCCAAACGGGATTGAGGCGTCTGGCAATAGATAGATAGATAGATCTGTTTAGTTTATCGCTCCCCCAATGTTTCTTCAGAACCCAGCGTATTTGACTCTATATCCACACAGTTGACCAACCTTAACCTCAGCCTCACCACTGAAATTACCGATTTGGGTGTTATTAATGTTCATACGGTAATGTAGAATGGTTATTGCATTCTGGCGAAAGTGACGATACTGGTATACAAATTGAACTGTTTGTTTAATCTCAGGCAATTGGTAAAACAACCAACCAGAATATCAGATAATCTTGACCATATTGCCTCTTTCTCGGGCCTATTACTGACAAATAATCCAGGTCAGTGCAGGATAGAGGTACTGTCACCTCTTGGATCTCCTAACCACAACCTCATCAAAGCCTCATTAATCAGCTGCCCCAAACCTCCCATTTCTGAACGAGTAAGAATAACCAGATGGCACTTTGGTAGGGAACACTTGGATAGATTTAGAACTTATCTCTATGATTTTCCACGGTATTTTTCTTCTCCAGTGACCTCAATTCTACACAGTCCCACATTAACCCTTAGACTGTGCAATAACTTTTATCTTTCCCATACCATGGTGCGCAAAAAATGAAGAAAAAATTCTTTTTTAGTTTCTCTTTATTATAAACTTGAAGATAAACATGCAGGGCATCATCTGCTGAAAATAAAAAATAATCTCCCTTTCTCTGTCTCTGCGTAGGGCCATGCATAAGTTTATGTAGGTGAGTAATAAAAACTACAATTTTTTTTTTTTTATTATAAACTTGAAGATAAACATCCACGGCATCATCTGGTGAAAAAAAAAAAAAAATTACCTCTCTCTGTCTTTGCGTAGTGTCATGCATAAGTCTGAGTAGGGGTGGAGTAGTTAGCGGTAATGCACGGCCAGCACAACTGAGCTGTGGCTCGCAACGTGATGCATTCCAGCTTGAGCTGTGGCTCACAATCCACGGGTTGATGACATAATAAAAGCTGGTATGGAATTGTTCATATCCAGTCAACAGTTGACTAAAAGATTAGAATCCCCTAAATGGTCTGACAGTAACTGTGCCAGAACAGTGACCCAAAGGTCCGTAGCATTTAAAAAAAATAAATAAATAAATCCCTCAGCCAATTTAAAATTGCAAGAAACTTTGCAAAAGCAGTAATAAATATCACTAAATCAATTTTTTTTTCCACTGTCAACATCTAAACTACTAAATAATCTTAATGAAAATAGAATATTCTGCTCAACTCTCGATTCTTTCAAAAAACAACTAACAGGTCATCACCCCTTCCCCCACTGCAATCTTCAAAAGGAAACATTATAAATGACCTGCGTGGAAAAGAGAACGTCCTTGCCAGTATGTTGGCTAGAAATTCTACTTTAGAGAAACTTAGAGAGTTGCTGTACTAGAGCTTGACTCTTCCGAATTTGCTCCTCTTAACCCTTTGTACACCTGGAACTCTATATCGGTTCATGAAAGACTCTAAGTTGGTTTTTGGATTTCTGGCATATGTACAAAGTTGCAGATGTTAAATTCTGTACATATTTTGCCCAGGACATGGCACGTTTAGCCCCTCTTGTGTTTCATTATTGTGTTTTTTTAATGAAAGTAAAATTTTTATTATTATAAAAACTTTTTAAAGTTTGCTTATGACATGAATATTGTGTCATGTATTTTTAGGTTACATCATTCTTATTCACTCCACATGCTCTTAACATAAACATATAAATGTATTATCAGTTATAACAGCATAGAAGGAATAAAACACAGTATCATGAAAATAAAATGACGGAAAAATTTTGGTTGAATCTATGTTCAGAACATAAACAAGATTGACATTAAATTCAGGAAAACCCTGAGTGATTTACAAATCAATTAAACATGTACATAAACAAGATTGGCATATTTTTAATAAGAAAACCCTTGAATTATTCTAACATCAGATATATCACTACAGGTGTCATTATCAGCATCAGAAATCGGAGGATCTTCAACGATTCTCCCTTACTGACTGTAGAACATCTCAACATTCAGTGACATAGTCAAAAATATCTAGAATCTGAAAAAAAAAAAAGTTACACTCAATGCTGGTTGAGGTACTGGACGACCCCCAGTGAAGTTTACACTCCCCTAACTCCTAAACTATGAGAGTCTTTCCTTTCAAATATGTGCTTAAACACTGGCCAAAAAAAAAAAAAAAAAAAAAGCCATGGTTCGGCAGATCCATAAAACAATAAGTGGCTGAATGGCATCATTTTGAAAATGTGTTGGGGTCAATCTGACCCCACATGGTGTATCAAGAGTTTAGATACAGAACAGATGCTTAAAAATGATCCTAGACAGTTTACCAATAAACAAAGCTCCAGGTCCAAATGGAGTTCCTTAAATCGTTTTGAAATAGTGTTCCCCAGAACTCGTTCTTGTACTAGCAAAATTATTTTGACCATCCCTATGTACTTTTTCATTTACTAATTCTTGGAAAGAAGCTAAAAACCACTCAGTTCCGAAGAAAGAAAGTTCCTTCAACCCCTCCTATTACAGACCGCTAGCTATGACATAAGCTAATTGTTAAAATCGTGAATCCAACAGCTTAATTAGTGGCAAACAGTATGGTTTTTGCCACAAATGATCCACTGTTGATATACTAAACCTCGACTTACTTCCATCCATCATTCAATTGAGTGACATCGAGAAACCCATGCAGTAGCCCTTGATATTTCTAAAGCTATTGACAGTGTGGCACCGTCCCCTGCTGTCCAAATTCTCATGCTATGGCCTACCATCTTCTGTTCCACTGATTTCCTCATATCCCAGAGACAGAGAGGAAAGCATAAAAGTAGATGTATATTCCAATTTCCATTTGATTAACACAGGTGTGCCACAAGGATCAGTCCTGGTTCCATCCTTCTTTCTATTTCATATTAATGATATCTGTCACCCATACCCGTATCCTGATGACTCAACACCTCACAGTTCCTTTATACTTGAACACCTATTCACAGTGTTTAATATCTCTAATTCGCAACTCAGTAAAACAATTTCCATAAACCAAGACTAATCTAAGATCACTGAATGGGAACAAAATAACATTGTCTCATTTAATGCTATGAAAACCAAATATACAGTATATGATTTACTAATAGACAGATAGTGCCAGACCTGATCCCAATATTATCTTCAGTGCTACTAATACAGGTATTCCTATCTCTAAAAAAGTATTGAAATTCTCGATGTTTCATTTAACAATATCCTCAGCTAAACCTCTCAGTTTAAATCATCTAAGAAAACCGTTTCAAAGAAACTTGGATTATTGTGCAGAATCTGTAACTTATTCTCTGACAAGGAATTAGCTATAATATACAAGAGTCATGTACGCTCTCAGTTGGAATATTGCTCACCCTGATGAAGTGGATGTGGAGAAATTGCTCGAAAACAACTGAATAAAATTCAGAACAAAGCTGTAAGAATTATTAATAACCCTACAATCACAAAAAACTATTTGCCCTTCTAGTTATAGGGAATGTGGCCTTCCTTGCATTATTTTACAGATACTCTTACGGCAAATGCTTAGACGAAGTTGCATCTATTGCACCACCTCTCCACGGCTTCCTCTGTGCTACACGGACATCATTTAACGCATATGACTGTACTGTCGCACTGACTTATTGCAGAAATTCTGCCTATGAGAATTCTTTAATTTACAGCAATGCATCTCTTTAGAACTTGTTTCTCCAGAATAATTTCCCACCCAAACTTCAACCTACAGCAGTTTAAGTCCACCTGTTACAGATATTTTAGGAATGGTGGACACCTGTAATCTAGTGCATGGATCTTTTATTTTTTTTTCCTTCCTTTGTTCATCCTATGCTAAAAATAAATAAATATATAAATAAAATCATTCGCTTTTTCCCCCTGCTTAGCCCGCCTGCCTCATATTCATCTCTATTTCTCACTCACTTCCTTTATCTTTCATTTCCCTGTTTTAAACTTTGCTGCTGTCCACCCTTCCCTTTCATTCTTTTTCATTCCCTCTCATCCTTCAGTCATTCTCTTTTCCCTTTTCCTCCACACTTTAATATAGTCAGAAATTTTTCAAATATATTCAACAGTGTACTTCGTCTACTTCATCTCTCTCTCTCTCTCTCTCTCTCTATCAATCTCTCCCTGCTTTCAATATGACACTTATGTGTCTGTCAACCAAAAAATGGGAGTGAATGAGAAAAGGAAAGGATAAGAAAAATGAGGATATTTCTTATAGAATTGGGGAGGAATACCAAAGAATACAAAGGAAAGCAAACAGGAACAGACTTTATGGTCCCTTCGAGGCTGCTTGTTGCAGAGTAGGCTATGACTACAAGATCTACATGCTAAAGGATCAAGGATAGTAAAGCAAGAAGGCTTCCTCCACCTTCAGAAAGTGAGAAAACCACCATGCAGCATGGAATAACTGGCATGGAAATTTCATAGGACAGACTGGAAAGGAAACGTTTCAGTCTATAATACTTTACTTATAAGCAACTAGTTTGAATAACTGAAAAGAGAAAGCAATCAAATAAACAAATAACTACGGCATGGAATTGTGAATGGATACGTTGAGTTAACGGGGCGTCTGTAGACATAACATGGAAACTGCAAAGTGCAGAGTGTGGATGTTCAGGGGCGGTGCGGCAGCCTTGCCTGACGCTTTTAAGGTAGGTTACAGTCAATTAGCCCCCAGCCTCCTTCACTCCACTGAGACAAGGAACTCTCCCATGCGGGACAAATATAGAAGTTACCTCCAATGGTGGTCACTTGGCTAACAGGGACCCCTCAGTGGTCCACAATCCATCACAGGTCAAAAGTATGAGTAGTGACCATTAACTCAGGGCTATCTGTGCAGATCCTAATCTGTGCTTTTATTACTTTATTTGCATTGAATAATCTGAAAAATGTATAATGATGTGACACGACGCTATGTACGGGTATGTTAAGTTTACCGGATGTCTTGTATACAAGAAGGGAATGAACTTCCACATAGCTGGTAAAAGTAAGTTTTTCGGACAGAAAAAGAGTCAGCTGAGGATTCTTGTGCAAATACTTGTCTATTTTGTTCTTGAATGTCTTAATTGAGATACTGCTCATGGTATTAGAGAGTAATCTGTTCCAGATATTTACGACTGTGTTGAAGAAGTAGTTTGCTTCATGGGATTGGAAACGCTTTGCCATTAATTTGTAGCCATTACTTCAGATTTGACTCAACTGGTCTGTTTCAAAACATTTATTCATGTATAAATTGTCATATCCCTTCATGATTTTGAAAACTTCAATAAGGCATTCCTCATATGATTTGTTTCTCAGTCGTGGTATCATTTTTGTGATTCTTTGCTGTATTTTCTCTAATTTTTATATGCTCTTTCTGTAGTGTGAAGAACAGAACTGCACACATTACTCGAGATGAGGGCGCACAAGTGAGTTTTACAAGACAAGTATGACCTCTTCTGATTTAAACTCAAATGTTCTTCCAATTAAACCTACCAGCTTGTTTGCGGTTTTAACTGCCTTGGTGTACTGCTTACTCGGTTTTAGATCATTTGATATTATCACACCAAGATCCTTTTCATTGTCTGTACTTGATAACTGGATATTATTCATTTTGTAATTCGCATGGACGTTGTTACTTCCAATATGAAATACTTTACAGCTTTCTGTGTTGAATTTCCTTTGTCGTTTTTCTGCCCAGCTTGCTAAAGCATTAAGGTCATTATGTAACTGCTGCCACTGTAACTTTAAAGTTACTTTACTGGTTATTTTTGTATCGTCTGCAAATTTGAATACTTTACAATTTAGACTCTCATCTATGTCGTTTATATAGGAAATAAAAAGTATCGGTCCAAGTACTGAGCCCTGGGGAATGCCACTAATCACATTATGCCATTTGGATTCCTTTCCTTTCATCACAACTTGCTGTTTTCGTTATGTTATGTAGTGGTGCACATGACTTTACCTCTGCACTAAATTTTTTGGTGAATATTTCCCATGTTTGTTTTTTGTCATCGGTTTCAGATATTTGATTCCAATCTGTAGTTGTAAGTAGCACTCTCAGCCTGGTGAAATCCACTCTACGATAGTCTGGGACCTTTTCTTTGCTCTCTTTTTCTTTCACTTTTTCAGTAGTAATAATAAACTGTATAATTCGATGACTGCTGAAACCAACCTCAGGTCCAATTTCAACGTTACTGACTAGGTTATCATTTGTAGTTAAGATGATGTCTGGGATATTGTTTATTCTTGTTGGATATTTTACGTGTTGGAAAAGGTCGCATTCTTGAAGATTCACATAAAGCTCTTGTCCTGATTGTGCAGTTAGCGGTTCACCCTACTTCGTTACCGGTAGATTAAAGTCTCCAAAAATTGCGCTAATCCTCTTGACGACAAATTTCCTCAAGTTGATTATAAAGTTTTTCATCTGTGTCAGTAGACCCAGGTTCAAATCCACGCTGGGGCAGGGAACAGTTTAAGGATTTGAATTACATTAAATCAGGCTTTACTGATCTACCAGAAGCCCCGCTGACATGTCGTAAAAATACCCCCGCTAATACCAATACACCAGTCCTGTATGAGACAGCCCTAGCATGTATTCAATATGGACGGTGGGTGTTAGCGCCGAAGTGGTGACATGTAGAGGTGCATGGTATGTAGGAGGACTGCTGGGCCTTGATAGCAGGCTGTGAAGCCTGTGCTCAGAGTCGGACAAAAAAAAAAAAAAAAAAAAAAAAAAAAATTCGTGCGATTCAATATTCAGATGAATGTAACTAGCATCTATGTTGGTAATACTGGGTTTGGGGAAGGAGGAGGAGGAGGAGGTGGGGAACGAGGATGAGGACAAGGACGAGGACGAGGAGGGGAGAGGAGAGGAGAGAAAAAGGGAAAGATAAGAGAGGAGAGGAGATGAAAAAGTACACAGGAGAGGAAAGAAGGGCAGACGATGGGAGAGAATAAAGCAGGAAATATGAGGAGTAGGAAAGAAAATTATGATCAAGAAAGGAACGAGGTTGAGAAGAGGAAGGAGAAGATACAGAAAGTGGAAGGGAAAGAAGACATTGACATAATAGAGGAAAAGGAGGACAAGGAAGAACCGAAATCGAAAGAGAAGGAAGGAAGGGAGGAGGGAAGGAAGGAGGGGAGGAAGGATGGAAGAAAGGAATAAAGGAAGGAAGGAAGGTTGGAATGAAGGAAAGAAGGTGAAGGGAAGGGAGGAAAGAAAAGTGGAGAAGTGCCAGTGGGAAGGAGAGTAGAGGTAACTGGAAAGATAATGGAGCAGAAAAGGAATGAAGGATGGGGGTGGGTGGGGGAAAGGAATGTAGATATGACGAAAAAGGGAAGGAAATTGGAAGGATAATGAAAAGAAAAGGAGGAAGAACGAGGTGAAAAACAGTAAGGAAGGAGCGTGAACTGGAGGGAAATGGTTCAGAAGAGAAAAGGGGGGGTAATAATGAGAAAGAAAAGAAGAGGAAGGAAGGTTGCGAGGAGGAGAAAGAAGAAGGAAGAGGAAAGAAAGGGTGAGGAATGAAAGGAAACACAGGAGAAGGTAATGAGGTCTTCACATTAATGCCTATTGACAACACAAATCATCAAGACAAGAAATTTATTTTTGTTAAGACTGAATCATCCTACAAAACATGCCGAATAACCATCGAATTTATCTCCAGGTCCCTAATAGTACCACATGTTGAACAGAGAAAATAGAGAGAGAAGAGGTGAAGGAACACGGAGGGAAAGTAGGAGAGGAGGGAGGAATGAGTTGAGAGACTGTGGAAGAATGGAAGGATGGAAAACTGAGGAAAAACGGATTAGAGAGAGAGAGAGAGAGAGAGAGAAAGAGAGAGAGAGGCGGACTAAAAACATTACACCGCTGCACAACCTATCGTCCGATTGACAAGGTTAATCATCTAGTGCAAAACATATTCGTATATCCAAGACATCAAGGGTGTTAATATCCTGAGTGTAGTGTGTACTGTTTGTTGGGTCTCTGACTCACAGATGCAAGATGAAGTGCCAAGGTGTGAGGGAGTGGGAAAATAAGAGAGTGAGGAAAAGGGAGAATGTGTGTGTGTGTGTGTGTGTGTGTGTGTGTGTGTGTGTGTGTGTGTGTGTGTGTGTGTGTGTGTGTGTGTGTGTGTCTAAGAGAGAGAGAGAGAGAGAGAGAAAGTATGCTGCCGCGAGTTCTCCCACTTACGTAAATTGTGTTTTCTTGTTTCTGGAGCCTACCCCATCCCATCCATAGGTGGAAAATATGTCATGACAACAACAACAACAACAAGGAGCACGCAGGAGTGCAATACCCTCGCGTTAGAGATGTTCTAACGGCCGGGCATTTGAATCTGTTCTATGGCCTTCATATTCGACCAAGTGTTCTCCAACGGTAATTAGGCTACTACATCCTTGCGTGACCCTAAACCCTGCCAGCAAATTCGTTCTGAATAGGATCAAAGTCCGTGTAACCTTGGCCTCTGACCTATTTCTCTTAATTATAGAATCTCTTTATCAATGCCTCACCTCATTTTTTCCCACCAATCTTGGCCCTGCTCGAATCAACGCTGTTTGAGTTATGTGGTCGGCTCTTTCACTTTGTTGAATCATTTTCCCTTCTGACCGATTGTTCCTATAATCGATTCATCCCTGTCTGACCCTAATCCTTTCCACCAAGTTTGGCTTAAATCAGGTCACATCTGTATAAACTACCCTTACCATGTGACCTTGACCTTTCACCTAGGGTACTGCTTCACAGAACAACGGGTCAAGCCGAGCAGCGGGACGACCCTCAGCCTTCCAACAAAGCTGATCAGACGTGAAAGAAAGTCTAGTATATTTTGTTTACACACACACACACACACACACACACACACACACACACACACACACACACACACACACACACACACACACACACACACACACACGCACGCACGCACGCACGCACGCAAGCACGCAGAGGAACACAATACCCAACTGGTGCTATTCTGTGCGTAGGTGTAGTATTCAGACTCAAGGATTAAATATAACCTTAATAAATCCCTTCACTATCAAAGGTCTGGCCCAAGATGAATAAATATCTCTGTGGGCAAAAAAAATATATAAATAGTAAGGCGTTGAACTGGCGAGAAAAATTCAGTTGGGGAGGGAAGCAGAGTGTAGGAAAAATGAATCTATCTATCTATCTATCTATCTATAGCCCGACGCCCTGATCCCGCAAAGGGTGGCCGCAGACAAAACGCCTCCAAGTCGCTCTGTCATCCACCATTTGACTATCCTCCCCTCAACTCACTCCACTCTCCCTCACATACCTCTCAACTCCATCCCTCCACTTCATCCTCGGTCTTCCTCTCCCTCCCTCCACCTCACCTACATACACCCTCTTAGTCAGTCTTTCATTCTCCATTCTCTCCACATGTCTAAAATGAAGAATATAAGAATTACTTAAAAATTATAGCCGAGGGATTACAAGAAGGCAGGAAGGAAACAAAATCCTGTGGAAGAACATACACAGACGAATTCAACTGAAGGCCCAAAAAATGATATTACTGAACCAAAGAATTAGTGACACACATTTAAAAATATCCTCAGCATCGCCAACTCTTTTTAGTTCTCTCTGTGACCTTAATCTTAATTCTATTGTGACAGCATTTCTCTTGACATCCCTGTCCACCTTCATCCTCTCACTCCCTCTCATGTTCTTCCTTTATATATTAGCTTATTGTTCCTCCTTTCTCCTTCTTTCTCTTTCGTCCCTTTAATTTCAAACACTCACTCTGACAGAGTTGACAGGCCTGCAGTAATCACAGTCCGACTGTAAGTGTGTGTGTGTGTGTGTGTGTGTGTGTGTGTGTGTGTGTGTGTGTGTGTGTGTGTGTGTGTGTGTGTGTGTGAGAGAGAGAGAGAGAGAGAGAGAGAGAGAGAGAGAGAGAGAGAGAGAGAGAGAATTTCCTGAGTGCCTGACAATTTAGAACAGAGACTTGAATTCTGAACTACCCGCTACTGTATATCCTATCTCCGTTTATTCGAGCGTCTGTATTATTTCACGCCATCAATAATATAAAATAATTTGGCACCAACAGTAATTATGCGCCGCTCAGTATCACAAGACAAACCCAAACAAATACACAGATATCTAAGAGCTGCATCATTAATAATTAACACAGGAATCTCCATGCTTTGCACCTTTCTGCCTATCTATCTATCTGTCCATCTCTCTATGTCTAATTACTATTATTATTATTATTATTATTATTATTATTATTATTATCATTATTATTATTATTATTATTATTATTATTATTATTATCATTATTATTATTATTATTATTATTATTATTATTACTTTTGTTGTTGTTGTTGTTGTTCCAATTATTAGTATTAACATATTAATACTTTACTTTTCGACGGCATATCATCGGTGAAATAATAGCAAAATCGATTCTTTGTGTGCTCTGTTTCTTGGACAAAGTTTGTTTCATGCTTGTCCCTATTCAACAAACAGTACAAGAACGTTAGCGACATAGATATGGCATCGATCGTTGCGAGTTGTATTTCAAGCTAAGATTAAGCCAGCAAAATTATTTCTGCTGGAATAAAGATATTAATTTTACCCAACACAGACTGAGTACAAAGTGCTGACTCAGGGTGATGATGATGATGATGATGATGATGATGATGATGATGATGATGATGATGATGATGGACCGTCCGTGACGTCATCACTCACATAAGCATCTGTTGTTTGGTACACTTCCAAGCCAGGTAACTTCCGGTCCGGTACAGCAGGTACGTGTATACCTACATACAATAATGTATATTCCCAATGATACTGCAGGATCTGCTGGGTCAAGTGGGTATATACTGAGAATAATGTCAACAGTACAAAGGCGAGGTAAAATAGAGGAAGAGTGAAAGGAATGGGGGAAGGAGGTAGTTTACTTGCGAAACAAAGGACAAAGACCCAGTTGTGACAGTAAAAAGAAATGTAGGCCTACTCTCAATGTTCTCCTGCAGATTCATGTACAGTATATGAAAGAAATCTAGATGGACTCATATTAATAAAGGATCCTGACCAATCTATTCAGTATCAGTTTCCACAGATCGTTTTGGTTTTCTTACACTGCCATTTATAGGAAAAAAAAAGAGTACCGGTATGATAATGCTAGTCTGATGATGGTGAGGAGGATGAGCAGGATAATCATCATCATCACCATCTGGACCTCCTTTCCCACCCTAGGGCAGGATGAGGAGTAGCAACTTGCAGACAGTCCACGTCTGCCAGTCCAATGGGCCACGCTCCATTCGCTCATCATTCAAGCCCCCGGAATCCGGGCTCTGTCTGTTACGCCAAAAACATTCACGACATTTTGTAGCCCTATATAAACGTATCCGACTGAGTCAATAATAATCATAATATTGATAATAATAATAATAATAATAATAATAATAATGATGATGATGATGGTGATAATAATAATAATAATAATAATAATAATAATAATAATTATTATTATTATGATAATTACAATAACTAGAACACCGTAAAACTCTCCAGTGGCAATTTTGATAGCGAAAAACTTCCCACAGTTATTCCCTGTTAGAAGCCGAGCTATAAAGGAACACTGAGGTCAAGGTCACTGATCGTGTGCATGTCACCTTAGGTCATCATAGTCTAAAAGTACACCAAATTTGGTAGCTCTAGCTTTAGGCTAATTCTTTCTTTGAAAATTATTTGAAATCCGGAATATCCAGAAAAGTCCCAATTTTTTACTCTAGGCGATCTCGGAGAATAATCAGGCGATTAGAACCATATTCCTCTCCGCACGACGTCCGCTTTAAGCCTATGTTGTAATAAAATTTTTTGTGTCTTAACTGGTTCTCAGGGTGGTGTGGCTGGCTCAGTTTTCTGTGTTTTGGATAATATCCGGTGATCCGGTTGGCGCATTGTCACCATATTTACCCTAAAGAAGCCGACAGGTGTCTAACTAAACTGATCAAGTTAGATGGTGCCAGACGAAATAGCCTTTGAAGTATCGCAGTTTTAATGTAAGTAAAAAAAATAATATTGACAAGAACAATAAAACTTCGCACAATAAAATAATATAATAATAACAACGGGAACACCGTGAAATTGTCCAAGGTAAATTTTTAAAATTTCCACACCCATTGCCTACTGGAAGCTACGCTATAATAGGACCTTGAGGTCAAGGTCACTGGTCTTGTGCATGTTACCTATGGTCATCACAGTCTATAGAGCCATCAAGGTTGGTGGCTGTACCTTTAATCATTCACAGAAGATTAGGTGACATCCAGAATATCCTAATTTTTGACCCCAGGTGATCTCAGAGAATAATTAACCAATTGGAATCATACGGCTTTCTGCACTGCATCCGATACTCCTTTCTGCGCTGCATCCGAATTATGGCTATACTTGAGTAATATTTCGGCCTTAGCTTAAGCGATTCTTGAGATAGCATGGTTGACCCACTCTTCCTTGTTCCGGATAACATCCGGATATCCGGATGATGGATTGCCACAATATCAGGCCAAAAACAAGTGGACAACTTCCTGATTATGCTGACCAAGTTTGAAAGCTGTAGGCCCATCAGCCTTTGAAATATCGCAATTTTAACATAAGGAACAATAATAATAACATTAACAAAAATAATGAAACTTTTGATAGGGATGTGGGAAATGTTAACTAGAATACCGAAAAATTGTCTAATGACAATTTTAATAAAGAAAAAGCTTCCCACAGCCATTGTTTACTGCAAGCCGAGGTATAATGGGACCTTCAGGTCAGGGTCACTGGTCTTGTGCATCTCACCTTCGATCATCACAGTCCATAAGACCACCAAGGTTGGTGGCTCTAGCTTTAATCCTTCATAGAAAGTTAGCCGCCATCAAGAATATCTGGAAATGTCCAATTTTTTACCTCAGGCGATCTCAGAGAATAATCACCCAGTTGGAACTCCTTTCCGCATTACGTTTGCCTTAAGGCTGTATTGAAGTAAATTATCAAGTTATTAGTTTAAGTGATTCTTAAGATGACGTGGCTGATTCACTTTTCCTTGTTTCAGATAATATCCCGAGATCCGCTCAACGGACTGCCACCATATTTGACCAAAAGAAGTGTACATCTGTTCGACTAAGCTAAGTCTGAAGGCTCTAAGCCAAAGCATTATAAGTATAGCAATTTCAAATTAATAAAAAATAATTATACTAACAAAATAATAAAACTTGCCACTTGGATGTGGGAAGTTTTAATCACAACACTCACATCGTCATCCTACAGAACTGATCTTGTTTTAGTTGTGTGTTTGAAGCTGCACCCAACATTATAATTCACCAGCCAGACTTTTTTCACTTTCGATCCTCTCCTTATGCCTACGATACAGGGAGGTTACCTTCTCATTTTAAACGTTCTGGACTGGTGACTTAGCATAAAGAGTCAGTCTAACAACCGGATTTTTAAAAACTGTATTTATCCATTCACATCAGACTCAATTTTACGCTTAAAGAAGGGCAAGTGTAGTTTTGTGCTTATATATCGGTACATTTCAGTGCTAATACTCGTAATTTCATACTAGCCTTTGTTCACTTTTACTTCGTCCAAAATTTCCATTTTTCCATCTTCAGTAGTGATCTTTGGCAAGAGATGTTACGGAAGTTTGGAGGAGGCGGTGGCTGAATCGGTAGAGAGGCGGCCTGCAGTCCTTGTGGACCCAGGATCGAATCCCGGCTGGGGCAGGGAACAGTTTAAGGATTTGAATTTCGTAAAAGCAGACTTTCCTGATCTACCAGAAGACCCACCGACATGTCATAAAAATACCCCCGCTAATACCAATACACCAGTCCTGTATGAGACAGCCCTAGCATATATTCAATATGGACGGTGGGTGTTAGCGCCGAAGTGGTGACATGTAGAGGTGTATGGTATGTAGGAGGACTACTGGGCCTTGAAAGCAGGCTGTGAAGCCTATGACCAGAGTCGGACACACACACACAAAAAAAAACAAGAATATGATGCTAGTTAGAAGTATGTTCCACGAAAAGATGTAGAGCCATAACATTTCGCTTTCTGCCACTGCGCTACGTGCACAAAAACGAAAAGAAAGAAAGCATTAGGACCACATTCTGGGCCAAGTTAAAAGTGTATCGCAGCTACAAATATATATATACAGTATATATATATATATATATATATATATATATATATATATATATATATATATATATATATATATATATATATATAAAAAACAGAACGGACGAAGGAAAAACAAATGAGTAAAAAAAAAAAAAAAAAAAAATCCATACATCAGATTACTGGCGTCCTCCGTTCATAAAATATCTGTAACAGTTAGACTTGAACAGCTGTGGGTTGAAATTTGGAGGGAAACAACTCTGGGGAAGCGAATTCCAGAGAGATGCAGTTCGGGGAATGAAAGAATTCTGACAGGCAGAAGTTCTGCAATATGGGTGAGTGACATTCCAGTCATGAGCGCTACCAGATGCCCGTGTAGCACGAGGGAAGGCATGGAGAGGTGGCACCATGGACACAACTTCGTCTGAGCATTTGCCAAAAAAATATCTGTAAAATAATGCAAGGGAGGCAACATTCCTTCTTACTTGCAGGGGAGGTAGTTTATATGTAATGACAGGGTTGTTAATGATTCTAACAGCTTTGTTCTGAATTTTGTCTAGTTGTCTTAATGCAACCTCTCCACAACCATTCCACAGGGGTGAGCAGTATTCAAGCTGAGAGCACACATGACTCTTATAAATTATAGCTAACTGCTCATCGGCGAAGAAGTTACCGACTCTGTACAATAATCCAAGTTTCTTTGAGACGGTTTTAGCAAGTGATCTGACATGAGAGGTCCAGCTGAGGGCACTGTTAAGTGAGACGCCAAGAATTTCAATACTTTTGGAGATGGGAATATTAGTAGCACTGAACGTAATGTACGAATCTGGCAATATCTGTCTATTAGTAAACTGTATATATTTAGTTTTACTAGCATTAAAAGAGACAAGGTTGTTTTGTCCCCATTCACTGATCGTAGATAGATCTTGATTTATGGAGATGGCTGTACTGAGCTGAGACGTAGAGATATTAGACTTTGTAAATGGGTGTCTGAGTGTGAATGAACTGTGTAGTGTTGAGTCATCTGCATATGAGTGAATGGGATTGTGGATGACAGATAAGAGATCATTAATATGAACCAGAAATAGGGTTGGTGCCAGAACTGATCCTTGCGGCACACCGGTGTTAATTGAGTGGAAATTGGAATATACATCATCTACTTTTACTCTTATTTTCCTGTCACTAAGATATGAAGAAATCAAAGGAAGAAAAGACGTTAGTCTATAGCAAGGGAGTTTGGACAGCAGGGAACGGTGCCATACTCTGTCGAAAGCTTTAGAGATATCAAGAGCTACTGCATGGGTTTCTCCAAAAAGATCAATTGATTGATGGATGGTATGAGTTAAGAGATTGAGTATGTCAATGGTGGATCTTTCGTGGCGAAAACCATATTGTCTATCACTAATTAAGTTGTTGGATTCAAGATGTTCAACAATGTGCTGATTAATTAAAGTTTCAAATACCTTACCAAGAGAAGATGTGACGGCTATTGGTCTGTAATCGGAGGGGTCAGACGAACTTCCTTTCTTCGGAATTGGGTGGATATTGGCTTCTTTCCATGAATTTGGGAATAAAAAAGTACGTATGCATAGTCTGAATAATTTAGCTAGGACAGAGGCAAGTTCAGGGGAACACTTTTTCAAAACAATTGGCGGAATTCCATCTGGGCCTGGAGCTTTGTTGGTAGGTAAATTGTCTAGGATGGATTTTACGTATCTTGTCTGCATTTTAAGTGGGGCAATTTCGGGAGAATCAAGTTCCAATACTGGGACATTCTGGCTGGTATCGTCTATGGTAAAGTTTCTGGCAAAGGTACTGGGAAAGATATCCGCTTTTTCATGCGGGTCATTTGTAATGTTGCCATTTGAAGATTTTAGTGGGGGTATGGAAGATGACTTGTTAAAGTTATTATTGAAAGAATTAAGAGTTGACAAGAATATTCTATTGTCATTGGGGCTGTTAAGTAGTTTTGATGCTTGCTTTTGAAGAAAGTTTGATTTAGATAGATTTAATGCAGCTTTTGCATGATTTCTAGCAATTTTAAATTGGGAGAGTGATTCAGATGTTTTTTATTTTAAGTGAGATTTATATGCTAATGACTTTTGGGCTGTTGCTCTGGCACAGTTGCCATCAAACCATTTTGGAGAGTTCGATCTTTTAGTGAACTGTTGACTTGGTATGAATAAATCCATACCAGCTAGTATTAAGTCACAAATGTGGGACTGGAGATCACTAGAGAAGAAAGACTGCCATGGAATGTCAGCAAGATAATTTCTAAATCCATCCCAGTCTGCCCTATCAAAGTTCCATCGGGTCACCCTGACAGGTTCAGAATGGGGAGGTGTGGGAGGGTTAACTAATGAGGCTTTGATGAGATTGTGGTCAGAGGATCCAAGTGGTGACAGTACCTCTACCCTGTATTGATCTGGATTATTTGTCAAGAATAAATCCAAGAGATGAGCATTATGGTCAGCATTATCAGGTATTCTGGTTGGTTGCTTTACCAACTGGGTGAGATTAAACAATTCCGCAAACAGTTCGCACTCTAGACCAGCGTCGTCAGTCTGGGCAGAATGCAATAACCATTCAACATTATGTATGTTAAAATCACCCAAAATGGTAATTTCGATGCCAAGGGCAAGGTTAAGGTTACTCAACTGAGTGGATATGGAATCAAATACACTGGGTTCCGAAGAAGCGTTGGGGGGAGCGATAAACTACACAAATATATTTGGTAATGTTTTGACAATTTAGTTTATATAATGAGTAATCAAAACTGGATGAAGTGAAGTTTAAAACAGTGTTAACTGCATATTGGGATTTGATATAAGTACAGGTGCAGCCCTTGTTACGGAAGGAGATGGTAATCGGGAAAACAAAATGGAGATATATCGGTTGAAGGTGAGATTTGTGGTTCTGTGAGGAAAAGGGTCAAAGGGAATATGGACTGAAGAAAAAAATGAACTGAGTTTAAATTTGTGGTAAGGCCGCAGATGTTGGTAAAGAAAAAGGCCGCCTTGTCACTTCTTTTCTGACAAGCATTCCTGGAAATAGCAACAGTCGTTGCTGGCACAGTCGCTTGATGGCGACCGGGAGGACCCTGTGCCGCCAGCCCTACCCTGCCGGTGGTGGCAAGCTGAGGTACCACCTCATTTGATAGTAAGATTGCAGCGGCCATTACTAAAGACGTGAATAGAAGGTATGATATGTTATGCGCATGTAGTGTAGTGTAGACAGTTGAAGGTAGAGGTATTATGAGAGCATACTGGCCTACTCTCTGTGTAAATGAATGCACTGAAAATGTTCAGCAAAGGGAGATGGTCAGGATCAAGTCCTGAGGGCTGGTGAAACGGGAACTCCAGCTCTCCCTATCACCAGCTTGCCATCAATATATATATAAATATAAATATAAATATATATATATATATATATATATATATATATATATATATATATATATATATATATATATATATATATATATATGTGTGTGTGTGTGTGTGTGAAAAGCAATTAATAAAACTTTCATTCGATTCTAACTTAACTTCATGGATAAGTTGAAAAAAAACAAAGGGATTGTGCTACTGTTTTTTTTTTTCCTTTAGAACAATGGGTCAAAGGTCAAAGTCACAAAGCTAGGTTATAGTATGGCCTTCAAAATCAACTTAAAGAATATTTATCCGACTTAGACATAACTTGGCGGATGTTTCAAGTTATGATAAAAACGAACCGTGTCAGTTATTAGAACAATCATTCAGAGACCAATGCCACAGGCCAAAGTCGATTTTCAATACAGAGTATGTGTACAGACAAAATATCCAAAACATTTTTAACTTGGCATTGATCAAACTTGGTGGAAATGTTGAGGGGCACCAAACAGCAGACCTACTGCTTCAGAGAACAAAAGGCTATTGCTCAAGGTAACAAGGCAGGGTAAACTTGGGCAGGTTTTATCCAATTTAGTCTGCTCTTTATAGCAGGGTTCAGGGTAATGCGAAAACTTAAAACAATATATTTTTTAATAAATCATTTATGTTAAAGGTCACGGGGAAAGGTCAAAATTTAAGGTCACAAGGCAAACCCAACTTTAAAAGTTTCGATTTTCCTTAGACCAAATATGTTCGAGTGTTCAGGGTAAAGTGAGGATGACTGGATTCGATTTTAAGGACATTAGGAGAAGATAAAGATCACAGGGCAGGCATATGTTAGGCCCCTACACCAGTTGGTGAGAGATGGAGTATTGTACTCTCTGAGTGCTCCTTCTTGTTATTCTATCCGACAAGGAAAATATGTTTTCATCCCTGTTTGTTTGTGTGTTAGTTTTTTGTTAGCAGAACTTCTTAAAAACAAAAAGAGAAATTTGGACCAAATTTAGTGGGTAGATAGTCCATGTCCTAGAGAACAATAGATTAACGTCTGGGACCGATCCCGATCGTATTACCGATTCTGGATCCGGAAAACACTTTTTGTCAAAGCTTAATCAGTGATGAGAAAACCTAACCCATTATGATGAGTGGTTTAGAAATTATGTTGCCCTTGTTGGACAGATGCATTCCACCAAGTGCCCCCCTAGTTGAGGATTTCACGATCAGAGGGCCGGACATAAACAAATCATTGCTGTGTGCAGCTCATATTCCTGATTTTTCCGGTGGTCCTTGCCTTCCAACACCCTTCCGTCATTGCAGGGAGCAACATAAAGGTCTAGTGCTTACTTCTCCGTTGGTTGTGTTTTTCTGGTGTTTGGACTTAGCCTGTAGTCTGGGGGGAAAATTCAATACAGCAGACGGAGCCCCCCTGGTCGGGTTTTCTCAGTTCTGCGCATGCGCAGAACGACCTGTGTGACGACAGGGACACGTCACTCCATTTCCCCTGCTACCATTGGTCTGTTCTGTCATGCTGGTGAAGCTGATACCCCGCTCACCTTGCTACCTGCCTAGGTGTGCAGCATGGAGTACTCGAGCCATGCCACCCTCGAGGACCTTGAAGCTGACCTTGCGCTGAGTGATGAAGATGAGATGACTCAGAGTGACTGGCCACAGCTACCACAAAGTAGTAGCAATGTCTCACTAGCTTAGGAAGTAACTATGGAACCAGCACTATTTGTACCTGCCGCATCTCACCTCGTCGGCCAGGCATCTTCCTTTGCCAAGTGCCCCGTTCATAACACCTTGGACAGCAACAGTGAGCCTTCATCCCCTGCTGCCAAATCCTTCAAGCGGCAGGGGACTTCTGGTCCTCTGCATAGGGCAATCGCCCTTGGATTGATCACTCCTTGCCTCTCGCAGCTTGTTCAATCCCTCCAAGTTTCACTGTTGCTTCCTGCCTCTATGCCTCCAGTGTTTGCACCCAGGGTTGACTACATCAAGCTTTTATTCAAAGACAACCCAACTGTGGACATTAAACTTCGATGGTTGTCTGAGGTCATCCGTGCTTGTCACCTTGACCGCAGCCAGCAGAGGTCAAGATGTCTGCAATCACTTCCCCTTTTGTCTACATCTCCAGACGTCCCAGAGACATCGTACATAGCATAACTAAAGAAAAGTTCCTAACCCTTTCTTTAGAAATTCAAGACTCATCTGAGAGGCCCCACAAGTTTCCTACTTACCTCCTTACACGTTATCCTGTCTGCACTGATCCCAACTTGGCCAAGGAGCTGCCACGTATCTACTCAGCCCGACGTTTACACCAGAATGGCACTCCTATCAACCGGCTGGTAGTCACCTGGAGACTTCCTCACCTGCCACCACCAATTGTCACCTTCAGCTTCCTTCCCTGCCTCCCATCTTGTGAGTTTCACAAGATGAAGGACAAACAACCGTGGTGCTTTCGATGCTGGGGCATTGGTCACATCTCCCAGTATTGCTCTGCACCAGATCACTGTGCATGGTGCTCTGGCCAACACGACTCTCGGATGTGTCCTCATTGACCCCCTCCACCTGTTTCTGATACAGCCTCGATGCAGCCCAACCCGCCACATCCAGATACTTTGCACTGGAAATGTCCCCGATGTCATCAAGAAGGGGTTAACATTTGGCATGGCTGCCCTAGACGCTGGCTAACCCTGCCCCCGTTGCCAAGGGTGGGGCTTCACTAGCGTCACCACCACCATAACTCCGAGCTGCCGCTCCCCCTGCCTTCACTGTCGGTTTGGACTCAGCTGCAGTCACTGAACTTCATGCTGCTGTTGCCACTCTCAGGACTCGGAATAACTCATGGCATGTTTCGATGCAATAGGCACCTGCATTGATGGCTTGGTTAGCAAGCAAGCCACACTTGAGACAACATTAAATTCACTGGTTGAATTACAACAAGTCATCATTACGACTGTCACCACCCTAATGGAGAAGCTGGACTCCATTGTCACTCCCACTGGATGACTGAATGCTCCCCCCAGGGAGTCTTCCCCTCGTGGCACGCTGTGTAGCACCTCTCTTGCCACCACCACTTCCTCATCTGGCCCCCAGTTTGGTACCATGCCACAACTGCATGTCATCTCTTGGAATGCCTGTGGTGTTACTAACTGGTCTAAACTTACTGCACTAAAAGGATATGTATACAGTTGCCACCTGGATATCATTTTCATTCATGAATCCTTTGTAGGTCATGCGCTACTCAGGGTAGAGGCACCCACTCTCAGTGGTTATGTTTCTTACGTCCATCGAGTTAGGAATGGACTTGTCACATATGTCCACTCCTCCATCCAGCACCATTTCCTCCAAAGCTCTGTAGACGACGAGACAACCTTCCAGCTTCTTGAGGTCACCATGGGAAGTGGCACAATTCGGTTGTGCAACGTGTACTCTGCGCCAGGCAGGTTGAATACAGCTGCTTTCCTAGCCCCCACCATCTGTGGCATGATATACATGGGGGATTTTAATACCTGACACCCTGCTTTGGGGGACCCATTAACCATAACGGGACTAAGTTTCTTAAGTATATTCATCACAATCAGCTCACCCGCTGGGACACCAGTGGGGCCACAGACTCTCAAGGAGGCACACTAGATCACGTCTTTACTTCCAGCCTCGTAGCATCCCGGGTTAGGTGTTCATCTATCCCTGTGCTCTTCTCTGATCACATTGCTCTCAGCCATCATTATTCCCTCCCTGCTACACCTTCTCCTGTACACTGATGCACTCGCATTGCAATCCCACCCAAATACTGCCTTACATACATCTATATGACCAGCCTTCTTCAATCATTCGACCTTCATTTTCCCAAAAAGTTGTATTCATCACTTGTCAGCTCCATGCATGACTTCTACACCCATTATGTCAGCAGGCTACACATTACGCACCATCATGATGCCCACACCTGGACACTGGATAATCGCATCGCTCAGGCAGAGAGGAAGGCCCTTCAAAGACGACCTTCCCCTGAGAGTCTCCATCGGTAAAGATTGTCGAGGGATGATCTAAAGCTCTCCAGCACTGCGTTTATACCGATTCGTGGCATAAACTTACTAATAGCATCATCCATCAAACGACTGTTGGTTCCATGTGGCACCTTATCAATAAGCTTGTTAAGAAGAAGCCCCCTGGTGTCCTCCAGCTCAGTCCTGCACAGTACCTACAGGATCATGTAGATGCCTGGTCTGCACAGTCACGGGCTTGTGTCCTTCCCACACACATACAGGACGTGCTCTCCATGCAGAAAACTTTCGTGCACTCCGTCTCACCGCTGCTTTACTGAGGACAGACGATGAGGATGATGTGGCTATAACTGACGAATTGCGATGGGCTCTCGCCAGGAGTAGGATAATGGCTCCGGGTGATGATGGCATCACTTTTTCTGTTCTCTGTGTCCTCCTGGAAGTTCCTAGTTATCCCCTTCTCCACCTGTTCAACCTTTCCATCCGTCTGGGATACGTGCCACAAGCCGGGACCCACAGTACAATCGTACCTATTCCTAAACCTGGCATTGATAAATTCCGACCTGTTTCCCTAACATCCTGCTTCAGTAAAGTACTAGAATGCATCCTCCTCACAAAACTCATGTTTAGGCAGCAGGACAAGCTCTCGCCCCGACTGTACAGCTTTTTACCACGGCAAGGGACACATCACTGCCTCATGGAACTATACATCGTCCTATCCCCCAACAGTGTAGTGGCCTTCATTGATTTAAAGAGTGCATTTGATGTCGCCAACAGAGACATCATCCTCGAACTTCTGGTGGATTTTGGAGTTAAGAGAAACCTGCTGCAATGGATACGTGGTTAGCTGACGAACAGGTCCTCTCATGTTCTTTTTAAGGGCGCATACAGCACTGCTAAGGATTTCGAGCTTGGTACTCGACAAGGTGGTGTCCTTAGTCCTTTCCTGTTTAATATCCTCATACATCATCTGCTCACCCTCCTTCCTGACATCCCTGGAACCACGTTTACTTGCTCTTCTGATCACATCTGCATTCACTCAATTTCCCAGCAGATCTGCAATGCTTCCTTCCCTTGTTTCACGAGTCGGCTTCCAAATGCGGACTCATTAACTCTCCAGAAAAGAGTAGAATTTTCATTTCCCATCCAGCAAGAACACTCCCTGTATTCTCTGTTGGGGATTGTGTTATTCCATTGTGCATGCAGTACTTTTATCTGGGGGATGCCTGTACAGATTTCTTCCTCCAATCCTGCAAGACAATGTGCACATCCAATTGTTCAGGATCTGCTGACCCGGCTACAGCAGCGCCTAAAACGTCTCAAGTGGCTCACTAATTATGCTACCGGGGTGTCTATTCCCGTATCATGAACCATATACATAGCGTTCATTCGATCAGTTGTTTATTACCTCTCCCCTGCTCTTTGTCAACTTTCCAGAACAGCCTTACAACCTCTTGAGAAGTTCCAAAACGCAGTAATGAGACTCATCCTGGGCTGCCCTGGCTCAACCAGAATTGTCAGCATGCAACTTGAACTCAACCTTCCACCACTTGTTGAGAGAATATACTCCATGGTTACATACTTCAGCGTTAAGTGCCTGCATTATCCTCACCTTTCTCCCCACTACTCTCACATCATTCAGACTTCCCTTGATCCCACTGCACCAAGGCCTCTGCTTTGCAGTGGTGGCCACACACTAGTTAATACTGTTTGTTCAAGCATCCGACGGCTGAACATCAAAATACTGGTGCTTGCTGAAGAGGTGGACTATGGCATTTCACCTTGGCAGACCACTGTGGCTGCTATCTCATACATTCCGGCCTCCAAGACTGACCTGCCTCAGTTTCAGAAACAGCTAGCCTTGGAGACCATCACCAGGTTGTCATCATCCCTCCCTTCGGCCCACCATATCTACACTGGTGGCTCCCTGCAGGAGGATGGCAGTGCTGGCTGTGCTGTATTTTCCCCAAGTCTGGACCCACCTCAAGGGGTCTGGTTGGGCTGTCGACTGCCAACCTCATCAAGCTCTATGTATTGCGAACTACATGGACTCCTGGATGCAGTTACTTTATTAATACGGATGAACAACCGCAGTTTGATCATCTGCGACTCACAGCTGGCCCCCTATGCCCTCTCCTCTCCCAGGCCTGCATATCAACACCTCGTTATGCAGATATTCCGTCAATTGGCCACTGCCTGCAATCATTCGCTGGTGGTGCTCTTTCTGTGGGTTCACTCTCATATTGGTCTCACAGCCAATAACACTGCTGACCTCCTTGGAAGGACTGCCTGTGGACTGGATACGCCCACTGTGGTTGCTACTAATGTCTCCCCCATTTGCTGCAAGCAGTTAATAAGCAATGCAGCCCACCCCTCTATTCTCCACCATAGAAATGCTGAGAGGGTTCACAGTGCGTCTATCCAACATTATGACCACTTTCTCTCTCGTCCCCATAGGTATCATCGCAGTGGCCTTATGGTTTGTTGACACATTGAGGTGTGTGCCCGCCTCAGACTGGGTTACTGATCTGTGTGGCAGGTGGCTGGGGCGGGCAATGCACCTCATTTCTCCTCCTGTAAGCTGTGTGACGCATCCAATGCCAACACCCTTCACCATTTTTGCCTGCAATGTCCACTTGTTTCTGAATTAATACCACACGGACTCACATTAATGGACACTTGTAAACATTTGTTGGAAGATGATAACCTAGATGTTATTCTCATGCGTCATCCACACTTTGGTGGGTGTTAATTTGTTATAGTTCGACAGCGTATCCTGCGTGGCATGAGTTCCCCTGTACTCACCTCAGATATGGCCGCATGGCACTGTAATAGGTTTGTCACCTTCGGGCGCAATAAATTTATCAAATTAAATCAACCCCTAGTTGATTTTTTTTTATATATATCAAGGCCAGACATATATTCAATGAAGAAGACAACTCCCTTCAGCTATTGAAGGTTTTTGCATAGGTGTATCGTTAGTCAAGACATCGACGACAAATAGATCATTAAGTTTTTGAACGAAAAGATATTTGCAAAGTGTTGATGTTAATGACCAGACAGAACATCAGTGAAAACAATCACTGGCACAGGAATGAAAGAATGTAATACATAATCTCAAACATCATATTTCATTTCGACAACATTACTTGCATCAAGAAAAAGAAAATTGTTTCTGCACAATAATGACTAGACTATGGTAACACAGTATCTCATCTTGGCACCAATAAAAATAATTCATTCACACTTACAAATGCATGTTAGGCAGCAATACTGAAGATGCCTCATTTCCATTCGATACAAGAATCACATCTCATCTATGCCGACGTAATTAATGTGTCACCATTCATAATAAATTACTTACACAGAATGCAACGCACTGCAGGATAAATCTTGACAGTATCAGTAAAACCCTCCCCCTTAACAATGCACTGAACACATCGCATCTATGCCGACGTAATTAATGTGTCACCATTCATAATAAATTACTTACACAGAATGCAACGTACTGCAGGATAAATCTTGACAGTATTAGTAAAACCCTCCCCCTTAACAATGCACTGAACATCTAGAAAACAGGGAAGACTAACAAGTCAACATCGCTAATATCGCTGAGCCTGTGCTCAGAAAAGGTTAGAATGTCAATAAAATGTTTTTCTTGGAAACTGCAAAAGGCATGCCAATGTTATCATAATATCACCAAATCTAGAAACAGATCACAAAAATAACTGTTGGAAACTGGATATGCATGCCTAGTTTGCTAAATATGTCATTATAAATGGATCATATTCCGGCAGAGTTTGAAGACTTCGGGACACCTCATTTCGGACATTTGTTTTCTACCTTACACTTTGTTATCATCTTGTGTTTGAATTGCCAGATTGTAGCTACATTAAAAATATGCAAATAGCATGCAAAAACAAAATATGGCACAGGAAGGCAACAAAATGGCCTTCTGACTCGGACGTCTGGCATGAAACTGACATATACCATAATTCCTGTTGTAGCCTTGATAATGATTTACTTTTGTACGAAATATGGAAGGGTTAATGAAGGGACTTCCCATGTCTCTTGCTTTTTCCAGCAATTTACTGCTGTAATAATAGAGAATCAGTCACATGTGCAAAATTTCGCCCCTTAATCAGAAGCATCAAAAAGGTAGTTTACAGAAAACGAACTGGAAAAAATGCATTTTCTCTTCGTCTTTCATAATACGACCGGGAGATGATAGTCGTTTTTTAGATTAACCTACGGAAATTCCCACAGCAGGAAAACCTAGTACAATATTCCATTCACAGTCAATGTGTATTTTTCAGCAAGAACATGAGGTACGTGGAGATTCTAAGCTTACTTTCCTCGTCCTTCCTATCAAAATAAATCTTAATTAGTTGTAGCACGGACATAATAGGAAGATTGTTTTAAATCAGCCTGCTATGATTCAAACTTAATATTTTCATCGTTTTTCTCAACAGCATATTTTAGAAAATAGGATACTTATAGTACATTGAATTATTATATGGTTCCATGGCACGGCGGCGAACCTGACAGACTGCTAGCACCAGGGTTCGAATTCTGGTGCAGGCAGCTAGCGCCACTTGACTCGTGTGTCCATCCGCATTATGTGGGTTAGTACTGTAGGTACAATCAGATCCTAGAGAAAAACCTAGGGGAGGTAACTGTGGTAGCCTGGATAATACGCTGGCATTGTTTAGCACAGTGATTCTCAAAGTATGGGTTGCGACCCAAAAGTGGGTCACGAGAGGAATTTTGGTGGGTTGCAGGGACAGAATAGGCATAATGCTTTCAATGTAGGCCTATTTTATTTACGTAATTGAAATTGAAATTATCCTTATTATACTATTAGCATGTTCTTCATAACTACGATAGGCTATATACCAGTTGCTCTTTCTTTCTCTCTCTCTCTCTCTCTCTCTCTTATTTTTTTACCCTGTGGGTCGCGAAGTTCTGAAATATTTCAAATAGCGTCACTCACTAAAAAGTTTGAGAACCGCTGGTTTAGCAGGACAGTGGGTGAAAAATCCACCACAGGTTTAACGATGTGAGTGGCGGAGGTGATCACCACAGCTAAGCACCTCAATGGTGTTTGCCACCATCTTTACCTTTATCTTTTCATGCGAGAATAAGTACCCCCTTCATATAGAATACATTCATTTATGCGAATATACAAGAGATTGAGAAAGAGAGAGAGAGAGAGAGAGAGAGAGAGAGAGAGAGAGAGAGAGAGAGAGAGAACCTCAGAAAAACGTATGCACACTGAAATGGGAACATATGACATTAATTAATTCATGAACTTTCCTTTGAGAAACATGAGATGTGTCCATGTAAAATGCGGCCGGCCAAAAGTGGCACTGATGCTTTATTGCAAAAGTCAGAGGCAAATTAGTCTTTACAGGATGGTTAGTGATGTTATTTTCCCCTGCCTTGCGTTCGTTCGTCAAAAATACTTCATCGTTACGTGAGGAAAACTGCCATAGCTGTTTTCTGTTTTGGATGGAAGGACATAGAAAGAAAATGGTAGATACTTTTCATGTCTGGAGCTCCTCCTGCATAAACAAATCACATTTACGACAAGGTCTCAACCATAAATACGGTCAACTATCCCACCCCTGATATCTAACTACCGGCATGCGTAAAATCTATCCTGTAGTGCATAAAATCATTTCTAAATCGGAAGAACGAACCAATTAAAAAAGTGAAATTGCCATAAGCAGAGTACTTGCCTAATGGTTCCTAGTGTGCTTAACACTAGACTTGCCATCCTTTATGTGTGTATAAAATTTCATAAAGATGCGATGAGAATTGACGGAGATATTTTTTTTTGAAAATGTACCCCATGTTAAAGATAGGGATTCGACCCCCAACTCAGCCCAGGTCCTTTACCCGATTTCGATGGAAAGCAGTAAGCTTCCAGGGTTTGTGATATCTACCTTCTGATTTTTTTTTTTCTTTTAGAACGATTGGTGCAAAATTGTGACCCATAGTGCAGACAAATAAACAAACAGACAAACAGATGAAACTGCCAAAAGTAGAGAGCATGCCCGATGGATACGATTGTTTGCTTAGTTTTCACCAGCATGTATGCGGTCATGTTTCGTTTTCACCTGCGTGTAGGCGGTCATTTGGCACACACACCACAAAGCCAGCCAGGAGACAGGACGTGTGTGCTGGGCAATCCCCAGGTCCTGTCCTCCTCCCTTACTATTTTTTAACCAGCCCATGCCCCACTGATCGGGCTAATGTATGGCCCGGCCTGCACTATATGTGCAGGAAATCTTTAAACGAACAAAACGGTTATGTGGTGATTTTTTTTTTTTTTTTTTTGCGCTTCATTGCGAAACACAGGTGGACAGGATAGGTTTAAGAAGCTAAAATTGCATTGCCAAGTGAGCCAGACGTTTCCTTTGAATTTGGAAAGACAAAAAATAATCGATTTTCGAAGTCTGCAAAAATGGATCCGGGGCCGGTCACTGGGTCCCGACGATTTCTGTCCTACCTACGGCCATTTAGGGGTTTCAACGCCCCAGCCCTGCCCAGTGCCTTTGACCTTTTTTGATGAAAAACAAGGGTTTATGGATATCTACCTTGTTTTTTTTTTTTTTTCTTTTCAGAATGATTGGTGCAAAAGTGCGACCTGTAGACTAAAAACAAACATATGGAACTGACCAACAGGACTGCCGAATCAAAAGATTCCGGCAAGCAACAGACAAAAGAAACTGACCAACATGTTTGCCGAATCGAAAGATTCCAGCAAGCAATAATACACCAATGAAGGAAAAAAACGAGGACCTGCATTCACATTCTCTTCCCAGCTGTGCTTGTTCCTTTATAAGTGTCTGCCCCCTTTCCATGATTCATAATTTCTTTCTTATTGGTCAGAATCTGATGTTTCTTGTTTCTTCTGCCATTACTTACCTCATTCCATTGCCAAAACTCTTTGTTTCGCATATTCCGTACAGTAACGTAGGTTCTTTTGATTTGCTAACTAATGCCATACGATTTCATTCAGCTCATGAGAGATTCCTCAAGGTGAAAATGTCACAAATACGTACTATTAGCTAGACCAAAAAGGCCCTGAGGGCGGAGTGAAGCCGAGCACTCATTCTGATACTGACCTTTGACCCAGCCCTTTGATAATTTCCTCCCATCCCCAGACACAAAGTGAGTGCAAAATCTGATTCAGATGGGATCAGACAGTCTTGAGATATTGTGTTAGCATAAATACGTTAATAACTGCACACACATCGACTCCATCCCAATAGCTATATCTTTGGCATCGCTAGATATATTTTTTGCTTCATATTTTTTACCTCCTTCTCCTTTTCAACCACTTCTATGGTTTGCTTTCTCTCTTTGTCTTATCTTTCGATTATATCTGTCATATAGCCCTGCATTGCCTAATCAGGAGGGCATGAGCCTGGATACATATTTCCAATCTGTTTGGGTATTCGTCTCAATACCACAGCAAGCCACCTCAGCCAAGCAGCCCTAGTGGGATAGGTTAGGTCTGGTTAGGTTAGGTCAAGTTAGATATTAAAAAAAAAAAAAAAAAAAAAAGTAATTTGCCTGGGAAACACATTGGACATATTTTCGAGAGAAACCTATGGTTAGTTTTGAAAAGACGGAGCAAGCGTCGTTCCTGGCTGAGGGTTCCCGGTGGTGAGACGAATATGCATACAGAAGGGAAATGTACAGCCCGGACTTCTGCTATTCAGTCCAGAAATTAAAGGCAAGAGTGACCATTTCCTCATCCCTGAGTGACATTATATAAACAATGAACTTTAATCTTAACCCATTAAGTCATTCATCTGGATTCATTGTTATCAACCAATATGGTAAGTGGTTTCCTGGCCTACAAGAAACCATCTGGCCTGTCATTCATAGTATAGTCACTTCAAAGGTTTTCACCGAATCGGTAGAGACGTGGGCTGTGTAGTCCCAGTGGACCCAGGTTCAAATCCCAGCTGAGACAGGAGCATTTTAAGGAAGCAACTTTCATTAAAGCAGACTTTGTCTATTTACCAAGAGACTCACCATTGTGTTTTCGGTAGGGACGGTTTGTGTTATCGCCGACATGGTGTGGAGATGCATAATATGTAGAAAGGCGGCTGAGCCTCAGAGAAAGGGCTGTGAAGCCTGTGTGCATAGTCGGGCGCATTAAATAATAATCGAGTGAATGAATGTTTGTCTCTCCCATTTCTCATTCTGAACTTTTCCTCGGAGTTCTCTTCTCCCTCCTGCTTTCTGCTTGCCTTCCCTCCCTTCTCACAGTCCCCCTTCCACTTGGTTCAACAATAATACTGTTATTTCTTGATATTTCTTACATATTTAGCTCCCAGTGGGTCATGGTGATCTTGTTCCAATGCCCTATTCATAGTGACGGCATTTCGTAGGTAAGATCCCACTTCGTGACTGTAGGTTTTTCGATCATGTAATGTAATGAAAAGAATGAGGTTGGTCATCTTCCATTAAATGTACTTGGTAGCTTGGCTATAGATCCCTAAACCTTGAGGAGGGAGGGGGAGATTGGCTGCTCTCTTTTTCTTTTTACAATAACGGAAGTGAGGAAGGAAAAACAATAACAAAAAATAATCCATACATCAGATTACAGGTGTCCTCCAGTCATTAAAAAAAATCTGTAACAGTTGGGCTTGAACAGTCACAGTTTGAAGTTTTAGGGGAACCTACTCTGGGAAAGCGAGTTCCAAAGAGATGCAGTTCAGGAAAAAAAAATAAATAAAATACAAATCTGATAGGCAATTCTGCTATATGGCAGTGTGATGGATTTGTAATAGTAGGGTTGTTAATAATTCTAATAGGTTTGTTCTGAATTTTGTACAGTTGTTTTAGTGCAACCTCTCCACATCCATTCCACAATGGTGAGTAATATTCCAGCTGAAAGTGTACGTGACTCTAAATTATAGCTAAATGCTCGTCAATGAAAAAGTTACGGACTACGTACAGTTATCTTTGAAGTTCTGTTAGCATGTAATCTAACATGAGAGGTGCAGTTTAGGGCATTGTTTTTTAAGTGAAAAAACGAGAATTTCAATAACGTTAGAGATGGGAGTATTAGTAGCACTGAAGGTAATATAGGAATTAGGCAATATGTCTATTAGTAAGCTGTATATATTTGGTTTTCCTAGCGTTAAATGATATATTGTTATTTTGTCCTTATTTGTCCCCATTCAGTGATCTTAGATATGTCTTGATATATGGAGATTGCTGTGTTGGGTTGTGAATTAGAGAGATTAAGCATTGTGAATGGATGTTTAGATGTGAATGAGCTGTGAAGTGTTCAGTCATCTGTATATGAATGCCTGCACTACAGGTGCAGGATATCTTAGAACGAACGAACGACACACACACACACACACACACACACACACTACAAAGCCAGTCAGGAGACAGGACGTTTGTGCTGGGCAATCTCTAGGTCTTGTCCTCCCCACTTACTATTTTTTAATCAGCCCATACACCACTGACCGGGCTAATGTATGGCCCGACCTGCACTATATGTGCAGGATATCTTCGAACGAACGAACGACACACACACTGACGGACTTCCACAATCTGCCCGTGTCTATTCTTCTCAGTCAGGTGGACGAATCAACACACACACGACACACACACGGACTTTGATGGATGGTTGTGGAGAGTGCAGTCGTGTATTCGTTGTTCTCTCCTCTGGCGTTCTAGGGCTGCCTCACCGGCAATAGTTTTGTAAATAGATGAATAAAAGTTAGGTTAGCTAGATCTAATATTCCTCCCTGTCCTTAATAGATATAGTAGGTGTCTATATCTACTTCCTGAGATTGCCTTTGCTTACTCACCTCTGGAGTGTACCTCCCACTGATCGCTCTGGGGTGTGAGTTATACACAGGCGCGTCCTCCCGAGAGTGGTTTGAGAGGGGAATCTCGGACTAGGTGTGTTTTTCCCGGGTGATTTGTCCCTTGCTTGTTTCTCACCCTCTTCCCACTTCCACCCCTAGGGGGGAGTGGTTACTATGGCGGACACCCCTGCCGCCTTCCCCCCCTTCAGGGGGGGAGGTAGTCCTGACCGACCCCCGACTGTCTCACGGACGGATTGGCCCCAGATTGAACGGCCCCAGACACGAACCCATTTGACATCAATGTAAAAAACGCCGAGTTTGTACAAATTCATGCTGTTGGTTCCACTCCCCTGTCCAGCCTCAATCCCTTCATCATCAAGAAGGTGATTGATGGGTGTGCAGGTGAGGTGGAACAAGTGAAAAAACTTGCGAGTGGAGATCTTCTCGTAAAAACTATGAACTCAAGTCAGGTAAAGGATTTGCTTAAACTGAGGAAGTTCCACTTATGATGTCCACCAACGATCCCCCACTCCGTGAATTCCTGCAAGGGTGTTATCACCTGCAGGGATCTTGTGCTTATGGAGGAAGAAGAAATCGTCCAGGAACTTGCTCAGCAAGATGTAATAGAGGCGAGATTCATTACCAGATTCTCGGAAGGCATAAGGACAAAGACCGCAACAGTTATATTGATTTTTGGCTAAGTATCTCTCCCTACTAATGTGAAAGTAGGATACAAAATTATCAATGTAAGACCATACATTCCCAACCCCCTTCGTTGTGCAAAGTGTCAACTCCATGGACACCACGAAAAGGCTTGTCGGGCTTCCAACTTCGTGTGTGGCAGGTGCGCGACTGTGGGACATTCTGCTGAACACTGTACATCCGAGACTGAATGTTGCTTCCACTGTAAGGATGCTCACTCCACTTCCTCTAGGGTTTGTCCCAAGTGGAAGGAGGAGAAAGAGGTCTGCACTGTGAAAGCGACTGAGGGCATATCCTTTTACGATGCTAGGAAGAAGGTGAAGGAGTTGCATGCAACTCCCAAGCCTAATATCTCCTATGCATCGGCGGTTGTGTCCCGTCCCATGATGTGCACCGTGGAAACGCAGACTGACCTAACATTCGCTCCTCATGCCCCATGCCCTACCTCTCAGTCTAAGCCTCCTGTACGCTCCAACTCTCTGACGGACATCCCTGTTGCTACATCGTACTCCTAGGCTGCTGCTGCTCCTTCGCAGTCAGTGCGGCCAAAACAGAAGCCTGACAAATCAGATAAAATTAATTTGACCACCCTCACCAAGCCGGCACATCCTCATGTCCTTCTGGCTCCTGGTCCAGCGAGGGAGAGAAAGAATAGTTCTTCCTCAGTGGAGTCTGGGAGCCTTGTTGTTGACGAGATTATGGAGATCTCCACGAACAAGCACCGGGATAGGTCCCCCAGTAGTCACTCGCCTGCTGACGGGCGACAAAAAAAAGACCAAGCACACTAGCCCCCAATGAAAATGTTAAACTGCCGCATTCACTCTATCACAGTGGAATTGTAGAGGTGTCGGGAATAAGTTACCAAATATAGCAATCTTGCTGTCAATACACAGGCCAGACGTTATTTGTTTACAGGAGACGTGCCTGGAGGATCACCCTGATCCTCCACAGTTAAAACACTACCACTCATATAGAAGATATGAAGGTCATGGAGTGGCCATGTACACACACAAATCACACCCACAAACGGAAGTGATTCTAAATTCTACTCTGGAAGCTGTCGCATGCAGAGTAAAATTAAATAACACGTATCTGTCTATTTGCTCTCTCTACTGTCCTCCACATGGCCCCATTGATAGTGATGCTTTAAATTCACTATTCGAACATCTTCCTGACAATAAGTTAGTGTTGGGCGATTTTAACTCCATCACTATCAATGGGGTAGCTTGAGGATCGATAGTCGTGGAGAGCAAGTACCCAACCTAATACTACAGTCCAACCTCTGTCTTCTGAACGATCGTAGAGCGACTCGTGTAGATGATCGTACTGGTATCTTTTCGGCCATTGACTTACCTTTGGCCTTCCCTGGTATACATCAAGATTTTTCATGGGACCCTTATGACGACTCCTTGAGAAGTGGATCATTTACCCATCTATCTTTCTTATACACGCGACATCGTTTCAGACTCTCAACCTCCAAAATTTATCTATAAGAAAGCAGATTGGGGATCCTTCTCAAGAATTGCCAATTTAGATATATCTGGGGAGACCATAGATGTTAAGGTCGAAAATATAACTCAATCCATATTACACGCAGCTGAGGCTGCTATTCCCAAGACTTCTACAGTTCATTCGAAGCATAGAGCACATTGGTGGACGCCGGATTGCCGGCAAGCATTAAGAAAATGCAATAGGAGATACTGGATTTTTGATAAGTCAGCCAACTGAGAAAAATTTTATTGCATACAAGCAGGCAAGGGCTGAGACAAGGAGAATAATAAGAAGGGCCAAACGTGACTCCTGGCGGTCCTTTGTGTCCACTGTGACTCGTACAACACCATTAAGTAAAGTCTGGTCCACCATAAGAATATTAAATATTAAAGACCTATACTTCTCTCTTACCACCCTGCATATCAATAATAACATCTATGACGAGCCCGTGGACGTTGCTAACATCCTCGCAAGGAGTTTTGCTCATGTAAGTAGCTCAGCCAATTATGACCCGCGTTTTCAACACCATAAACGCACGGCTGAGCTACAAATCATAGACTTTGCCACAGAAGACGTAGACTCCCTGTACAACCATGAGTTTGTGCTAGATTAACTGATCCTTGCCCTTAAATCCTGTAAAGACACCAGCCCTGGACCAGACACCATAACGTACAGTATGACCCAGTATCTTAATCAGGACAACCTGATTAGGATGTTAGCATTGTACAATGAGATTTGGGCGTCTCAAACATTCCCAAACTCATGACACTTTGCGCATGTCATACCGATACCCAAAAAGGCTGGTCGTCTTATGAATCCCACTTCATTTCGTCCTATTGTGTTGACTTCTTGTCTATGTAAGGTCATGGAACGCATGGTTAATAATAGGCTTCTTTTTGTTTTAGAGTTGAAGAATTTTTTAAATGATCAGCAATGTGGCTTCCGTAAATACAGAAGTTCACTAGATCATTTGATGAATTTGGAGCATTGTATTGCAGAGGCATTTGCCACTAAAGAATTCATGATGGAGGTGTTCCTGGACATCTATAAAGCCTATGACATGACATGGCGACACGGTATGCAAATGAAGCTCTATGCTTATGGTTTAAGAGGGAATTTGCCAATTTTTATTTAAAATTTCTTAAGGGACAGGACTTTCTCTGTCAAATTGCCCCGTAACGTAACATTGGATATATGTATCCAGGAAAACTGGGTGCCGCAGGGAAGTGTGCTTAGTCCTACTTTATTTAGTATTATGATCAATGATATTCTGTCATCAGCACCCATCCCGGGGAATCTTAAATACTCGCTCTATGCTAACGATTGTGCAATATGGCACTCTTCCCATAATGCACAACTTTCGGCTGGGCGGATTCAAGCGACCTTTGACTCATTCCACCAATGGGCCTTGCAGTGGGGATTTAAGTTTTCCGTCCCTAAGTGTGCCGCTGTAGTTTTTACGACTCGTAATGTACGGTACCTAACTTGTGCTTAACTTTGGTTAATCAGGCGGTACCTTTTCAAAATTCTGTAAAGTTTTTGGGAATCCATTTTGATCATCTGATGAACTTCAGAATTCATGTTAATAATTTGCTTGCTCATTGTGATAAATCAGTAAATGTCCTCAAGTACCTAGCGGGTTCTACATGGGGTGCCGACAGAAAATCTTTATTAACCCGCGGCGTCCCGTCGACGTACTTCCACGTCCTCACATTATGTCACAGCTAATCCCGTCGATGTACTTCAACGTCCTGCAATTGCAAGGTTCATAATTTCCACAATTTTCAAAATTCACGCAAGATTTTCGATTCGCCCACGTACCCAAGCCTCCCCTACCTGCTGCCAGGCGGGCAGCGTCCTAGACCCCGCGTGACCCGCGCTCGCCCTTGTCTCGGTCACTCACCTGCTAGCAGTGACCCAGGTCAGACATGGCGCGGAAAGGTCTCTCAGACGAGGAAATTGCATCCGCCCTGGAAGCCTTCACTGGAGATAGTGATTCTCCACTCGACGATGATGTGGTAGATCGTGATTACATCCAGCCAGAGGAAGAAATAAGTAGCAGTGATGAGGAGGTCCCTTCGCCCCGAAAAACGCAGTATGTGACATACCGTAAGGCAAGGGAAGGCCAGCCTGCTCCCCAACCACGTGCACGGCTATCTCTCCATCCCGAATCTGATGAGGACAAGGATGAGGACGATGAGGATGACGGCGGCTTAGGACGTGATATCGCCGCGTGGTTGGGAAAAGAAAAAATATCACCACGAGGATCAGAAGGTGGGGCGAGAAGACATATAAGGTATGGTGAAAGTCTTTTGTCTGGGGAAGTGGAAAGTGGTGTGGTGGGATTGCTGGGGGAAAGGGAAAGTGTTGTGGCGGCAGCGCGGGGTGAAAGTGAGAGTGGTGTGGGGGTAGTGCGGGGTGAAGGGGCAAGTGGTGTGAGGGAGGCAGCACGAGCACGTGGTGCACGTAGGCCTAGGGGAGAGGAGGTGGTGTCACTCCCCAGCACTTCTTTCGCCCCAGAATATTCCCAAACTTCCTCCCCACAGCCCCAGGATGTGGGGAAAGGAAAGAAAGGGAAGGGAAAGGGTAAAGGAAAAGGGAGAGGGAAGAAAAGTGCGAGTGATGAGAGGCGCCGCTCTCCACCTCCCCAACCTCCCCCACCACCCTCACCTCCCCACACTGACGAAGGGGACGATGGGGACGTGGCTGGAGACGGTGGTGTCACGTGGAACTGGGAAGATGGGAGTAATTTTACTCCCATCATTCACCCTTTCACTGAGGAGTGGCGGTCTGGTTGCACGGCTCCAGGTGTGAATGCAGGTTCGTCTAGGGTGGATTTTTTCCACTTGTTCTTTGGTGAGGCGTTTGTGGGGCGCATAGTTGAACAAACTAATATCTTTTCACAATCACAGTGCCGTGAAAGTGAACGTTTGGGAACCACGAGCAGGCATTCCCAACTGTATGACTATCCTGTTACAATTTCAGAGATGTTCCTATTTTTGGCCCTAGTTCTTTTGATGGGTGTGGTAAGGAAAAAACAAATTCCTGCCTACTGGACAACTGACCCAATCATCCTCACACCTTTCTTTGGAAAGGTGATGAGTCGTAACCGATTTCAGTATATTCTCGGCCGCCTCCACTTTTTTGATGCAGAAGATCCAGCCAATGCAGATAACACAGATAAAATGAGGAGAATTAGGCTGGTATTTGATCATTTACAGGAAATGTTCCGCTCCTCATTTTATCCCTACAGAGACCTCGTCATAGACGAGAGTCTTGTGTTGTGGAGAGGCAATATTTCCTTTAGGCAGTACATACCCAGCAAGAGACACCATTTCGGGTTCAAGATCTTTGTTATGTGTGACTGTAAGACTGGTTATGTGCAAGACATAGTCTTGTACACGGGCGCACAGACAGATATAACAGAAGATCGGAGTATAGGACTCTCTGGGGCCGTGGTGAAGACAATGATAGAAGAGTACCTTCATCGTGGTCATGTGTTGTACCTGGACAACTGGTACACTAGCCCTCTTCTCGCTAGGTTCCTCCACCAACACGACACCGGAGTCTGTGGTACAGTCAAGAGAAACCGTTGCCATATGGTCAAGATAGGGAGGAAACTTGACAAGAACGAGGTGGTTTTCTTCCAGGCCAATAACATCCTTGCCACCCTGTGGAACCACAACAGGGAAGTTTGCCTCCTATCAACTGTTCACAGCCCCCTGATGCACCACACAGACTCCGTGGATCACCGTAGCGAGAGGAGGCGCAACGTATGGAAACCCAAGTCTGTACTGGACTATAATCTGAACATGAGGCAAGTTGATCAGTCAGACTCGATGATTTCAAGTGTTGACTGTGCCAGGACCACGATGAAGTGGTACAAGAAACTCTTTTTCCACTTGCTCGACATCACGGTCCTGAACGCCCACTACCTGCACGCAATGACCACCGGAGTATCCGAGACCTTTGAGGGGTTTGTGAGGGAGCTGGCACGTGAAATAATCGCCAAGCATGCCCAGGACAGACCCACACACTGCACCTGCACCCCCATGGCTGCTCAGACTCCCCTACGTCTTGTAGGACGCCACTATCCCAGCGCAATCCCTTCCGACCCAAACCGTCGTAAACCCCAGCGTCGCTGCCATGTATGTAAGCACTCGACAGTCAGACCATCCACTCAGAGAAAAGACACAAGGTACGAGTGTGTCGAGTGCAATGTTGTGTTGTGCCTTCAGCCTTGTTTCAAGGAGTATCATAATTTCCTACACTACTGAAACTGTGTGGGAAGGCGAAATGACGCTCATGATAATGGTAAGGCCAGTCAGTAGGTGCTAAGTCAAATATAAAGTTGAAACGGGTGTTATTTTTTCAGAAAAGTAATGTATAAGTTGAGAATTAGTGTAAGTTGAAAGAATTGGTATCAAAACTACACCCACTGTGTAAATCTGCGAGAATATGACGCTCAGTATAACACTCTGGTCAGTAAATATGTGATAGCAAGGAAATAAAGTGGAAACGGGTGTAATGTTAGCATGAATTTTACGTATAAGTTGAACAATAGTGTAAGTTGTAATAATTGATGTCACGAGTACACCCACATTCTGGTCAGTAAGTATGTGATAGGAATTATATAAAGTGGAATTTGTTGTAATGTTAGTAGTAAGGTATTTTATAAGTTGAATACTAGTGTAAGATGAAACAAATGATATCACGATAACACTCCCTGTGTAAGTACGCGCTAATATGACGCTCAGTTCCATCGTAAGTTCTGAAATTATGTGATATCAATTATATCAAGTGTTCACATGTGCAATGTTAGTGGAGAATTATTATATAAGTACAAAAATAGGTTGTAAGTTGAAATAGTTGTCATAGCGACTTCACCGTGTGTGTTATTATGCGCTATTATTATGCTATATATTTATGTAAGGCCTGAAATAATCTCAAAACAGTTCTATAAAGTTGAAAAGTGTATAATAATGTTAGAAAAGTATTATGTAAGTATAAAAAACACAATACGAGTTGAAACAACAGTCACAGCGAGTTCACTCACTACGTAAATAAGCGCTAACATTACGCTAAATGTTATCAAAAGGCCTGTGAATATGTAAAAACAGTTCAATAAAATGTGAAATGGTATAATGTTATTGTAGAAGTATTATGTAAGTAAAAAAAATGATATGTATCATGATTTTCGAATGTCAGCGATTCATCGTGACCAAGTTGCCCGATTTTGCTCGTTTCGCACGATGGTACAATGCTTATTTCTGCTCTATTTTTGTATAAAATCCAATATACTCTTTTATAACATGTTTTTATGTTTGTAATAAATACATATCTACTTACTTTCATTGGTTTCCCAGACTTATAATACCATAGAAAACGTTAGAGGCTCAGACCGCCTACGGAGAACACGGGGCCAGGTGGGACCAGGGCATACCTGGTTAGGGTAATTATGGACCCCGGGGACCAATTTCTTTGCCACTGACCATTGTTTCTGACCAAAAGCAAAAGTTTTAGCAAAAAAAAAAAAAAAAAAAAGGGTCGATAAATGGTCGGGATTGGGGGGTACCAGTGATCAAAAAGTGGTCGGGACGGGGCGGGTTAATGGTGTTTAAGTCCCTTATTTGATCAAAGCTAGACTATGGCGCACAGGTGTATGGCTCGGCATCCGATGCCACGCTGAAAGGATTGGATGTGTTGCAGAATAAATGTTTGAAAATGTGTCTTGGAGCCGTCTGGTGTACCCATGTAGCTCGTATGGAAGTGGAGGCGAATGTGCCTCACCTCTGTATTCGTCATGACCACCTGGCTTGGTCATATTGCCTCAGAACATCGAGGAAAAGTATTATCAGCAATGTGACCTGTACACCTCTGCGTCAATACCACCACCTTCTGCGGGGGGTGCGTCCATTCGCCTCCACTTACTGACTCAGGAGCTTGGTGTGGACCTCAGTGACTGTGACAAGTTGGTGCTAAAAAATATAGCGCCTTGGGAGCCACCCGGCTTTACAGTGGATGTACCACGGCTCCCAGCACCAAAGGCCAAGGTGCCGGATGCGGAGGTCCACCACTTGTTTTGTAACATCATCGTGCATCACTTGGGGTCCCACGAATTGTACACCGATGGTTCCAAGTCGAGTGAATGTGTCAGTGCAAGTGTATGGTTGACCAAATGTGCCCTCAGGTATCGGTTGCCGACTCATACATTTGTGTTTACCTCCGAACTTTTTGCTATTGACAAAGCCATAGACTATGCTCTCAGTTCTAGGCATGACTCATTTGTCATATTTTCAGATTCAAAATCAGCCCTTCAGGCAATTGCATCTTGTACTACGGACTCTCACGAGATCCAGGGCCGCATCGTTAATAAGTTGTATTCATGCAATAAGTCATTCACGCTGATCTGGCGCCTGGTCATTGTCATATCTACGGCAATGAGCAGGCTGACTTACTTGCAAAGTCGGCTGCAGAACTCGAGGAGACTTGGGACGTTCCTCGTGATCTACGGTCGAGTCTCCTCTCGGAAAGAAATCAATAAATCTTCTGTGGCAAGGTCAGTGAACCAGACTAAATATTCGGACGTGTAAGCCGTACCTGGGCGACTGGGCCACTGCCAACCGTCCCAGTCTCCTGGAAGAAAAAGTGTTGGTGCGGTTACAGCTTAATGCCACCTTCCTAACACACATGAAACCTTATATGGAAAAACGATTCCCACCACACTGTGACATCTGTGATGCGGTGTTATCTATCAGTCATATCATCCTGCGCTGTCGGCAATTTATTCGTGAACGCGCTTCACTTATAAATTACTGCGACGCAGCAGACGTCCCCTTCACCCTTTCCACCATCCTGGGTGATGGGGACACTGTTATGACTGATAAATTGATGGCTTTCTTGAGAGAGACCGGACTGATCAGAGTGATGTGACTTTTTTACTATATGGTTTTGTTTTTTATCGACTGTAATTATGTATATATTGTACTATTAATTAGGGTTGACAGTTGACATATTTGAAATAGTTCCTCCTTCCCACTGATCTATTTCTAATATTGATGTCCCCCACATTAAACCCCATTCCTCGACTGACAGTCACCAGGTGATGAGTGTAAGTTTGCAATATAGAAAGGTATTGGGCAGTTGCAGTCAATGGTGGTCTGTTAGGCGAGGTCCTTCACTTTTTGTACATGTTATGTAAATACCTTATACCACCTTGTTTAACTTGTTCTAATTAGGGCCGACAGCTGACGTATATGGAAATGTTCCTGACTCGTTGATTCCCTTTCATATATTGATGTCTCCTATATTAGGTTGTGCCTTGACTGGCAGTCACCAGGTGATGAGTGCAGGTATGTCATGTAGAAAGGCATTACACATCTGCAGTCGATGGTGTTCTGTTAGTCGAGGTATTTTTACCATTAGTGTAGGTCTAGCTATTTGTCTCTGTAGGATTTATTATAGGTTAGCGATTTGTCCGTTAGGTGATTAGTTTTAGGGTCTTTAGATTAGTTTTTCTTTATAATATAAGGTATAAAAAATATAAAACCAAGAAAAAAATAAAAAAATAAAATTACAAAAAAATAAATTAAAAATTATTATATATATATGTACGTGTGCATGAAAGTGTGTCTGTATGTATGCATGAAAGTGTGTGTGTGTGTGTGTGTGTGTGTGTGTGTGTGTGTGTGTATATATATATATATATATATATATATATATATATATATATATATTTTTATATATATATATATATATATAGGGCCTTAATGACCAGGGGCTTCTGCCCCGATGGTTGATAGGCCAGAAAAAAAGAAGCAAAAAAAACACACACACACACACACCACAAAGCCAGCCAGAAGACAGGGCGTGTGTGCTGGGCAATCTCCAGGCCCTGTCTTCCCACTTACTATTTTTTAAGACAGCCCATACCCCACTGACCGGGCTAATGTATGGCCCGGCTTGCACTATAGGTGCAGGAAATCCTTAAACGAACGAACGAACGACACACACACACACACACACACACACACACACACACACACACACACACACACACACACACACACACACACACACACACACACACACACACACACACACACACACACACACACACACACACACACACACACCGCTCGCTGGTGCAGTGGTAACGTTCTCGCTTGCCAACTGGTGGACGGGAGTTCGCGCCTCGCTCAGGTTGCGAAAAGTTTCACTGATGAAGTGGGTGGTTACTGTCCCCCTTGAGCAAGGGGACGGGTGTGTGCGTGTGTGAAGGTCACAGCCTTGCCCTTAGATCGGAATATATGAGCTCTCAGCTCCCTTCCGGGAGGGTAAAAGCTGACCATCACCACCATCAAGTGATCCTGACCGACCCGGTGAATTACTCACACACACAAAAGCAGAAGACAGGGCGTGTGTGCTGGTCTGCCACTCAGGACCCCCCAGGCCCTGTCTTCCCCCTGACCATGAAAAAGCTCACCCCCACCGACCGGGCTACTTTACCATAAGATGTGATTTGTTATTGGTCTGTCGTTAAAAGGACCAGAAGAACTTCTCTTCTTTGAAAGTGGTTGGTTAATGGCTTCTTTCCAAGAATTAAGGAATGAAGAAGTACGTTTGCATAGTCTGAATAATTTAGCTAGAACAGGACCAAGTTCTGGGGAAAACTTTGTCAAAACAATTGGAGAAATTCCATCTGGACCTGGAGCTTTGTTGGTAGGTAAATTATCTAGGATGGATTTTACATATCTAGTCTGTATCATAAGTGAAATAATGTCGGGAAAGCCAAGTTCTAGTACAGGAATGCTCTGGCTGACTTCCTCTAAGGTAGAATATCTGGCAAATATACTGGAGCGGATCTTAGCTTTACCATGTGGGTATTATACAGTGTTACCATTAGAAGATTTTAGTGGGGGTGATGACTTGTTAAAGTTATTGAAAGACTTGAGATCAGACCAGAATATAATGGAGTGCAGTAGCTCTCTGTAAGTAAGAATGGTGCATGTTCAGAGTGGCGTCCTCTGTTATAGGGTATAGGAGCATTTGTGGGAAAACGGTCTCAAAGCTTAGTTCTAGGCTTGTGACCAAAAGACCTTCGCTATTCAAGTATAAAACTACTCGCAAAGTCCTGCTCACCTTCGTAGGAGTCGAAAAATCGAACAGCAAAAATACTGAGTTCTTTCTTTCTTTCTTCTTCATCAGTCATAACTTCAAAGCAAAACGGCGTACACGAGCGTACTAAACACCAAGATGCTGCTCATCATGTGTAGATGTTTCTTTTCATTTTTAGAAAAGAATTCAGGGTACGGTTCGCGAGTTACGGTTGAAAACCTCATCACGGTCACCCATAAGTACACCATTTTGCGGAATATTGGCTAGGTACAGCTCGCGTATAGTTAAAGAACGTACCTAAACACATATTTTTCCGGGAGGGCACCCTCGTTTTAGTCTTTCAGTACGTTATGCATGTAAAAATCCAGATCTAACCCTTGCCCTATGCATAATTAACTTCCACAAAAGATCATAGACTAGAAAACAAAAATTTTCTTCTAAAATGATTGTTAAGAATTAGGAATGGCAAAAGTGCACAGAAAAGAGATGAAAAAAAAAAGAGCGTAAAGGATGGGAGAAGATTTGGAGACATACTCATTACTATATTCTACCAGCTACAAGTCTTTGGCTAAAGTGTGGAATGTAGTAATGGGTATAGGTCTCCAAATCTCATCCCATCCTAACTGCTCTCTTGTTTCTGTGCCTTTTTCATCTCTTATCTGTGCAATTTTGCCACTCATACTTCTTAACAATCATTTTAGAAGAAAATTGTTGTGTTCTACTTCTATTGTCAGTAGGATTATTTAATAGTTTGGATGGTCGGTAGCAAAGGAAGTTTGAGTTATTACTGCTTTTGCATGGTTTCCAGCAATTTTACATTTGCTGACTGTTTCAGATGGTTGTTATTTTAAGTAAAAGTTATATGCCAAGGACTTTTGGGTCGTTGCTCTGGAACAACTGTTGTCAATCCATTTTGGAGAGTCGAATCTTTAGGTGAACTGTTGAATGGATATGAGCAATTCCACACCAACTTGTATTCAGTCATTAATGTGGGACTGGGTAGAACTGATGTCACTGGAAAAGAAATTGCTGTCATGGAACATCACCAAAATAATTTCTAAATCCATCCCAGTCTTCCCTCTCAAACTGCCACTGGTCACCCTGACTGGTTCAGAACGCGGAGGGTTGGGGCAACTGACTAATGAGGCTTTGATGAGATTGTGGTCGGAGGATCCAAGTGGAGACAGTACTTTTATCTTGTACTGATCTGGATTATTTGTCAGGAATAGGTCTAAGAGATAGGCGTTAAGGTCAGGATTATCTGGTATTCTGGTTGGTTGTTTTACCAATTGCGTGAGACTAAACAATTCTGCAAACAGTGCTCATTGTAGACCAGCATCGTCAGTCCTGGCAGAATGTAATAACCATTCTAAACCGGTAAATTCTGTGGTAAGGGTGAGATTAAGGTTAATCAACTGTGTGTATATAGAGTCAAATATGATGGGTTCTGAAGAGGCAGTGGAGGGAGAGGGGCAATTAACTATACAGATATATTTGGTAATATATAAATAATTTAGTTTATAATGAAGTCAAAATTAGCTGGAGAAGTTCAAAATACTTGACACTGCAAATTCAAATTTGATAGAACAACAGGTGCCACCCTCGTTAAGGAAGTTTGTGAGGAGATGGTAACCACGAAACACAATGGGGATACGTCAGTAGAGGAAGAGATTTGGGTTTCTGTGAGGAACAGGGCTGGAGGAAAAAGTGAACGGAATTCAGACTGGTACTGAGACCATGGATGCTAGTGAAATATAAGGCCAAACCTGCACTTCGCCGCTCACTAGCAAGAACAGGGTTTGCAACAATCGCTGTTGGCACAGTAGCTTAAGTGCGACCAGGAGGACACTGTGCCGCCAGCCCTACCTTGCTTGTGGTCGCACTCAGAGATACCATCAGATTTGCTGATATACTGTAATGTAGCGGCCATTGCTAAGAGGGATGGAAATAGGTGTGATATCACTGTGCATGTAGTGTGGTGTAGACAGTTGGAGGTAGAGGTATTCGAGAATATGCTGGCCTACTCTCCGTGTTAATGAAAACATTGAAAAAGTTCAGCAAAGGGAAATGATCAAGAGTAGGTCCTGAGGGCCGGTGAAAAGGAAGCCCCAGCTCTCCCTGTCACCAGCTGGCCATCCACCTCGAGAGTACCACCCTGTTCGACTGGTGCTAGTCTACTCCCTATTCATTCCTTTCCTCATTATATTTTCACTCTCTTTTTCTCTCATTATTTTCAGCCACTCTTTTGTTCTCCATCTCTTATATCCATTCGTTCCTCCTCTCTCTCTCTCTCTCTCTCTCTCTCTCTCTCTCTCTCTCTCTCTCTCTCTCTCTCTCTCTTATCTCTCTCTTTCTCTCTCTCTCTCTCTCTCTCTCTCTCTCTCTCTCTCTCTCTCTCTCTCTCTCTCTCTCCAGCCCTGGTATTTCTGTCCTCTGTTCAATAAGATTTTTTTCCCCACGAGAATATAATCGGCTGAAGAGGATGTCAGTATTTCAGTTTGTTTCTCCTTCCACTTCTCCCACTGCTCCCTTCCTCGTCTCTCTCTCTCTCTCTCTCTCTCTCTAGCACACCATTAAGAAGGAACTTTATACAACATGGGAGATCAAGGCGTCTACCTTCCACTCATTCAATGTAATGCTGCTTTCAGGTGATTCTCCGTTGGATGACAAAACAAATGGTCTTAGCAAACCATCTACCACTTGGATGATAACCATAAAACAAACAGATGCCGTGTGGTGTAGTGGGTTTAGTTGCTCCAACTGGATGGGTCCGGTATAGATTTACATCCCAGGGATGGCTGTGGTTAATTGCTCACTTATTGCCACTCAGGGTCGAGCGAAGCAGGTCACCCTCAGAAGAAATGTCAGGACCAATTAGTCTAGTCCAGTGCCCGTATGCTGTTGATTGGGCAAAAATGGATTGGAGGTAGAAAAATAAATTGAAAAGTACACCCTCCACTCAGAAACACTTGCAGTACGAAATAACGTAAACAGCATCAACGCTCACTATGAAACCATCCCACACCTGAATATAGACAGCTTTTATTCATTTATGATTATTTTTAATCCGTGTACACTTGCCGACATAAAACATTACCCATTTCCTTACGATGAATAAACAGACAATGAAAATGACTCTCGCTACTCAATGAAGGAACAATTGAAGGCCATCAAACTTTTCATAATATTGGTCAGAACCTTCATAATTATTGGCATAATATGGACTGATGTTGCTGCCCGCTAAAGTCCCTCTCTTCCTCTCCCTTCCTCCGCCCTTTCCATTACACAGGATCCTTCTCTCATCCCTCCCTCTCTCCTCTACCTCCATTTTTCCTTTTATTCCTTGTGCTTCTTCCACTTGCGTCTTCCTTTCTATCCATTACCTCCTCGGTTTTTCTCTCCTCTCTACCTGGTTACTGCCCTGCTCTCTCTCTCTCTCTCTCTCTCTCTCTCTCTCTCTCTCTCTCTCTCTCTCTCGCTCTCTCTCTCTCTCTCTCTCTATCTCTCTCTCTCTCTCTCTCTCTCTCTCTCTCTCTCTCTCTCTCTCTCTCTCTCTCTCTCTCTCTCTGAGACAAATACAATAGAGGGAACGCCACACAGACCAATTTAAAGACGAGAGACACGTTTCATCGTGAGATAGGAAGAAAGGTCGAGAGGGAGGAAGGTGCGGAGGGAAGAATGTAAAGGGGAAGGAAAGAGGGAGGGAAGGACGTGTGGAATCGAAGGAAAGCAGGGAGGATAAAAGGAAATGGAAGGGATGGAAGAGGGAGGAAGAAGAAAGCGAGATATACAAATGGGAAGTGCGAATAATATTTCGTTCACAGCGTCTCTTGACAATGATATTTTTCCACGTCTGGTGAATGGTTTTTGCAAGGAGGCGCACAGTAAGGAGACAAAGAGAGGGAAATGGAGAGAGGGGGGGAATAAAGGGAGAAGAGGAGGGTGACAGAAGAAGAAGAAGAGGAAAGAGACAAGATATGGAGGAAGACACAGTGAAGAAATGGGAAGAGGGAAAAGCAAGAGTGAAGGATATATTTTGAGAGTAAAAGAACTAGTTGATATTCTCTCTCTCTCTCTCTCTTTCTTTCTTTCTCTCTCTCTCTCTCTCTCTCTCTCTCTCTCTCTCTCTCTCTCTCTCTCTCTCTCTCTCTCTCTATGTGGGTGTGTGGGTGTTCTTACCTAATTCTTACCTAATTGTATCTTTACAGGAATGAGTCAAGCTCGTACTGTCCCGTGTCTTAAACCATATTTATCGTACATATCCTTAAATTTGTGAATTGTTTTGGCACACACTATTTCATTCGTTAGTGCATTCCACTGATCAATTGCTCTGTTTGGGAAACTGAATTTCCTCACGTCTTTATCACCTCTCTTCTTATGCAGTTTTTTGCAGTGTCCTCTTGCTGACGCTTCCCCATATGTTAAGTAATCATTTATGTCTATTTTCTCCTTCCCTGATATGCATTTATATAACATTATCATGTCACCTCTTTTCCTTCTCTCCTGTAGTGTTGGTAGATTCAGTTTATTTAGTCTTTCTTCGTAGCTTAGATCCCTTAAGCTTGGTATCCATCTTGTAGCGGCCCTTTGAACTTTTTCAATCTTGTCTATGTGTTTTTTGAGATGAAGACTCCAGACTACTGATGCATACTCCAGGGTTGGTCTGATGAATGTTATCATCCTTCTTAGCATGTCTTCATTTATGTATGTGAATGCTATTCTCATATTTGCAAGCAGTGTATACATGTTCCGTACCTTCTCACTGATGTGGTCAGCCGGAGATAGTCTGTTATTGATAATCACATCTAGGTCCTTCTCTCTTTCTGATGTGTGTAGGGTTTTATTTCCTAACGTATAATCCCAATCAGGTCTTTTTCCACTTTTACCAAACTTGATTACATGACACTTGTCCACATTGAATTCCATTTGCCATGTATTACTCCATTCATGAAGTTTTTATAATTCTTCATGTAGCTCTTTACAGGAGTCTGTGTTAGTAATTCTCCTTTGTACTTTTGCATCATCTGCAAACATATTTAGATAGCTTTCATTTCCAATGTTCCTGTCTATATCATTTATATACACTAAATACATGATTGGTGCCAGCACTGAGCCCTGTGGTACTCCACTAGTCACTTCTTTCCATGATGAGTAGTTTCCCCTTAGTACTGTTCTCATTTCTCTTTCTATGAGAAAATCTTGCATCCAACAAAACAGTTTGCCTCGAATTCCTCCATGATGGTACAGTTTCCATAAAAGCCTTTGGTGTGGTACTGTGTCAAATGCTTTCTTGAAATCTAAATAGATACTGTCCACCCATCCTTCTCTTTCATGTATTGTGTCTGTTACTCGGTCATTGTAGCTCAACAGATTAGTAACACATGATTTTCCTTTTCTGAAACCAAACTGTCTTTCTGTTATCATAGTGTGTGTGTGTGTGTGTGTGTGTGTGTGTGTGTGTGTGTGTGTGTGTGTGTGTGTGTGTGTGTGTGTGTGTGTGTGTGTGTGTGTACAACATATGAACAGAAAGGGAATTAGGGAAAGTAGAATCTGGAGGACGGAGAGGAAGCAGAGAAACAACTGGAGGAAAAGAATTCAGAGGATGAATGAGACAAGCGGGAGAAGCTGGGACCAACCGAAGACAGAGGCCTGGTGCTGACACCCTTTGTGTGTGTGTGTGTGTGTGTGTGTGTGTGCTGGCTGGTGATATGGTGCAGAGTCCTAGCAGGAAAGATTCTGGTTGGGGCTAAGCATAGTGGAAGCAGCTTGAAAACGTTCAGGGACAATCGTAAAGAAAATTATCTCGAAATATGTTACCTCCTTTGCTTCTCACTCTCCCATACTTCCTAAGGTCCATTAACTGAAAGTGGGTTGGTATGTTTTTCTGCCACAATATAAAACTCAGCTAATATTTTGGCTCTACTGCTTCGCCCTTTCCCTTGCCGGCTAACTTTCCTATTCTGCGAGAAGCACTGTATGTTTGTCTTGCCACAGGTGATTCTCGTTAATATGGTGCACCAAGAAGGAATATGACGGAAACGCCCTGAGTGTAAAGCTGATACAGTGAAATAGTAGGTTAGAATTTGTCACTGTACAATCTGATCTGTTATTTTTTTCAGTTATTTTTTAATATCAAATTACATCCAACCGAAATAACCATTAATATTCAGGCGCGTTATAACTGTTGCAGTTTCCCTTCTTGGTTCAAAACTCCGCACAGGTAAAAGTTTTCATGACTACATCTTCCTTTGCACAAAATAAATAAGTAAATTAATAAAGATAATAAAGGTGTAAGAGCTTGCAATGTCTGTCACTTGAAATGAAACTTAAACAAAACAAACTCAAAATCAAGATATGCTAATTTTGAAATATCTGGACATATTTAAAAGAACTAAAGGTCGTAATCAGTGGCAAGGCGGACCGACAAAAACATTCCAGACCTGACAAGTCGTGAACATAACAGACTGAGAGTGCCAGTGGACTCTTGCATTAAGAAAGTCAGCTATTTTATTGTTCTCAGTCTACACACATTATTATTATTATTATTATTATTATTATTATTATTATTATTATTGTTATTAACCTGCCTCGCCCCGGGCTCCTACGCTCCTCATGGGGCGGCATAGGCTTGGATGATGGATGGGTGGATGAATTATTTATTATTATTGCTATTATTATTATTATTATTATTATTATTATTATTACTATTATTATTATTATTATTATTATTATCATGATCCCATTTCTGCATATTTCTAACCGAAACACAGCAAAAACGGAGCACATTTTTTGTTAGACCAATGTATTGTTAAAATGCTCTAACCTGAAGACTAAAACAATTTCCAATCCAATCGGGCCACCAATTCGCAAGTTATGGCTCATTTTTGGCCTTTTGTTTCAAGTTTAGTATTTGATTTTAGTGGAGGGGATGGATTAGTTCTTCGTCCGACACTGAAATTACCAGCATGGCAGAAGAGAGAAGAGTGACATGTTTGTTGTATTATCACTCTCTTATCTTTCCTCTCTCTTAATACTCCTCAAATTGTGTAGTATGATGGTATGTTATATTTTACTGTATTTGAGGCGCCCCTTGCAGAAGTGATGCAAATGACACAAACAAAAAGTCGAGAAAACAGCGTTTGAAAGTTAGCGGGCTGGCTCACCCCTGCTTTCCCTTGCCTCACTTCATCTCTAGACCGGAAGTGAAGCAAAGGAGCAAATCGGTGGTGCTAACCTCATTTCCATCTCTCATACACTATTTTCTCGGGTTATTATTAATCTACTGATAATACATAACCCCTTGAAGCACATGGGGCTTTTGTACCTTATATTTTAGGTACCTCCATACGATCTCACCAACATACGAAGATTTGTCGGAGTTGCATGGATAAAAAAAATGGCATCCTTTACCTATTAATAATCCTGTTGTTTTAAACTGTCTGAATAAGTGGCTGATGAAGACTGAAGGCCTACCCAAGCCATTGCGAGACAATAACCCTGATAATAATATTACTAAATGTAATTGTGCTTTGTCTTATTACCATACTACTTCATCACTTATGATGTTCTTGATGTCAGTACTTAATAATTTCCTGTTCATAATACAGTGAATATTATTTTCTTGTAAATTAAAAAGAAATAGGTAATGTAAAACTCGTAAGAACTTTTCAAAATAATATTTTTCTTTAACTTAGCCAAGTACACACAACTTGCTTTTTACTAAAAAAAAAAAAAAAAAAAAAATACTTTTCTTTCATAATATTATTCTTATTTTTCTTTACACTAACTTAACACTAAGGCTTTCTGTTGGGTACTTCACTTAATCATTGCCGTAGAACCCCTTTGGCACAAGGGGTCAATGCTGAATAATATTTTCTTTAAAAAAAAAAAGTACGGTAGGTAATGTAACATTCGTAATCTATCTATCTATCTATTGCCAGACGCCTCAATCCCGTTTGGGGTGGCCACAAACAAATCGCCTCCAAGTCGCCCTGTCCCCCGCCATTTCACTGCCCTGCTCCCAACTCACACCCCTCTCTCTCATATACCTCTCCACCCCATCCCTCCATCTCATCCTCGGCCTCCCCCTCCCTCTTCCCCCCTCCACCTCACTCACATACACTCTCTTCGTCAGTCTTTCACCCTCCTTCCTCTCCACATGGCCAAACCACCTCAGTGTGTTCCTCATAACGCTTCCTATCACATCCACATTCACACCACAACGCTCCTTTATATCCTCATTCGTCAGCCTGTCTCTCCACGTGACTCCACAGGCTCCTCTTAAATAACTCATTTCCACTGTTCTCACTCTTGACTTGTGTCCTTCCAACAATGTCCAAGCTTCACTTCCATACGTTAGAGTTGGTATCACAATACTGTCATGTAGTAACTTTTTCACTTCCATGCTCACTTCCCTGTTCCTTATCACTGCTTTCAAGGAACCAGCAACCTTTCTTCCCTGCTGTACCCTTTCAAGCACTTCACCCTCCAAACCTCCATCCTTACTCATCACACTACCCAAATACTTAAACGTACTCACATTTTCCAATTCCTCACCATCCAACCTCGTTGTACATTCACTAACTTCACCTCTCTCAAAGACCATCACTTTACTCTTCCCTACATTCACCTTTAGGTTCCGTTTCTTACACACTCTCTCAAACTCATCCACCAAGCCTTGCAGCTCCCCTTCGTCTTCACTCAACAACACAGTATCATCTGCAAACAACAGTACAGGGAGTTTCCAAACACTATCCTCTCTCACCAGGGCCACTCCAACATCCACTACCCTACCTTGTACCTCTTTTATTACCCCATCCATGTACAGATTGAACAACCATGGAGACATGACACATCCCTGTTTCAAACCAACTTTCAAAGAGAAAAATTCACTTAGTTCACCATCCACACGCACTGCAGCCTTCGCATCATCATACATACCCTTCACAGCATTCAACAACTTCCCATCTACTCCATATATTCTTAACACTTTCCACAATCCTTGTCTATCCACCCTGTCATATGCTTTCTCCAAATCCATGAAAGCCGCATACAAATTCTTTCCCTTCTCTAGAAACTTTTCCACTAAAGATCTAAGAATGAATATCTAATCTACACAACCTCTTCCCTTCCTAAAGCCTCCCTGTTCTTCTCCAACTAATTTCTCTGTTCTTTCTCTAACTCTGTCTATAAGTATCCTACCATACACTTTTCCTATTATACTAAGAAGACAAATGCCCCTATGATTACCACACACTTCTTTTTCCCCTTTTCCTTTGTACAAGGGAATAATTATACCTGACTTCCAATCCTCTGGGACTCTACCTTCCTCCCAGGCCAATCTGCACATCTTCCACATCCATTCTACTACTATCCCTCCCCCATGCGTCAGCATTTCACCACACACTCCATCAATTCCTGGGGCTTTCCCCGATTTAACTTTCTTCATTGCTTCCACAACTTCTATCCTACTGATTTCTTCCTGTCTTCTCACCTCCCTCCTTCTCCCAGCCATTCCCCAGCCACTTATACTCGCATTACTTCCATCCTCTACGTTCAACAATTCCTTAAAGTGTTCTCTCCATCTGCTTACTTTTTCTCCCTTCTCCACTAGTAATCTACCATTTTTATCTTTCACTCCCCTGCTAACTTCGCTTCCACCCTGTCTTACTCTTTTCACTTCTCTCCAGAACATTTTCTTACAGTCCCTCCACTTTACACTCAAATTCCTTCCAAATTCATCATCCACTCTCTTCTTACTCTCTCTTACTAATCTTTTCACCTCTCTCTTCCTTTCCACATATAACTCTCTCTTCCGCCTCTCAACTTCTTCCACGCCCCTATTTCTCATCCATTCATTGTATGCTTTCTTCGTTTGTGCCACAGCCTGTTTCACCTCTTCAGTCCACCACGCTGTTCCTTGCACCCCCCTCCGTCTTCTCTTCCTTCCACACACCACATCACATGCTGCACATATTTCTTCTGTAAATATCTTACGCATACCTTCCACGTCTCCCATCTGCTCCAATTCATATTTGCCCAATCGTTCCTCCACTTCTCTCTTATACTCTGCCTTTTTCTCATCCTCTTGTAACCTTTCCACTCTCCTTGCAACTACTCCTTCCTCTCGTCTTTCCCTTCTTCTATTCCTCCATCTTACTTGCATCCTAATTCTGGCCACCACCAAGTAGTGGTCAGAAAGTACACTCCCCCAACCTCTATACACTCTTGCATCCTTTACACATCTTCGCATCCTTTCATCCACACACACATAATCAATCATTGCCTTCCTTTCATTCAGTTCACCACCCATCCTTCTCATCACTCGCCATGTATACCTGTGGATCATTTTATGCCTGAAGAGGGTATTGGCTATCACCAACCACCTCCCAGCACAAATGTCCACTAACGCATTCCCATTCTCATCTATCTCAGCAGGCACACCCCACTCACCAACTATTCCATCCACCTTCACATTACCAACTTTACCATTCATATCACCAATCAAAAACACTCTCTCATTCCTTCCAAACTTTTCCATGCACACTTCCACATTTGTCCAGAACTCTTCTCTCACTCTTCTAGCACGAGCTTGCGTTGGCGCATACACACACACAATCGCCCACATTTGTATTCCAACTTTCAACTTTACCCACACAATCCTTGACCCAACTGATCCATACTGTTTTATGCTCTTCTTCCATCTTTTACTTACAACTATACACACTCCTTCCTTCGCCCTCTCATTCTCATCTACTCCTGCACATATACCCCATCCATACTCCCATTCTCTCACACTTTCTCCTCGTCATTTTGTTTCAGGTATTCCACATACATCCACTTTCGCATCCTCAAGCACCTGGACAATCTCTCTCTCTTTCACCTCATCATTCGCTCCTCTTACATTCCATTCGTAATGACTTCTCAAAAAAATATTTTTCTTTTATGTAGGCACGTACACACAACTTGATTGTTACTAAAAAAAATATTGACTTTCCTTTCATAATAATATTACTTTTTTTTCTTAACACTAGCTTAACACAACGAACCGTACAGGTCAGAAAACCACACACGAAAAAGAAAGAAAGAAAGAAAAAAAAAAGTAAACCAGTTGATGCAAGGCTAGAGCTATGACTGACGGCCCTGCTGCGCTCCCATTAGCTGGCGGGCACCATGATGTTAGTGTGCTGATTGGTTGGGCGCCTCTCCTGAGCTTTTGCCTTACTACAGATCGGAAAGTAAAGTTGTGTGGCATTTCCTTAACAAATTCATGGTTTTGTGTAGGATTATGGACCTTATGACCAAACCATTCCCTGAATCATTTTGGGAAACTTACCTGACATAGAGCTATTATCGTACTACTTGATGCAAGTGAAAACTAATTTTTGACCGGGGTGTCACTTGCATCACTTCAGCAGGGGGCGCCTCATTTGCAAACACCACTCTCCTGCTTCTCTCTCTCTCTCTCTTCTCAACGGGTTTCCTAGAAGGATAAGAACAAGGGAAAATTCCTCTCTCCATCTCACTCACAGCATGAATAATTCAAGTTTCTATTACCTTTAGAGTGAAAATAGGATTTGACTTCACATCGAGCGGAGCCCAGTGCCATTTTAAAACGGTCTGACATAATTCTGCGGCTGGTGCCAGTGCCGTTTTAAAACGGTTTAAAGTAAAAAATTCACTGTGACCACATTTTTCAAGATTTACGGGTAAAAATTGGCAGGCATGATGGTAACTGTTCCTCTACCATTCCCCAGGCTGTTAAGGCCATACACTCACTAGCTTCCCCCCTCACGCTCGCTCTGCCTCACTCTGCCTGTGTGCCTCACCCAGTGCTGTACATAGTGAAGGCATTTTGTAAATATTTTCATGTAAGTGTAAGTTGTAAATATTTTCTTGTAACTGTAAGGCCTATATAATGCAATTAAGTTGCAAATACCTTCTTGTAAGTGCCAGGACTGTATATAATGAAGTCAAGTTGTACCTATCTTCAAGTAAGTGTAAGATAATGCATTCACAGTGAGAAAGACATGCAAATTGTGAGAGATGCTGAAGTAATAAGTAACCAGAAAAGTGTACTGAACATTGCTATACTCTCTCAGCATAAATAACTGAGTATACCTTACATAGAAAATGGCTTTATCTCACATACGTGGTGAGTGTGAAAGAGCAGCTATACCTGTACACGGGTATGCAGGACTCAATAAATCCCTTTTCCGAGCCCCGGTGAGCATTTTAATGGTGAAAGTCATTGTTTCCACACCAATATCTATCAATTTAGCAAAAAAAAAAAAAAGTTCGCAAAATGGCCGGCATTGGGGTGACCCATAGGGCTAAAAATAGCTGGCACGTGGCGGGTTAAGCAAGTTTTTATAACTCACCACGCCAGTAAAATATCATCTGTAAACAACAGTACAGAGAGTTTCTAATCACTGTCCTGTCTTATTAGGGTCGCTTCAGCATCCTCTGCCCTTCCTTGTCCCTCTTCTATAACCCCATCCATATACAGACTGAACAGCCACGGGGACATGGCACATCACTGTTTCAATCCAACATTCAAATAGAAAAATCCACTCAGTTCAGTATCCACCTGCTCTGTAGCCAAAGTCCCCTCATACATATTCAACAACTTCCCATTTGCTCCATAAACTCTTAATACTTTCCACCATGTTTTGTACTTTCCCCAAATCGATGAAGGCCACATGCAACTTCTTTTATCTTCTCTGGAATCTTTTCCACCAAAGGCCTATGAATGGATATCTAATCTACACAACCTCTTCCCTTCCTAAAGCCTCCCTGTTCTTCTCCAGATATTTTCTCTGTTGTTTCCCTAACTCCTTCAAAATTATCCTGCCATATATTTTCCTTATTACATTAAGAAGACAAATGCCCCTGTAATTACCACACACTTCTTTTTCCCCTTCTCCTCTGTACAGGGGAATAATTACACCTGACGTCCAATCCCCTGGGACTCTACCTCCATCCCAGGCCAATTTTTACATCTTCCATATCCATTGTACTACTATCTCCCCCATGCTTCAGCGTTTCATCACACACTCCATCAATTCCTTGGGCTTTCCCCTTTTTGACTTTCTTCATTACTTCTACTACTTCCATCCTAGTGATTTTTTTCTCTGTTCTCACCTCCCTCCTCCCAGCCATTGCCCAGCCACTAATACTCGCATTACTTTCATTCTCTATGTCTGGGAAGGAAGAGAGAGTAAAAGCAGAGGATGGAAGGATGTTAATTGAGATCGATGCAGTAAGGAAGAGATGGGCAGAGTATTTTGAAAGATTGTTAAATGTAGAGGAGGAAAGGGTGGCTGAGATTGTGGCGGATGGAAGGGTGCAAGGAATAAATGTGTTGGGAGAGTTGAATGATTCTTTGATCACGAAGGAGGAAGTGGAGAAGGCAGTAAAGGAGATGAAAACAGGGAAAGCTGCAGGTATGGATGGGTGTGCTGTGGAATGCCTGAAGGGTGGTGGAGTGACTATTGTTGACTGGTTAGTAAGATTGTTGAATGTGTGCTTTGTGAAAGGTATGGTGCTAGTTGACTGGGCAAGTGCTTGTGTGGTCCCGTTGTATAAAGGCAAGGGTGATAAGTATGAATGTACTAGCTTTAGGGGTATAAGTCTGTTGAGTGTTGTAGGTAAGGTGTATGGTAGAGTGTTAATTATGAGAGTTAGAGAGGGTACAGAAGGAGTGATTGGTGATGAGCAGTGTGGCTTTAGGAGAGGGAGGGGATGGTGGATCAGGTGTTCACTGTGAGACAAGTGTGTGAAAAGTATTTAGCAAAAGGCAAGGATGTGTTTTGGGCATTCATGGATTTAGAGAAAGCGTACGATAGAATTGATAGGGAGGCTTTGTGGACTGTTTTAAGATTGTACGGACTTGATGGTAGGTTATTAGAGGGGGTAAAAAGTTTTAATGTAAATAGTAGAGTGTGTGTAAGAGTGGATAATGCTGTGAGTGATTGGTTTCCCGTGAGAGTTGGGCTGCAGCAGGGATGTGTGATGTCACCTTGGTTGTTTAATATTTATATGGATGGTGTTGTAAGGGAGGTGAATGCAAGAGTTTTAGGTGGAGATCTGAGTCTGGTGAATGTTGATGGTGGAGCATGGAATCTGAAGCAGCCGCTGTTTGCAGATGATGTTGCACTGGTGGCTGATTCAGAGGAGAGATTGAGACAGTTGGTACAGGAGTTTGGAAGGGTGTGTGTGAAAGGAGGAAACTGACAGTAAATGAGAATAAGAGTAAAGTGATGAAGTGTACGAGGATGGTAGATGGTAGAGGAATGAATATAGTTTTGAATGGTGAGTTGCTTGAGGAGGTAGAGTGTTTTAAATATTTAGAGTCACATGTTGCTGTGGATGGAAGAATAGATGCAGAAGTGAAGTTTAGAATGAATGAAGTAGGTAAGGTGCTGGGAGGAATGAAAAAAGTGTTCAGATGTCGTTCACTTAGAATGGATGTAAAGAGAAGGCTGTATGAGGGTGTTGTGGTACCGACTGCATTATATGGGGCTGAAACATGGAATATGGGTGTAGCAGAGAGGAAAAGTGTGAATGTAATGGAGATGAGGTGTCTGAGGAGTATGTGTGGAGTGATGCGTATGGATTGAGTGCAAATGATGAAGTGCAAAGGAGAACTGGAGTTGTTCGGGAGATGGCTGGTAGAGTTGAGCAGAGGGTGTTGCGATGGTTTGGGCATCTAGAGAGAATGGGTAATGAGCAATTGGTGAAAAAGGTAACTAGATCTGATGTGAGAGGTGTAAGGCTGAGAGGGAGACCATGAATAGGATGGATGGACAGTGTGAAGAGAGCGCTGGATGCGAGAGGGATGTCTGTTGAGCAAGGAAGAGTGGCTGTGCGTGACAGAAATAAATGAAGAGAAATTGTGAATTAATAAATGATGACGCAGCCCTGAGAGGATATTCTCCCGCATTTGGTCTGATCAGCTAGTCAGGTCAGGTGCGGGTAAGGGGATGGGTCTATTATGATGTGGCAGGGGTAAACCAGCTCTGCTGTCAGGCCCTGCTGCGAATGTCACTGATTGCTCTGCGCAGTTGACTCTTGTGCAGTATGATGCGGTGTGGATCTGTTCCGTCTCCCCTTTGGGGCTAAGATGCGAATGAATGTGTTTGAATGGATGAGTAATGGGGAGTGTGTCGTCCTGTCTTGGCTACCTCCCTTTCCTTGGGGGAAGCAGTCTTGGTATATAGATAGATAGATGTTCAACAATTCCTTAATGTGTTCTCCCTTCTGTACTAGCAACCTACCTTTTTTATCTTTCATTCCCTGACTTACTTCTTTATCACCCGGTCTAGTTCTCTTTACCTCTTTCCAGAAAATTTTCTTAGATTCCCTCCACTTTAAGCTCAAATTCCTTCCAGATTCGTCATCCACTCTCTTCTTACTCTCTCTTACAGATCTTTTCACCTCTCTCTTCCTCTCTACATAAAACTCTGTCTTCTGTCTCTGAACTTCCTCCACGCCAGTTTTTCATGCATTCACTATATGCTTTCTCCTTTTGCACCACACACCCTGTCTCATCTCTTCATTCTACCATGCTGTTCCTTGCACCACCTTTCATTTTCCCTTTACCCCACACACCACTTCACATGCTGCACAGATTTCTTCCGTGAATATCTTGCACATATTTTTCACGTCCCCAATCTGCTCCAGATCATAGTTACCAAATCGCTCCTTCACTTCTCTCTAATATTCTCCCTCTTTTCCATCTTCCTTCAACATTTCTACCCTCCTTGTATGGACTACTTCCTCCTCTCCTTCCCTTCTCCTACTCCTCTATGTAATATGAACCATGACTTTCGCCACCATCATGTGATGGTCAGAAAGTCCACTCCCCCAACCTCTGTATGGTCTTGTATCCATTACACAGCTCATTCTGTCATCCACACACATATAATCAGTCATTACCTTCTGCTCATTCAGTTCATCATCCACCCTTCTCATCACTCGCCACATATACCCGTAGATCATTTTGTGTCCAAAGAGGGTATTGGCTATCACCAACCCCCTTCCTGCACAAATGTCCACTAGAGTACTGCCCTTCATTCCCATTCTCTTCTGCAGGCTCACCCAACTCTCTAACTATTCCATCCACCTTCACATTCCCTACCTTTTCATTCATATCTCCAACCGGAAACATTATCTCATTCCTTTCAAACTTTTCCGTGCACGCTTCTTTCACTCTATGTGCACGATCTTGCGTTGATGCATACACACACATAATCGCCCACATTAATTTTGTAGTCCAACTTTCAGTCTTACCCACATCATCCTTGAGCCGACGGATCCATACTCTCCTGTATTCTCCTTCCATCTCTTGCAAACAACAATACAGATTCCTTCCTTTGCCCTCTCATTCTCACCTACTCCCACACATATACCCCATCCATAATCCCATTCCCTCACAGTCTCGTCTCTCCATTTTGCCTCAGTTATTCCACATACGTCCACTTTTGCATCTTCAAGCACCTTGACAATCTCCCTCTCTTTCATCTCATCATTTGCACCCCTTACATTCCATGTCGCAATCCGTACTATATCCTTCGTTCAGTTCTTACTCATCACCTGTTGGTCAGTCCTGATCCGAGACTTCTTGTTTGTATTTTTAGTTAGTTGTTTGTCAGGGACGGGCACTAAACTTCTGCCTATCCACTTGTTGTCAAGTTGGGAACATGTGTTTCTTGGTTTTAAGGTTACATTCAGTGCTGTAAATGATTTCCCTGTTTACAGGATATCATCTGGCATGTTACTTAGTCTACAGCTTCCCTAAAACAGAGTACTGCCACACTAAATGGGTGGATGATGGTGCCTCCACCTACCACCTGTTATTATTATTATTATGATTATCATAAGAATTATTATAATTATTGTTATTATTATTATTATTATTATTATTTATTATTATTATTATTATTATTATTATTATTATTATTAATCTTTCTTGCGAGGAGGTATATTGCCCGTATTTGCCCTATTACAAAGCTACAGCCACCAAAATTGACCATCTGAGTCCCCCAGCCAGCAGCTTCATATGACCCAGTATGATCCAATTCCTAGTATTGGTTTTCCAATTACATCCAAAAACCTGTAAAATTGGTCTACTTGCAGATTCTCAGAAACTGCTAAAGGTACAGACATGAATTTTTGTGAAACATAGCCTGGATCAGAAAGCAGGACTGAAATGACTTCCAGTCCATTTGGGCAGTAGTTTCTGAGATCGCGCAGTGGTCAATGGAAAGTAGTTTCAGGTCACTGAGTGCACATTTTAAAAAAAAATAGAACTGAGCTACAATCACCAAACTTGGTACATTTATAGAAATTCATATACTAGGCACGGCTACCAAGTATGAATGAGCTTGACCCAAAACTCAAGGTCACAGCCAAGGACAAAATTCAAAATTTGCATATTTTTTATGTACTGAGGCCACATGCACAAAATGGACGACCTTGTCATGCAGTAAGTTATTGAAATTTTAATGACTATCCATTTTCTAGTTATTATTATTATTATTATTAAAAACTTCACATATTGTGGTATCCATACTGATAGTGTAGATATTTTTTTTTTTTTGGAGGGAGGGGGTGAGATCGAGACGGCTGGCATTCCAGGACCTATATAGAAACTTTTTTTTTTTTTTTTTTTTTCAGGAATAATGTATCTCGGTTGTAGGCTTCTTTTGATACAATTTTGTTACCTACCATTACCACCGTACTAGCGTCCTCTGTGCTACTGTATCTTTTAAATTTTTGCTCTCCTGCACAACGAAAACTATTGAATCGATTGCTTTGCAAGTTTTCCACTATGTAGTCGTCAACATATACTTGTGCACCTGGGTATTGATATTGACACCAAACAACTACTTTTAGAGATTTTGAGGAAAATCAAAATGGCTTACTCATGTCTGAAAGTGCTAAACTGGAATGTATATGGTTGATTTTGACCAAACTCTGTGGAAATGTAGTGGGTCATAACTGAACATGATTTGCATAGTATGAATGACCTTCATCTCAAAGTCACAAGTCAAAGTCTATACAAAAGTTTTGATTCACGCCGAAAGACCATTACCCATTGTGTCTGGCATAAATATTCTGCCGATTCTTCTCCAGTGGGGCATTTAAGAGAAAACAAACTTTTAAAAACCCTACTATCTCATCTAATACTTAAAAAAATAAATAGGTAAATAAATAAGTCATAATACTCACCAATCCTTCAACTTCAAGCTGAATGACTCAGCTTGTCCATGAAGTGCATGAAGTCAGAGACAGTGAGTGGGGAAAGGGGGCAACTTATTGTTGTTTTCTTGCCCATGTTTGTATGTGTGGCTGAGGTGTGGTGGCACAACTAAGGCTTGTACAAGACCTTCACAATAATAACACTTGCAGAAGAACATAATCCACCACAGACACCATTTCCATGTAGGTTTTTCAAATGTGTGGTGTGAAATAGGTTGTGAGTGCGGTTACTATAGCAATGACACAGGCAGGTTGGCTCAGCCAACAGCCACATGCACCTTCTCGCCTCACCACCGCTCCACCATGCCTCCACCAGCACCTTACACACACATACACGCACACACAGGGAGGTGTATGGCTTGCATTGTTCCTCGATTCTAGCACCGCTGTACCACTTGAAGTCTGGATAGTACTACAACTACTACAAATACTACTACTACCACTACTAATACCACTACTACTGCTAGGCTATAGTACTACTTCTATATAAAACCTAAATAATAATATTTTGAACAAAATAGTTATCCACATATTATCCATAATCCACTACATTATCCACTATAACCGAATTTTTCTCCCGTGATTTGTATTTTTCTGTTATAACAAATATATGCACACATGAAAACTTTCAGTAAAAAATAAGGCCCTAATTTCATCTTGAAACAAACTTACTACTTTTATTATTTACATAAGTATACAGAGCACTGGTGCGATGCTTGCCCTACCGCACTTCCTCCTCCCTCTCTCCTCCACCTCCTCCCTTTCTCCACCTCACTATATTTTCCACTATGACATTTTTTCTTTCATGTGATTTGTAGTTTTTCATCATAAGAAATATGTACACACATGAAAACTTTCAATAAAAAATTAGGCACTGATTTCATCATGAAACACTTGCTGGTTCTGTTATTCACATAAATCTACAGAGTGCTGGTGCAGGGCTTGTCCTACTGTGCTTCCTCCCTCCTCCCTTACTCCTCCATCTCATCCCTTTCTTCACTACCTACCTCCTCTTCAATCTCCTCATCCGTGCCAATATTCTCCTCTCCAGGATCGACAATACCCTCTGAATCATTCCCATCATCAGAAATAACAGATGAACATACAGGGGGAAATGATGGGCACACAGTGGATGACTCACGTGATCCACCCTCCGCATCTGACACATAAGCATCGTCACTCATCATGGCAGTCGCTTTCCTCAGAGGAAGAGTCACTTTCTTCACTTACAATTGGCAGTAATATCACCTTGAGTTCTTTTCCCATCACACAGTCACTAAGGCCTTTTCTTTTCTGGCCTTTGGATTTCAGCAGTGTTGAGGTAGGCAGCTGCAGGCGCTCAGCCAAGGATCTGGATACAGGGAAAAAATTTTTCATTGGTCTGTCCATTAAGGAGGTATGCAGGTAACTGGAGCGTGACTCAGATGAGTGAAGGAGGGTTGCCAGTGGCTGTGTGTCGTGGAAATAACATGTAGAATATTCAAACAGTGCCATGAAACACTAGATCATGTATACGTGCCACCTGGTTGTCCCCGGGCCATCAGCTGAACATGACACCCAGACTCCTTTGGTTATTATTAGGTCTGCAATGATAAAAATACTTTCAGAATCCTGTGAATGAATACTTTTTAAGATTTCATAACAGCAAGTATGAAAATCAATTATTTTTTTAATGGTTTTTGATGATCTTTGTAACTATCATCAAACACTGCATATATTTCAAAGACTTTACACCATATCTAATGTCCAACTGTGTGTGTGTGTGTGTGTGTGTGTGTGTGTGTGTGTTTTGGGGGGGGTATTTTAATATGGAATGAGGCATTATCATCTGGAATGTGGAGTTCTTTTAATTTTGCTTTACCAGTTTCAGAATTCTAGTTATTATTATTATTATTATTATTATTATTATTATCATTATTATTATTATTATTATTACCTCCACCAAGGAAGTTATGTTTTCTCCTGTGTTGGCTGGTTTGTCTGTTCGTTTGTCTGTTAGCAAGATTACTCAAACTTTATGAGCAGATTTTAATTAAATTTTGCGGAAAGGTGAGCCATGGGTCAAGGAACAAATCATTAAATTATGGGCTGGATCTGGATCCAGGTCTGTAGTATCCTGCACAATATATCCAAAAGTTCTCAATGAATTTAAATGAAATTTTGTGAAAAGGTGGGCCATGGATCAAGCAAGAACTGATTAAACTTTGGGATGGATCCGGATCCGGGATTACGAAAAACGTTATGAATGGATATAAAGAATTTTTTGGAAGAGATGGCCATTGGCGAGGGAAGAAATTATTACATTCTGGGGCAGATCTGGATCCGGATCTAGAGTATCCTGCACAATATCTCTAAAAGGTCTCAATGAATTTAAATGAAATTTTGTGGAAGGATGGACCATGGGCCAAGAAAGAATTGATTTAATATTATAGCAGATCTGGATCCAAATCCTATATCCATGGATCCGGAACCAAATCCTTTTTAACAGAAATGATACTGTCAGTGGCATGTGTCCTCTGAGCATTTTCCAGTTATTATTATTGTTGTTGTTTTTATTATTATTATTATTATTATTTGTTTATTTTTTTCATTTTTCTCTCTGACAAGAAGAGTATGTTTTCACCCCTGTTTGTTCATTTGTTTGTCTGTTAGCAGGATTACGCATAAACTAAAGTAGAGATCTGAACCAAATTTGTCCCAGGGAACAATCGATTAACTTTTGGGACTGATCGTATTACAGATTCTGGACCCGGAAAACACTTTTTGCAAAACCCTAAGCAATGATGAGATACCCTGAGCCATTATGAGGAGTGGCTTGGAAATTACGTTGCCATTGCTGGAGAGATGCACTCTACTGAGTGCTCCTCTAGTTATTACCTTGCCCGGGCAGAGTCCAGCCCGGTATTGATTTTGGTTGAGTTAGTTAGTTTGTTTATTTCTTTGTTAACATCATTAACAAAAAACTGCTGAATGAAATTACATGAAACCCTCAAAGATATGTGGGCACTGGTCTCAAAAGAAAGTGACTAAGTTTTGGAGGTAATCAAGTGACCTTGAATGGTCAAAATAGTCACGGATTGTCAGAGGGCTATAACTTAAAACCAGTTGACGATAGAAATATTTACTAATATGAACATGCAGGAACTCATAATATGATTTTTCCTTTTGCACCAAGATCTTTGACCTTCAGTGACATTGCAAGGTCAAACTCAAGGTCATGGATATTCCGGGGGCTATAACTCGAAACTGGTTGAAGATAGAAAGATATTTACTATTATCAACTTAAAGGAAATTCTTTATGGGTTTTTAATTGGTACCTAGGCGTTTGACTGTAAGTGACCTTGAAAGGTCAAACTCTTGGTCTCGGATATTCAAGTGGCTATAACTTGAAAGTTTTTGAAGATACAGATATTTACTATTACCAAGATAGTGGAAGTCTCATATGGGCTTTCACTTGGCAGCATGATCTTTGACCTTAAGTGATCTTGAAAGGTGAAATGCAAGATCACTGATTTTCAGAGGGTGCTGCTTGAAAACATGCGAGCCATTACCTTTAACTTTAATGGTGCACTGACACTAAATGGCAGAAATGAGTCAGTACTCAACAGCAATAAAATAACTGCTATCAGGCGAGGTTTGTTGTGCCTAGCATGGCTTGTTATTGTTATTTTTATTGTTATAATTATAATAATAATAATTATTATTATTATTATTATTGTTATTATTATTATTATCATTCCAACAAGGAGAGTATGTTTTCATCCTTGTTTGCCTGTTTGTTAGTTGGCTTATATGTTAGCTGAATTTACTCAGAAACTAAGACAGAGATTTAAACCGAATGTGGTGGGTAGATAGCCCATGTCCCATGGAACAATCGATTAACTTTTGGGACTGATGTTTATTAGTATGTCAGTTAGCAGGATTACTCAAAAACTAAAAGGCAGATATGGACCAAATTTGTTGGGTAGATAGCCCATGACCCAGGGAACAATCGATTAACTTTTGGGACCAGCCCAGATAGTATTACAGATTCTGGATTCGGAAAACACCTTTTGCAATACCCTAATCCATGGAGAGAAAATCTAACCCATTATGAAGAATGGATTGGAAATTGTGTCTCCACTGTTGGAGAGGTATGCTCCACTGATTGTCCCCCTAGTTGTTGTTGTTGTTGTTGTTATTATTATTATTATTATTATTATTATTTATTATTATTATTATTATTATTATTATTACATCTGCTAAGGAGGTTATGTTTTTCCAGGCAGTTGTCAATTTACTGTTTTGTCTGTTAGCAGGTTGACCACAAAAGTTGGGAATGGATTTTGCTGAAATTTTTCTAGGGGTAAGGTATGACCCATGGAAAAATCAATTAGATCTTGTTGGTGATGCGAACCATCATCCAGATCCAGAAATTGCTTAAAGGATTCTTTCCCAATGCGGGATAGTGGCAATTTCAACAGTTTTGCTTCTAACTTGATAAATAATGCCTACAATGCCTGCGCAAAAATTACAAGATAACATCTCTGCCTTGGAATAGCTTTGCAATCTCGTTTTGCTTTTGTTTTTAGTACTACCCCAAAGGAGGCTATGTTTTACCTCACATTGGTATGTTTGTCTGTTTGTTTATCTCTTAGCAGGATTACCCAAAAATATATCAATGGATTTTGATGAAATTTTGTGAAATGGTGGTCCATGGGATAAGGAAGAAATTATTAAATTTTAATCCAGATCCAAAACCGGATCTAGAGTATCGCACACAATATCTCCAGAAGTTCTCAATGAATTTCAATTAAATTTTATGAAAATGTGGGCCCTGGACCAAGAAAGAATTTATTATATTGCGGGGCAGATCCAGAACCGGATCCTATATCCACGTATCCGGAACCTGGATTACACAAAAGATAATGAACAGTTTTTGATGAAATGTTGTGGAAGGGTGGGCCATAGACCAAGGAAGAAACGATTAAATTTGGGATGGATCCAGATTCGGATCCAGTGCATCACGCACAATATCTCCAATGGTTCTTACTGAATTTCATAGAAATTTTGTGGATAGGCGGGCCATTGATCGAAAATGAACTAATTAAATTTGAAGGCAGATCTGGATCCGGAGCCTTCTTAATGGAAATGGCACTGACGGAGGTATGCGTTCTGTGAGTACTATCTGGTTACCCGTCCCCGCCCCGGAGGGTCTCTGGGACGGGTACTGTTTTCACTCGGTTTGTCTGTTTATTTGTTTGTTTGTCTGTCTGTCTGTTAACAACTTTAAGCAAAAACTACAGGAGCGATTTTGACTAAAATTACAGGGATGATGGACATTGACCTACTGACCACCTGATTAAATTTTGGACCGAACTGGGCTAAGGCCCAGGCTGTAGGCTCTAAAAATGTTAAAAAAACATAATAAATGGGGGGGAGACTGGTAAAAATCGTTTTTTTGCCATAACTCCGTCCAGATTTGTCTTATCGACATGAAACTAAAACCTAAAGGTGCATCTTTCAAATTTGCATCCTATAACGTGCCTCATTTCATCGAGGGAGGTCACCCCTCATTTAGCAGTAGGGGGATCAATGTCAGGTGGGTCTGGCCTAAAATTTCAAATGGGCATAAAATCGCCAATTTTCACCTTATTTGCTCCAAATTTAATATGTGACATCTTTGACGAGAGATCCTGTTGTGCTTATAAGTTGGCACTTAAATGACTGCTGGGGACGGGTTTGCTGCGCTTTCGAACCGATTCTTGTTATTATTGTTATCATCATCATCATCATCATCATCATTTTCATCACTATTATTATTATTATTATTATTATTATTATTATTATTACTATTACTACTATTATTATTATGAACTCAACATTCTGTGGAATTGTTATTGATATCGTGTATATTATTACCTTTTTTGAAGGAAGGAGTGGAAGATCTAGAAGGTTGGCATTTGAACATCTTGCGAGATAAAGCCTTGAAATTTTCAGGGGTGATGTATCTTGGTCCCAGGCTTCTTTTCGAAAAAAAAAAAAAATAGCACTAGCGCTGCACTAAGTTAATTTCTCAATTTTTGCTCACATGCACTGCAAAACCAGCTGAATCGATAGCTTTGCAAGTGTTCCAGTATGTAACCATCAAAATACACTAGAGCACCTGGGTATTCATACTGAAATAGAGCAAATATTTTGAGGTACTGACATAAAATGGTTGTCTAATGCCTGGAAAAGCTCAATCAGAAAGCATTTGGCCGATTTTTACCAAACTCTGTGGAAATGTAGTGGATCATGAGTGAACATTCTTTGCATAATGTGAATGGCCTTGACCTTGATCTTAAAGTCACAGGACAAAATCTGTGAAAATAATTTTGGTTATACCAGAAGTCCATTAATATTAGGTTTACAGTGATACAGAAGTGTTTCCAGAATCCTAAGGGTGTCTACTTTCAAGATTTCATTACAGGAATTATGACAAATCAATATTTTTTAACTCTTTTTCACGATTTTTATACGACCATCAATGTACTGTCTATAATTCAAAGGCTGTACACCATACCTGATTTACAAGTGTGTGTGTGTGTGTGTGTGTGTGTTGTTATTCTAATGCAGAATGTGGCATTATCATCTGAAATGTGGAATTCTTTGAGTATTGCTTCAGCAATTTCAGAATCCTAGTTATTATTATTATTATTATTATTATTATTATTATCATTATTTTATTATTATTATTATTATTATTATTATTATTGTTATTATTATTATATGTGGTAGGTGGGGACGCTCTCCATCCACTCACTCGATATAGTGCTGCTCTCGGGTGTCTGCCCTTTCCTCTCCTCCATCCTTCTTTCCTTACATCCTCTTCTGTCTTTCTTTCCTTCAGTCTTTCCTCGTCCTTCTGTCTACGGGTGACTTTAAACTCCCTCTTCTGTCTTTCTCTCCTTCATTCTTTCCTCTTCCTTCTGCCTGTGGGTGACTCTACACTGAGTGACAAGCCAAATAGTTTCCTGTACACCAGGAAACCATTTATTATGCTGGGTGGTAACCATATAACCAAATTTTGGCGTCTGGTGGTTTAGTGGGTAATTATTGCGCTCCAGTCGGACTGAGCTGGTGAAGGTTTATATCCAAGGGGTTGTTGCGGTTATTGCTCATGTGATGCTACTCATGGATGAGTGAGGCTGGTCAATCTCATCTTAAATGTCGGGACCAACTGCCTAGCCACGGGCTCCTACGCTCCTCATGGGGCAATGTAGGACTGGATGATGGATGGATGGATGGATGGATTATTATTATTATTATTATTATTATTATTATTATTATTACGATCTCCCCTTTCTGTGGAGTTCCTCTTGATTTCGCAAATATTATTTCTCTTTTTTTGGAGCGGAGGGGTGTAAGATCTACACGGCTGGCATTCGAAGAACGTTCGAGATAGACTTTGAATTTTAGAAGTGATGTATCTCGGTTACAGGCTTCTTATAGCTCATTGTTTTTTTTTTCTTCCTAGTGCTAGCACAGTACTAACGCCTTTTTTTTTTTCTTCAATATTTGCTCTCCTGCGCAGCGGAAGCGACTGATTTAATTGCTTTGCAAATGTTCCAGTACATTGTCGCCACCATATACTAGTTCACTTGAGTATTGATACTGACATTCAAAAAATCCTTTTTTTTTTTTTTTAGATAAAAAGGAAAATCGAAATAGCCATTTTATGCCCTCAAGCAGTAAATCCGAAAGTATTTGGTTAATTTTGACCAAACTCTGTGGAAATGTAGTGGGTTATTAGTGAACATGATATGCTTAGTATGAATTACCTTGACCTTCATCCCAGTCACAGGTCAAAGCCCATAAAAAAATTATGAATCATACCAAAAGTCCTTTAATATTAGGTCTACAATAATAACAAAATCGTTTTCGTCTTGAATGTGGACTGCTTTGAATATTGCTTCTGCAGTTTCGGAATTCTACTTATTATTATTATTATTATTATTATTATTATTATTAGGGGAGAAGGTGGGAATATGAAACAGGGTGGTAATATGAAACAGGACTTTTCTCAGCTGAAAAGTGCTGCCATCCATTGGTAACTGAATTAAACATAACTATTAGGTCCCCCACAGGCCACCAGAATGTTCTGGAATCACTCACTCAAAGTGAGGCGCTCTGAGAGGATATTGTTTACTTTTCACTCAGTGAAAATTTTTTAAAGGTAAGACTAAAAACTTGTTATCCTATATAAATTGATATATATGGACTATGATACATAGTGTGTTGATTAGTCATAAGATTACCTGTTAAAATGGCATAGGTAGTTTTCTGGAAACAATTTCTAGCCTAGAATTTCAGCTAATTCATTTTTAAAAATGGTGTTGGGTGGCATTATGGAACAGTGGGTTCCATATTACCACCATTCCTTTTACCTTGTTCCATATTACCACTATTGTTTTTTTTTGTTTTTTCTGAAAGTATCTGTCAAACAGGCCTACACAGAAAAGAAAGAAGGAGGTGGAGGAAAGAGTGCGAAAAGTAAAATTGAAACATTACTTCAAAAAGACAGTGATGAGGATGAAAGTTCAATTGAAGAAGAAGAGAGAATTAGTCTGTCTTCTGGAAGTTCAAACTTGCTAGAAGAAATTGTGGGAGAGGCAAATCCTGGAAGAGATGATGCAGACTGTCTTTTTTATTCAGAAAAATTCACGAAGTCCAAATCAGGAGAACTATGGGTTCAGTGTGTAGTGTGCCAGGGATGGGCCCATGTCTTGTGTGACAATGATATTTTCATTTGTGACTTCTGTTCTTAAACATACATTTTCACTGTAAAATTATTATTTATGTATTCACAAAAAGAAATATTATTTTTTGTTATTTTCAAAACTGTTTCATATTACCACCCCATTTTCCAAGACCCAGTCTTTTGGATGTTCTTGAATAAAAAGTTGTGGCATTTGAATGGTTTAATTTTTCTCATTATTACTCTGAAAGTTTTATAAGGATAAAATTTGCCAATACTTCTGGCGGTTATTGATCCAGTTTTTGCCTTGAAAATTGGTGTTTTCGCCTGAAACAAAAAAGTGGTCCATAGTACCACCTTCTCCTCTATTATTATTATTAATATTATTATTATTATTATTATTAATATTATCATTATTATTAGGTCAGAGAATCCTCCACTCACTTACCAACGCACTGCTGTCTTATGGTGACTTCACTGAATGATTAGTTAAGTGGTTTTCTATAACCCAGGGAATCTCTTAATACAAGAAAACAACACTGACAAAAATAATAACAATAATTAAAATAATAATAATAACAAAAATGGTGATGATGATGATGATGATGATGGTAGTAATAATAAAATAATAATAACAATAATAATAGTTATAATAATAATAATAATAATAATAATAATAACAACACGGTAATAATAATAATAATAATAATAATAATAATAATAACAACACGGTAATAATAATAATAATAATAATAATAATAATAATAATAAATAAACTAATAAAGTGGCAAGCAGCAATGCTGGGGTCCAGCAAACACTGTGCACAGCATAGCCCACTAAAAATGGTGGATACGTGGACTTTGGAAAAGCACCGTACAAATGTCAGAAGAGAGTTAGATTGTGTTAAAAGTGTTGTTTGTTGCCAAAAACACTGTAGTTGATGTTAAAAGGTGTTAAGTGATGTGAAAAGGGTGTTAAATGGTGCTAGAACAGTGTGAGACAGTGTCAGAAGGGTGCTAGATGATGATGAATGGGTGTTAAATTTGTTAGAAGGGTGTTCGATGGTGTTAAAAGTTTTTTTTTTTTTTTTGTAAGGAAGAAGGAACCAAATGCTAGAAGCCTGCGAGACTGTTCCTTCCAATAAAAAGTAGAACGATAGCAAAGAACCAAGCTCAAGTTCCATTCATTTCGAGATGCTTGGAGATAGGGTTTTTGAAAGATTGGAGGACATAGGGAGAAGAAAAAACAGACACAGGAAGACAGTTCCAGAGTTGACCTCTTGCATACATGGTGGACTGGGAATAATGGTTAACTCTTGCATTAGAGAGTTGGACAAAAAAGGGATGAGAGTTTCCTGCTAGGTGGATGTTACGTTCCCACCGTAGTGGTGGAGGGATGCAAGCAGACAGTTCAGAGAAGCAGTGACCATTGAAGTGGCGATAAGGAAGAGATAAAGATGCAAAAGTGCTGTAAAGAGACAGAGGTAGAAGGCAGCCAGAAAGAGGAAGAGTGTTAATGAAACAAAAAGCATTTCACTCTACCTTGTTGAGAAGATCTGTATGTGGAGATCCACCCCATACATGAGAGCTGTACTCTAAGCAGGAGCGAATAAAAAGACCCATGTATAAAGTCAACAATTATGCAGGAGAAAAGAAGGCAGGGAGTCGGCATAGCACATCTAATCTCTTGGTGGCAGATTTTCCAAGACAGGTAATAGGGCGTTTTGATGATAAATCCCGAGAGAATGAAACCCCAGGTAATTTTACAAATGGTGAAGGATTGACCTGGGTGTTGTTAAGAAACAGAGAATACTCCTGTAGAAGATTTTGACAAGTTGAAAGACAGAAGAACTAAGTTTTTGATGCACTAAAAACAAAATTACGTTTACCCCATTCAGAGATATGAGCCAAGTCAGACATTAGGTGTGCCATAGCCGCATCCCCAGTTTGTTAAACGAACTGCAGAGATGGATGCTGTGAGCAGTTGAGCAGGTGAAGGGTGTATGTGTGGATTGGGTTAGATGTACAGCTTAGGTCATTGATAAATAGAAAGATGAGAGATGGTGATGGGACAGAGTCCTGAGGAAGACAATTACTGATAGCTCTAGGGGAAGATTGATGGTTATATACATCACCTACTGAGCCACAAGAAAGGAAGCTAGAGATGAAGAGAGGACAGAAATCGTAAGAGGGGGGTTTGGAAATTAAAAATTTATGCCAGACTCGATCGAATATCTTTGAAATGTCAAACGCAATGGTAAAGTTTTCACCAAAGTCCGAAAAGGAACATGATCAAGAATCTGAAACGAAGGTGAGAAGATCGCCAGTGGAGCATCCCTGGCAACACCCATATTGACGACTGGATTAAAGATTGAAAGACTGTGATAGGAAAGGAGCCTTATTTTTTAAAAGAATAGATTAAAAAAAATAGAAATACAAAATGTTAAAGACACTGGACATTAGTTACAGGGATGGGAATGGTCACCCTTCTCTGAGACAGACTGAATGAGAGCAAACTTCCAGCAAGACAGAAAGGTACAAATTGACAGACAAAGACAAAAGGGTTAACATAGGAAGGATGTAAGTCCAGAAGCACAGTTCTTGAGGATAGCAGGAGGGACTCAATCAGGCCCGTATGGCTTGTTAGTACCGAGGTCAGCAATGGCAGAAAAGACATCAATTGATGATATTTTAATATTAACCTCAAGGAAGTCATAGAGGGGAAGTAATGGAGTGACAGCACTAGAATTGTCTAAGATGGAATTGGAGGAGAAAGTGTGGGTGAAGAGTTCCACTTTATCAGTAGAAGAAACAGCAACAGAGCTATCAGAGCAATAAAGAGAAGGGAAGGGTGATGAAGTAAAGCTGTTAGAATGATTTTTGGAACTGTGCTAAAAGGAGTAGGGAAAATCTGATTTGGAGAGTTCAGAGCATTTATTACAAATGAAATTATTATTTAGCAGTGTGAAGGACAGTCTTGACACAGTTCCAGGCAGAAACATAAATGGGATGAGATTTAGGATTGCATTGGCTCTGGTACCTTTGGTAGGCCTTCTCCTTGTTGTGGACAGCTTTAGAACGAATGTGATAAACCAAGATTTTTTGGCATTAGTCACAGGATATTAGAATGCAAAGTATACCTCCATGCCCTAAAGCATAACCTCCTTAATGAGCAAGGCACACTGAGATGGCTGTCGACCATGAGAGCAATAATCATTCCAGGGATAATCAAAAAGTATTGCCTGAGGGTCCCCCAGTCAGCAGCTCTGAAGTGCCACTGACTCCACTTCTTGGGAGAGTCCACAGGCTTTCCTAGATCGATAAGGCAGGTTACAGTGAAACATTGTGATTGATGGAGCCAAACCGAGAGAAGCATTGGTTGTTAGGAAAAGATCAAGTATGTTGAAACTCTCCAAAGCAGTCAGGGATGTGGGTAGGATGCTGTACATGCTGCTCGAGGTCATTAAAGATAGAAAATATGTAAGGTTCTTCACCAGGCGGATCAGTGAAAAGAGAGGAGAGCCGGATGTGGTGATGAACATTGAAATCACCCAGAATGGCAGTATGAGAGAAAGGAGAAACTGATAGGATGTGTTCCATCCTAGAAGTAAGATAGTTAAGGAATCTTTCATAGTTAGCAGAATTAGAGGATAAGGACACAACACAGATATATTCAGTCAGAGAATGAAAGGCTGGACAAAGCCAGAGAGTAGAGAATTCTGAAGACTCAAGTTCAGGAACATAAGAGCAAGATATGTTGCTGCATACATATACACAACAGCCACCAATGACTTTGAACTGAGAACAGAAAAAGCAAGAGGGTACAGAGGACAGTTTGCTATCAGTCGCCTCAGACAGTTGTGTCTCAGTGAGGAAGAGAGGGTGAGGTTTAGAGGAGGAGAGGTTATGTACAGCAGAGAGAAAATTAGAGGAAATCCACGAATGTTGCAGAAATGAAGAAGTGAGTTAGTGCTTCCAAGCATCTCTCTTGACTGTCACCAGGATAGGGGCGGATGGTGGCTGATTTTACGTCCCCCCCTCCCCCGTCCTTTGGTATCCGCTGGGTGTTGAGATGCCATTTATTATCTTAATATTGAATATGATGTGCTGTTTGCAATATCCATTGAGTTTTACTGTATGTTTACAGAGGAAATTTCATGGGAGAGTATGCTTACCGACTATGCATTTCTGAAACACTGATAAGCAAAGGAGGGTGGTCAGGAGCTAGTCCTGAGGTCTGATCAAATGGGATCTCCCGTTCTTCCTGTCATCAACTTTCCATTCACATCGCCAGTACCACCCTGTTCAGCTGATGCTACCGTCAACTCCCAGTGAATCTACTGATGCTACAGTCAACTCCCAAAGAATCTACTGATGCTACAATCAACTCCCTATGAGAATATGCTAGAAGAGTCTTAGATGGTGTAGGAAGGTTTTAGAAGATGTTAGATGGTGTTAGCACAGTGCTCGATGGTGCCGGAAGGGTCCTGGTTTGTGTTAAAGTTTATTTGATCTCTTCTCAGAAGAGAAGAGCTTTAGCACTTTTGAAAACTGACGCTGATTGGTTGTCGTGGTGCAATCATTAGTAACGCTGTACTGTATTTTAAAATGTTACTGAGATTATAATAATCGCCTCTGATGACATGACTGATTAAATATAATATATAGATATGGATTAAGTGGATTAACAAATGAGGCCTTATGATGTCTATCAGATGTCCCAGATACTTCCGAAATTTTCAGTTCTCGGTACAAATCATCACTTTCGAACAAAGTTTTGCGGGATCATCTTTTCCCCGTGTTAGAACAAACAAAAGTAAATTATACGTCATTACTGCAACATTATCTTGATTTAGCAGAACTGAAAAGTTCAAACGTATGTAGGCCCTCTGATAGACTATTTAAAGCCTAATTTTTAAATTAATATATATATACATTAATATATATAGATAGATAGATAGGTAGATAGATAGATAGATAGATACATTATCTATCTATCTGTCTGTTTATCTCTCTCTCTAAATGTATATCTATCTATCTATCTATCTATCTGTATATATGTATGTATGTATCTCTCTCTCTCTCTGTATATATATATATATATATATATATATATATATATATATATATATATATATATATAGTCTTGCCAGGAAAAGTAGTACCAACTTTGTGTTGTACAACATCTTTATTAATCCAAATGTTTTGGGGACACAATATCCGTCATCAGTGGATCTAAAAGTTTTACCCGCTACATGCCGGCTGAATTTGGACCATCATGGAGCCGTGGTGCTGGCCAATTTTCGACTTTTTTTTCTAGATAGGTCAGAAATGAATAGAAAACATGGCGAACAACGATAAAAGTAGTCACAGAAGGTATTTAAGTCTATTTTGAGTTCGATTCTTCCTGACCAGGCGGCTGGAAACTGCAGAGTAACGCCCATAGACTTCTCTGCCCACCGCCGCCAGAGAGGGAGATGAGACAGAGGCTCTACATTTTCTTCATCGGTTACTATGCTATTAGAGGCAAGGACATTCTTGTTGGGTATATAGATGATGTAGGAAGATTCCCCAAGGAGAGTTATGTATGTTGGCGCATTATGACAAGCGAATGAGTGAGTTGGATTGCCCATATAATGTTCGTAATAGTTCTTATTCTACGTTTCTGAGGAGGAAAGTCTGTGCCCACACGTATTATACTGTACATTGTCGTTAGTGAGGTGGCCTGCAGTCACACCGAACCCAGGTTCAAATCCCTGCTGGGGCAGGGAACAGTGTAAGGATTTGAATGTACTAAACACAGACTTTACTGATCTACCAGGAAACCCAACGAGATGTCATAAAACTACTCCTGCTAATTGCAAAAACACCAGTCCTGTATCAGACAGCCCTAGCATGCATTCAGTATGGACGGTGGGTGCTAGCAACGAGGTGGTGACATATAAAGATGTATGGTATGTAGGAGGACTACTGGGCCGTGGGAGCAGGCTATGAAGCCTATGCCCAGAGTCAGACACATAAAAAAACATATGTTTTCCACATGACTTACAATTCTTTTAATAATCTACGCACTCTTAGTGTTGCCGCATGCTCAACACACTACCATTCTTTTTTCTCGCACGGCAAGATATTCGCACTGTGTCCTTTCACTTAGTATATTTTCTCGCACACACACACACACACATACAAACGTAACTTAATTTACTTCCCTTACTATTATATTATCACTAACATTAATGATAATATAACAGTTCCCTTATGAAGTCCTCGAAAGTGTCGCTGGATCCTGTGGTGTGGGTGTGGAGGAGGTGAGCATTCAAAACTGTAACATCCAGCAGATGAGAGAACAGTTTTTTGTGCCACTTCATCGTGGGCCTGGCACACTCGATGCACGGTATCATTGCATCTGACTCTTCTATCTGATGCATTTTCATATTGTCATCAATCACAGCCTCAGGCTTGTAGATGTGCACACGTCTTTCACTGTGGTAATCAATGGTCCTTGTGATATGCATCAGGGGGCAATGAACCGTTGAAAGGCGGTTTACTTCGTGGTTGTGGTGCTAACAATATCCACGCCACAGTGGCGTGGATATTGTAAGCTTGATAAAACACTACCTCCTTCCTTTGCAGTTTCCTGCCCACCTGTACCATGTGCTGCCTGGTTTTCTTCACTGTACAGCAGATGCCAATCTCTTGCTGCTCCAAATACCAAGTGAGAAGTGGCTAGTGTACCAGTTGTCCAGGTATAGGACGTGCCCATGATGAAGGTATGGCTGTATCATTGTTTTCACAACTGCACCAGAAAAACCGATAGTCCTATCCACTGAAATCTCCATCTGTGCACTGGTGTACAGGACTATGTCTTGCACATACCTGGTTCTCCAGTCACACATGACAAAAATTTTGAACCCAAAGTGGTGTGTTTTGCCTAGAATATATTGCCTGAAGGCAATGTTCCTCCATAACACGAGACTCTCATCTATGACCAGGTCTCCGTAGGGAAAGAAAGGATGAGAATCACACTCTCAGGTGATCAAACACTAGGCAGATTTGGTGCATCCTGTCAGTGTTGCCTACATTGCTGGGGTCCTCAGTATCGTAAATATGGAACCAGCTGAGAATGCACTGGAATTTGTTTCTCCTCATAACTCTTCCAAAGAAGGGTGTTGACATAAGGGGGTCCACAGTCCAGTATGAAGGTAACTGATTCTTTTTTATCAGTCCCATCAATAGAACTAACGCCAGGAACAACTGCATCTTGTCGACAGATATGCCATCAAACAGCCGGCTATGAAGGGTGCTGTGCCACGGCAAAATGCTCCATCCGTGTTCGAAGGTATTCAGATTCTGAGAATCAACTCATCTGAAAAGAAGTTTTTGAAGAAATCAATCCTCTTAGAGGACTGATTCAACTCGGGGACAGTACAGTCTGCTGTGTCCCCACGAGTGAATGGTTGGGGAATGGGAACAATATTGTGCCCATCTTCCCACTTCCAAGACACTTAATCCTCTTCATCACTGTCTTCACCATCACAACCATCACCACCACCGTCCCCATCGTTAGGATGGGGAGGAAAACTGGTGGTCACCTGGGAATTATTTCCCTCCTCCTCATCTTCCTCCTGACTATCACTTTTTTTCCCCCTACCTTTCCTTATTCCTTTCCCTTTCCCCTTCCCCTTTCATTTCCACACTACCAATAAAGGAGGAGGAAGCACTGAAATGAGGTGGGGCATTTCCATGCGGTAGGTCAGGTATGGCTGAGGTGCTGGCCTGAAGTGACTCAGGCCTTTGTGAGGTCAGTGGGGTGTGCTGCTGTGCACCCCATGTGAGTATAACATGCACTACTCGCCTTGTATTTTTTAGTTTGTAAATTATCCCTGGCCTTTGGTCTTTTGCAGGGGAATCTTAATCACTTTGGCAGTGTTTTGAGCATCAGGATCCTCCTGGTGGTGGGGCTGCGTGGGAGGACAGTGACGTGACCTTCATATATTTTGCCTTCCTGAGGGATAGAACCTCCTCATCACTGCTTGATTCAGAGTCTGGCTGAATATAATCCCTGTCAGCGACATCGTCATCTAATGGGAAATTGCTTTCCCCATCATAGGGCACCCTAAGGAGAGAGTCAATCTCGTACTGGGCTAGGCTGTGACGTGCCATGAGCTTCAGTCACTCACTCTTAAAATCAGACTGACGTGGCGCACTCCCACACAGGCCCAGGTGTGCAGTGATGACTCATACCTGGCTTGTGAATCCTAGGGAGGCACGGGAATATCTCCATCAATGTTTTGGTGCATAATTCGAATTTTTGAATTTTGGCAAATATTTCAAATCGTGTGCATACATGTACGCCAGTGGCACTGTCCGCACATGTTCATCAACAGCACGGGGTGGGTTAAAAGACAGCAATCATCAATCAGTGTCAGGAGAAATATATAACCTGTTTTTCCAAAGATACATTAGATAAGCTTACAAAATAAACGGAAAAATAAAAATAGGAAAGTAATATAAGAGGGATAAGGTATAAAAATAGTATGCTTACTCCCTGCAAAATCAGAAAACCAAACTAAACCATACTTACCATAGGTTCATTAATTTACGAAATTAGGAGAACACTAAACACATTTTTCTGTGGTTGTTATCCACAAATTAATGTTAAGGTAATCTTGACATACAAAAACATTATTGGTAGCTTTCTTAAGCGTTCATCCTGTCTTCACACTAACCTCCAGTCCAGTGTGATTTATTTATTTTCATGTTTTAGCTGCCCTGCTAAATATGTGGGGTTGACCTCACACTGGCTGCTCCACTGAATTCTTGAGCACCAAGGTAAATCCATTCAGACTGGAAGGTTCCTCTCTAAACCCTCTTATTCTTCTGTCAGAGAGCACTCTCAATTTTCTGGTCACCCGTTCTCTTCCGCCGATTTCCAGGTACTCACCTTATGTCAGTCCTACTCTGACCTCATCACTGCCGAATCTGTCCTGATTCATAAAATACGACCCAGTCTCAATAATTTGACTAGCACTACCTCACTATTTATGCAGTAAATACTTTAACTGGTCAACCTTTACTCTATGTTATTTCTTTTTTCTTTTTTTATATTTAGCATAGTTATTATTTGTCTGGTTTTCTGATTTTGCAAGGAGGAAGCATACTATTTTTATACCTTTTCCCTTTTAAATCGCTTCCCTCTTTTTATTTGTCCTTCTTTTTTTATGTAAGCTTATGTAATAGATCACTAAAAAAAACATAGGTTTTATATTTCTCCTGACAATGATTGATGATTCTTGTTTTTTAAATTTTTAGATCCACTGATGATGGCGGTTGTGTCTCCAAGATGATTGGATTAATGAAGATGCTGTACATCACAACAATATCTATATCTGTATCTATCTATCCCTATATCTATCTATCTGTCTCTCTATCTATCTATCTATCTATCTAGAGAGAGAGAGAGACTGTATATTGGTCATTTTATTGTGGTGGATGGGGGTGCCCATCATCCACTCACTCGGAGTAGAGTGATGCCATATAAGCTTTACACTGAGTGACAAGCCAAATGGTTTTCTGTACCCAGGAAACCATTTACTACTCTGGATGGTAACCATATAACCGTGGTTTCTGGCAGGGTTAAGTGTCCCCCAGATTCCCCTATCTAAAAACACTTAATCATGGCAGTAGTTTCAGAGAGCCTCGGAGGGCCAATACCTGCCCAGGGTCCCAACCAAATGGGCAGATTCACATGGCCATGTGGAATGTGAGAGGTGTCAATGAGGAGATCAAAAGGGTGGAAGTGGTGAATGTGTTCAAGAGTGCGAGATATGCCGAGATGGCATTGTGTGAAACAAAGATGAAAGGGTGCGAAGTGGAGGAGTGGGAGGGTGTGAAATGCGTAAGTTCAGGAACGAATGGGCGAGGAAGATGCAAGGAAGGAGTTGCTTTGTTGATGAATGAAGTGTGGCAGAATGGAATGAGAGATTACAAATGTGTCAGCTCGAGGTGTATGTATGTCAAGTTCAAGTTTGAAAAGATGAAAGTGGCAGTGATTGTGGCAAATGCACCGTGTGAGGACAGAAGCGAGAGAGAGAAAGACAGATTTGGGGATGAACTGGATGAAGTAGTGGGAGAAATGACCAGGCACTATAAGGTGATCATAATGGGTGATATAAATGGAAGAATAGGCACTGGTCCTGAGGATGACATAATGGGTTGTTATGGAGTACCAGAAGAAAATGATGACGGGAAATGACTAATGGATATGTATCAGCAAAGGAGGTTGTGTATTTGTTACTCGTATTTCAAATACAAAGATGCACATAAATATACGTGGTATAGAGGGAATGGGGACCGTGTTGAAAGAAGCCTGATTGATTATGTGCTCGTAGAGAGGTCGATGATGGGAATGGTTGCTGATATGAGGGCCGTGAGAAGACGATGTGGAGGTCTGTCAGGTCATATGATTGTGGTAAGAAAGATCAAGCTGAGAGGAGTGAGGTGGATCAGGAGAGAGAGAGGAGTAGTCAGGGAGAAAGAGTGAAAGTTGGGAAGCTGAGGATCAAAGAAATGGCAGTTGGTTACAGGACCAAAGTAGACGAGGAGTTAGAATCAGTGAACTAGAATGAAATGGATCTGGACATCCTGTGGAATGCATATAGGGATTGCATAGTTAGGAATGCTAAAGTGGTGTGTGGTGTGGCAAGAGTAACAACAAAGAAGAAAGGTACGGCATGGTGGGATGAGGAGGTAAAGAGAACGGTGGAGGGAAAGAGGAAGAAGTGGCTAAAGTGGTTACAAGAGTGGGGTTCAGTTGAATTATGAACTGAGTATAATGAGAGCAAGAAGCATGTAATGAGACTAGTGAAGAGGAAAATAAAGGAGGTAAATGATGATCTAGGAAGAAAAATGAATGCAAACTACTCTGAAAATAGGAAGTTATTCTGGAAGAGGTGTAGAAGTGTAGAAGTGAAAGCAGAAAGAAGTGTGATGGTGTGAAGGATGCAGGTAGCAGATTAATTATTAACCCATGGAGATGAAGTAAGGACCAGATGGAAAGAATATTTTGAAAGCCTGATGAATGGGAATAAAGGGAGCAGAGTGGCTGTAAACATGAATGGTTTTGGGGGTGCACAGAGAAGGAATGCAGTGCCAGGAGATGTGACACACGCACAGGTGAGGAGTGCTGTGAAGAGGCTGAAAATTGGGAAAGCGGCTGGGGTTGATGAGGTGTATGCAGAGATGCTTAAGTGTTGTGGAGAGTGGAATGAAGTGCTTGTTGGAGATATGTAAGAAGGCATGGATGAGTGAAACTGTCCCTGCAGGGTGGAAAAAGGCTGTGATTGTACTCCTGTACAAAAATAAAGGTGAGCAAAGTGAGTGCAAGAAGTTTCGTGGTATAAGTTTACTGAGTGTGGTAGGGAGGGTGTATGGAAAAATTATTGTAGAGAAAGTAAGAAAGATGTCAGAAGTCCTAGTGAGTGATGAACAGGGTGGATTTAGGAGTGGCAAAGCATGTGTGGATCAAATATTTGCAGTGAGACAGATATCAGAGAAAGCGTGTGAGAAGGACCATGAGGTGTTTATGGCATTCATGGATCTGGAAAAAGCATACAACAAAGTAGAAAGAGAGGGATCGTGGAAAGTTCTTCGCCTGTACAGTGTAGATGGTAAGCTGCTAGGTGCTGTCAAGAATTTTCTTTATGATGGTAGCGAAGCATGTGTAAGGGTTAATGGGCAGCTAAGTGAATGGTTCGCGATCGGTGTGGGCGTGCAACAAGGTTGTATGATGTCCCATTGGTTGTTAAATATATATATGGATGGGTGATGAGAGAAGTAAAAACACAAGTAATGGAGAGAGGGATGGCGTTGGTAATGAATGGTGATGAATGAAATATCTAAAATTTGTTGTATGCTGATGATGCAGTACTGCTTGCAAGTACCTGACAAGAACTTGGTAGGCTAGTGCAGAGTTTTGCTGATGTCTGTGAGCGTCGTATTTTGAGAGTAAATGTAGAAAAGAGTAAAGTGATGGTTATTGAGAGAGAAGGTGACTCCCAGCGTGATGTTACAGTGAATGGATACTGGAATTGGAGAGTTCAAATACCTGGGTACAGTGATAGAAAAGAGAAGAAAAATATGCAAAAGAAGTTGAAAGTAGAGTGACACAAGGAAGAAAAGTAGCTGGTGCAATGAAGGCCTTCATAAGAAACAGAGGCTTGAGTGTTGCAGCTGCACGGGGCTTACATGAGGGAGTGTTAGTGCCAACTTTAACATATGGACGTGAGACTATGGTGTGACATGAAAATGAAAAGTCAAGAGTAAGAGCAGTGCAGATGGGACTGCTGAGCAACGTATATGGAGTACAGAGGGTGGATAGGATACGAAATATGGTGGATGAGTGAGTGAGGGAGAGAGGTTTGGAAGCCGGTGAGGCTAGAGGTCTGACAAGCGATCGAGCTGGCTGGATGAATGTTGTGAGAAGTGCATAATCAGGGATTTTGGCACCCCTTTTTAACGTGACAGTGCCCGGATTGACACAATCGGATACGTTTATGTGAAGCTACAGAACGTGGTGAATGTTTTTGGCGTATCCGATAGAGCCAGGATTCCGGGGGCTTGAATGATGAGTGAATGGAAATGTGGCTCATTGGACTGGGCAAGTTTGGGCTGTCTGGACATTGCTACTCCTCACCCTGTCCTTGGGTGGGAAAGGAGGTCCAGATGATGATGATGATGATGATATAAATCATCAGCCATTGCAAGTTCACTGGTAAGTAAATACCTCCCCCAACCTTCACAACGAATTCCTTGACTGAAGCAATCTCTGCCACATTCTCCCTGCACACTTGTCTATATCTTCTCTTCACCTCCTCTCTGGCTTTTTTCTGCTACATCATCAATCACTTGGAGTCCAGTCAGTCAGTCCCATGCTCCATCCATTATCCCTTATTCCTGCTACGTGCCCTTCATTTATGTTCGTTTATAACTTCTACAGTGTTTTTGACTTTAGTCTGCTATGTCACCCGAGTTGATATTTTCCTATCTCTTAAAGTTCTTTTTTTTTTTTTTTTTTTCTGTCTCCAACTCTGGGCTAAGGCTTCAGAGCCTATATCTCGGGGGCAGTAGCCTATCCCAAGGCCCAGTAGTCCTCCTACACCTCCACATGTCACCACTTCGGCGCTGACACCCACCGTCCATATTGAATACATGCTAGGGCTGTCTCATACAGGACTGGTGTATTGGTATTAGCCGACATGTCGGCGGGTCTTTTGGTTGATCAGGAAAGTCTGCTTTTATGAAATTCAAATCCTTAAACTGTTCCCTGCCCCAGCCAGGATTCGAACCTGGGTCCATCAGGACTGCAGGCCGCCTCTCAACCGATTCAGCCACCGCCTCCCCCAACAACACTGGCCTTTCCATTGCTCTTTGAGAATGGATTAGTTAATTTTATATCAATTTCGTCAGTTGCCAGCTCTCACAGCTGTACGTTATAGCTGGGATTATGCATTTTTATATACTTTTCGTTTCATACATAGTGAGAAGTTACTTTTCATGATGTCTCTATGTTTAACAGAAGCCTTCCATCCAACTGTATTTTGTGTTTTTATTTTGCTAGCATGGTTTTTCGTTAGTGTTAGTATTTGCCCCAGGTTATTGTACTCTTTGACTTCATCAAGGATTTCTTCACTTATTCTGATGGTGCTTCATGGTCTGTTTGGATTCAACATTACTTTTCTTTTACTCTGGTTCATCTTTAGCGCTATTTCGAGACTTTCTTTGTTGAGCTTATTTAACACGTCTTGCAACGTGTTTGCTGTTTCTAAGATTAGGACAGTGTCATCTGCAAATCTTAAATTGTATTAGTTTTCTCCATCTATGGTTTCTTGTTTGTTCCTCCCATCTAGCTTTCTGAAAATACTTTCAAGGCATGCTGTAAATAATTCTATTGAAACAGTAAGCTATGTCCCTGACGCATGCCTTTCTCAAAATTGTATTTTTTCTAGTTATTATGGAATTTAACTCTAGCAGTTCCTTCTATGTATATGTTTTCAAACAGTTTTTCAGTGTTCTCATTTACTCCCACTCGCACTGAATTTCTAATTGCCATGGGCTCCACTGAACCAAAAGTCTCTTCATAATCAACCAAACCTAAGCACAGTGGTTTATTATATTCTGTACTTTTCTTAGTTTGCTAAAAATTGTGTAGATGATCAGTAGTCGAATACCTGCTTTGGAATCCTGCCTGCTCACGGGGTTGTTATTCTGTTTGTAAGGATTTTAGCAGAGTTTTTGAATAATTGGTAATAAGCTAATGACTTGAAAGTTACTAGGTAGATCTTTTGAGTCACTTTGATTGTCAAGTAAAATAGTTATTGCATTACACCATGCTTTGGGATCTTTCTTTTTTTTTAACACTTAGTAAATAAGCGGGAGAGCCTGTTTTTTACTTCTACTTCTGCATCCGACGGTAATCTGTTGCAATTCCATCATCTTGTTAGGCCTTCCCCCTTTTCATACTTTTAAGAGAAATATTTACTTCGTCTGGTGTTACCTCTTGTACTTCACTTCTGTCGAATGAAAAACTAGATATTGAGACTATTAGCTTTGATGCCTACAGTTCTTTGCAAAATTTTGCAGTTCTCTTCACCATCATATCTCTTGATATATTGACTTCACCCTTTTTGTCTTTCAGTGATAAAAATGTGTTGCTTTCCTAGTGCCATTTTACTTCAGATCTGTTCAAGACTTTTTTTTTTTTTTTTTTGATGGTTTCATTGACCTGATCTGTGTTTCTCTTTCTTTCTTCTTCTCTCTATCTCTTGTTGATAAGCTAATTTAATTCTGCGCTCTCTGTTTAACCCGCCCCATCCCATCGACGTATGGGTACGTTGCAACATTTTGCATTTGCCAGTCCTGGCGACGTACTGGTACGTCGTGCAATTGCAAGGTCCCTAATTTGCACAATTTTCAATTTTCGCGCGTGATTTTTCCTACATATACACGGGACACCTTCCTCTATTCCTCTTCAAGATGCCAAGCAGGGACAGTGCCTTACACTGCATAACCTTCCTCCTCCCCCCCTCATGCCATTGTCTCGGCAATTCACCTGTTACCAGTGACCTGGCCAGTAAAGACATTCAGGGCCAGAGTGAACCCCAATCGATGACAATGTGTAGGACAAAGTTTACATAGCATTAGAGGAAGAAACAGTCAGAAATAATGATCAGGTAATGTGGCTAAAAGTCAGGTATGGTGATGAGTTAGTGAGTGAAACAATGCTTATAATGCCTAAATTACTGTTTGAAAACCAATATACTCTTGTACTACATATAAATTCGTACCAAGTAAATAAATAAATACTGTTTATGAGTGGTGTGAAATAGTTACCCTCCCATAGAACTCGTTTTCTTTTATGCCACCCTGTTAGAAAACCCAGTCAGGTAAGGAGGTACTCGTACCTGGATCGACTATGTTAAACCTCAGATGAGCGATTTCTCTATGAATTGTCGATGTTTCTCACCAAAAGCGGAGGTTTTAGCCAAAAAATTTTTTTTCGAAAATACCTCGGGATTGGGGGGTGTCAGAGGTGCGAGATAGCTTGGGACGTGACGGGTTAATCTCTCTTTGTTTTTACTTTCACCAACTTTCTTCTCATGAGCTGGAGGGTCATTTTTGAATTATTGTTGGTTTTGATTTTCTTAGTTTTCCCTACTACTATACCTTTGCTGATTCTCTTAACACTTTTGTAAGTCAGTCTTGCAACTTATCAGTGTTGCACTCAGCATATCTTTGAGCCTGATATCTGTTGGTTATATCTAATTCAAAGGCTGCTTTTTTCGCTTATGTTTATTAGGCATATGATTTCATTTATAATCAGCTTCCTTCTTTCACTTCTGAAACTGAATCTGGCTGTGCAAGCCACCACTCGACGATCACCACTTTTATTTACTTTGTTGATATCGGTGACATTTATGTTAGTGTTATTCATATCTGTTCTAACGAACTCGATTTCATTCTTTGTTCCTCCATTCCGACTTTGGCAGGTCCATTTTCTCCCTGTTCTTTCGTGAAAGAATGTGTTCATCACTCATGTTATTCATTTCAAGAAAATTTACCATCATTTCACCTCTGTCATTCCTTTCTCACATTCAGAATCTTTCCATACATCGATTTATCTATCTATGTATTTCCAGGCGCCTTAATTCCATAAGAGATGGCCACAGAGAAATCGCCTTCATGTCACCATGTCCTCCACCTATTCTCTGGCCTCCACCAAGCCCACAATCTCCTTTACCATATACCATTCCACTCCATCCCTCCATCTCATCCACTGCCTTCCCCTCTCACTCCCCTCCCCCCACTCAAACTCACTCACATACACTCTCCTCGTTAGTCTGTCGCTCTTTATACTCTCCACGTGGCCAAACCACCCCAGTGCATTTCTCCTAACGCTTTCAATCATATCCATATCCACACCACAACACTCCTTCACTTTATTATTTGTCAGTCTGTCTCTCCATATAACTCTAAATGCTCCTCTCAAATAACCCACTTCCACTGTACTCACTCTTGACTTGTGTCCGTCTGGCAAAGTCCAAGCTTCGCTTCCATACATTAAGTTGACATCACAATACTGTCATGCAGCGCCTTTTTTCCTTCTTGGTTCACTTCCCTATTTCTTATCAGTGTTTTCAAAGAATCAGAAACCTTTATTCCCTGTTGTAGCCCTTCAAGGACTTCCTCCTCCAAACTTCAATCCTTACTCATCGCGTTACCCAATTATTTAAATGCTCTCGCATTTTCCGTTTCTTCATCATCCAGCCTTACAGTACATTCAATGGAATCATTTCTCTCGAAGACAATAACTTTGCTTTTCCCTAAATTCACATTTAGATTCCGTTTCTTACACATTCTCATTAACCCATTTACCAAGCGTTGCAGTTCCCCTTTGTCCTGACTTATCAGCATAGTATTGTCATCAAACAACACTACAGGAATTTTCCAATCACTGCCCTTTCTCATTTGGGATGTTCCAACATCCACTAACTCTCCTTGTATCTCTTTTATAACCTCATCCATATTCAGATTGAACAACCATGGGGACGTGACACATCCCTGTTTCAGGCCAACATTCAGATTGAAGAATTCAATCACTTCAATTCAGTATTAGCACTCTCATACATACTCTTCACGGCATTCAGCAACTTTCCATTTACTCCATATATACTTAATATTTTCCACATTCCTTGTCTATCCACTCTGTCATAGGCTTTCTCCAAATCCATGAATGCTGCCCACAACTTCTCTCCCTTCTCTAGATACTTCTGTGGAAAAGACTTAAGGATGCATGTCAGATCTACACAACCTCTTCCCTTCCTAAAACTGCCTGTTCTTCTCCAAGCAGTTCCTTTGTTATGTGCCTGACTCTGTCAATATGTATCCGACCATATACTTTTTCCTATTACACTAAGAGGACAAAAGTCCCTATGATTATCCTACATTATTTTTTCCACTTTTCCTGTGTACAAGGGAATAATTATACCTGACTTCCAGTCCTCCGGGACTCAACCTTCCTCCTTGGCCAGTCTACATATCTTTCACATCCATTCTACTGCTATCTCTCCGCCATACATCATCATTTCACTACACACTCCGTCAATTCCTTAGGCTTCCCTCGTCTTGAATTTCTTCATTGCTTCCTCTCCTTCCAACCTACAGATCTCTTCCTCCCTTCTCTCCTTCTCTTGGCCATCCCCAGCCACTTATACTCGCATTACTTTCATTCTCTATGATTAACAGTTCCTTAAGGTGCACTTTCCATCTGCTCACATTTTCTCCTTTCACCACTGTCAATTTACCATTTCTATCATTCACTCCCCAACTAACTTCTTTATCATCCTATCTAACTCTCTTTACCCTCTTCCAGGTCCTTTTCTTACATTCATTCCACTTTACACTCAAATTACTTCGAAATTCCTCATCCCCTCACTTCTTACTCTCTCTTACTAATCTTTTCACGTCTCTCTTCCTCTGTACATACAACTGTTTTCCGTCTCACAACTTCCTCAGTGCCTCTGCTTCCCATTCACTCATTATATGTGTTTTTCTTTAGCACAACAGCTTGTCTCTCCTCATCATTCCACCATGCTGTTCTCTGCACCCCCTTTCGTCTTCTCTTCTCTTCATACAACACCTCACATGTTGCACAGTTTTCTTCTGTGAATAGCTTGCACACACCTTCCACCTTTCCAATCTGCTTCAAATCATATTTACCCAATTGCTCCTCTCCTACATTCTGCCTTTCTTCCATCCTCTACGAACCATTCTACCTTTCTTGTATGGACTATTTCTTCCTGTACTTACCTCCTGCTGTTCATCCATTGATTTCTTCACACCACTAAGTGGCAGTCACAAAGTCCATTCCCCCAACCTCTGCCTGTTCCTGCATCCATTACATACCTTCGCATTCTCTCATCCACTCACACACAATCTGTCATTGCCTGTCGTTCATTCAATTCACCACCCACCCTTCTCAACACTCGCCATGTCTACCTGTAGATAATTTTTTGCCTAAAGAGGTTATTGGCTATCACTAACCCCCTCCCTGCATAAATGTTCATTAGAACACTGCCATTCTCATCCATTACTGCAGGCACACCCCATTCACCAACTATTCCATCCACCTTCACATCCCTTACTATTCTATTCAAATCTCCAAATATACCAGTCTCCTATTTCCTTCAAATTTTTCCATGCATGCATCCACATTTGCCACGAACTCTTCTTTCACTCTCCTTGCATAATCTTGCGTTGGTGCATATGCAATCACAATCGCCCAAGTTTGTATTCCAACTTTATTCTTACTCTTGCAATCCGAACCAACTGATCCATACTCTCTTATATTCGCCTATATCTTTTGGCCTTCCATTCTCACCTACTCCCGCGCATATATCCCATTCATACTCCCACTCCCTTACACTCACATCTCAACTTTTAGTCTCAGTCAGTCCACCTATATCCATTGTTGCACTCTTCAGGAACTGGAAAATCTCTCTCTCTCTCTCTCTCTCTCTCTCTCTCTCTCTTTGACATCATTCGCATTCCATACAATTCACGGTGCAATCCGTACAATGTCCGTTTTCCGGTCCTTTGTCGTTAATGTTGATCTGTCTTGGTCCAAGGTATTTTGTTTGTATTTTTAGGTGTTTTCCGGGGAGGGGCACTAACCCTCCGCCAACCCACTTGTTGATATCTTGGGAACACTTGTTGGTTGGTTATAAGGTTGCCTACTAGAGTATTAAATGATTTCCTGGTTTACAGGAAATCAGCTGCCTTTTCACTCAATGTAGACTTACCCTGAAATACAGTAATACTAGACTGAGTGGCGGATGGGCTCCTCCACCAGTCAATACATGCTTCCCCATTTTTCAGTTTGCCAATTTTTGCACTGAGGTTTCTCATGAGTATACTACATCTGGTCTTTTTTTTTTTTGGTCCATAGTCTGCAAGATGATTCCATAGAATGTTTTCCTTTCTTCATCAGAACTTCGATAAGTTACTGCATATATATATATATATATATATATATATATATATATATATATATATATATATATATATATATATATATATATATATATATATATATATATAAAACAGGACGAAAGTTCGCATCATCAAGGTGCTGGTGTTCCATGTCTTATTTTATGGCTGTGAGACATGAACACTGAACAGTGACTTGATGCGGCGAGTTAACTCCTTTGGTACTGTCATTGCACGATCATGGGATATCTCTGGTCTATGCCAACTCCAGCTATATGGGCAAGTGGCATGCTTTCCTGAGGCTAATCCTGTTCACAGGGTGATCTCTGACCAAGTTAATCCAGGGTGAGGAGGCCAAGAGGAAGACGACGTAACTCATGGCTGGAGCAGGTCCATCACTCCTGTCGGGAGAAATTTTGAGGGGAAAGAGTAGCTGTCGTGGGTGGAGCCGGAAAGTGAGTGTGGTTATGCGCCCCGAGGCGTTTGCCCCTTCTTTATATATTATATATATATATATATATATATATATATATATATATATATATATATATATATAAATTATATATATATATATATATATATATATTTCATTCATCATCCAATCCTACATTGCCCCATGAGGAGCGTAGGAGCCCGGGGCTAGGAAGTGGTCCTGACATTTTATATATATATATATATATATATATTTATATATATATATATATATATATATATATATATATATATACTCCCCCAGTATCCCTGCTTGTCGTAAAACGCGACTAAAAGGGTTGGCGGAGGGTTAGTGCCCCTCCCCGGAAAACAACTAACTAATAAAAACAAACAAGAAGCCTCGGACAAGGACTGACCAAACGATGACGACCCAGGACCGGACAAAGGACTTGGTAATTGGTACATGGAATGTAAGAGGAGCGAATGATGAGGTGAAAGAGAGAGAGATTGTCCAGGTGCTTGAGGGTGCGAAAGTGGATGTATGTGGAATAACTGAAACAAAATGACGAGGAGAAAGTGTGAGAGAATGGGAGTATGGATGGGGTATATGTGCAGGAGTAGATGAGAATGAGAGGGCGAAGGAAGGAGTGTGTATAGTTGTAAGTAAAAGATGGAAGAAGAGCATAAGACAGTATGGATCAGTTGGGTCAAGGATTGTGTGGGTAAAGTTGAAAGTTGGAATACAAACGTGGGCGATTGTGTGTGTGTATTTGCCAACGCAAGATCGTGCTAGAAGAGTGAGAGAAGAGTTCTGGACAAATGTAGAAGTGTGCATGGAAAAGTTTGGAAGGAATGAGAGAGTGTTTTTGATCGGTGATATGAATGGTAAAGTTGGGAATGTGAAGGTGGATGGAATAGTTGGTGAGTGGGGTGTGCCTGCTGAGATTGATGAGAATGGGAGTGCGTTAGTGGACATTTGTGCTGGGAGGGGGTTGGTGATAGCCAATACCCTCTTCAGGCATAAAATGATCCACAGGTATACATGGTGATTGATGAGAAGGGTGGGTGGTGAACTGAATGAAAGGAAGGCAATGATTGATTATGTGTGTGTGGATGAAAGGATGCGAAGATGTGTAATGGATGCAAGAGCTTATAGAGGTTGGGGGAGTGGACTTTCTGACCACTACTTGGTGGTGGCCAGAATTTGGATTCAAGTAAGATGGAGGAATAGAAGAAGGGAAAGACGAGAGGAAGGAGTAGTTGCAAGGAGAGTGGAAAGGTTACAAGAGGATGAGAAAAAGGCAGAGTATAAGAGAGAAGTGGAGGAACGATTGGGCAAATATGAACTGGAGCAGATGGGAGACGTGGAAGGTGTGTGCAGGATATTCACAGAAGAAATATGTGCAGCATGTGATGTGGTGTGTGGAAGGATGAGAAGACGGAGGGGGGTGCAAGGAACAGAGTGGTGGACTGAAGAGGTGAGACAGGCTGTGGCACAAAAGAAGAAAGCATACAATGAATGGATGAGAAATAGGGGCGTGGAAGAAGTTGAGAGGCAGAAGAGAAAGTTATATGTAGAAAGAAAGAGAGAGGTGAAAAGATTAGTAAGAGAGAGTAAGAAGAGAGTGGATGAAGAATTTGGAAGGAATTTGAATGTAAAGTGGAAAGACTGTAAGAAAATGTTCTGGAAAGAGATGAAAAGAGTAAGACAGGGTGGAAGTGAGGTTAGCAGAGGAGTGAAAGATAAAAATGGTAGATTACTAGTGGAGAAGGGAGAAAAAGTGAGCAGATGGAGAGAACAGTTTAAGGAATTGTTGAACATAGAGGATGGAAGTAATGCGAGTATAAGTGGCTGGGGAATGGCTGGGAGAAGGAGGGAGGTGAGAAGCCAGGAAGAAATCAGTAGGAGAGAAGTTATGGAAGCAATGAAGAAAGTTAAATCGGGGAAAGCCCCAGGAATTGATGGAGTGTGTGGTGAAATGCTGAAGCATGGGGAAGAGATAGTAGTAGAATGGATGTGGAAGATGTGCAGATTGGCCTGGGAGGAAGGTAGAGTCCCGGAGGATTGGAAGTCAGGTATAACTATTCCCTTGTACAAGGGAAAAGGGGAAAAAGAAGTGTGTGGTAATCATAGGGGCATTGTCTTCTTAGTATAATAGGAAAAGTGTATGGTAGGATACTTACTGACAGAGTTAGAGAAAGAACAGAGAAATTAGTTGGAGAAGAACAGGGAGGCTTTAGGAAGGGAAGAGGTTGTGTAGATCAGATATTCATTCTTAGATCTTTAGTGGAAAAGTTTCTAGAGAAGGGAAAGAAGTTGTATGTGGCTTTCATGGATTTGGAGAAAGCATATGACAGGGTGGATAGACAAGGATTGTGGAAAGTGTTAAGAATATATGGAATAGATGGGAAGTTGTTGAATGCTGTGAAGAGTATGTACGATGGTGCGAAGGCGGCAGTGCGTGTGGATGGTGAACTAAGTGAATTTTTCTCCTTGAAAGTTGGGTTGAAACAGGGATGTGTCATGTCTCCATGGTTGTTCAATCTGTACATGGATGGGGTAATAAAAGAGGTACAAGGTAGGGCAGTGGATGTTGGAGTGGCCCTGGTGAGAGAGGATAGTGTTTGGAAACTCCCTGTACTGTTGTTTGCAGATGATACTGTGTTGTTGAGTGAAGACGAAGGGGAGCTGCAAGGCTTGGTGGATGAGTTTCGGAGAGTGTGTAAGAAACGGAATCTAAAGGTGAATGTAGGAAAGAGTTAAGTGATGGTCTTTGAGAGAGGTGAAGTCAGAGAATGTGCAGCGAGTTTGGATGGTGAGGAGTTGGAAAATGTGAGTACGTTTAAGTACGTGGGTAGTGTGATTAGTAAGGATGGAGGTTTGGAGGGTGAAGTGCTTGAAAGGATACAACAAGGAAGAAAGGTTGCTGGTTCTTTGAAAGCAGTGATAAGAAACAGAGAAGTGAGCATGGAAGTGAAAAAGTTACTACATGACAGTATTGTGATACCAACTCTAACGTATGGAAGTGAAGCTTGGACGTTGTTGGAAGGACACAAGTCAAGAGTGAGAGCAGTGGAAGTTAATTATTTAAGAGGAGCCTGTGGAGTCACATGGAGAGACAGGCTGACGAATGAGGATATAAAGGAGCGTTGTGGTGTGGATGTGATAGGAAGCGTTATGAGGAACACACTGAGGTGGTTTGGCCATGTGGAGAGGATGGAGGGTGAAAGACTGACGAAGAGAGTGTATGTGAGTGAGGTGGAGGGGGGAAGAGGGAGGGGGAGGCCGAGGATGAGATGGAGGGATGGGGTGGAGAGGTATATGAGAGAGAGGGGTGTAAGTTGGGAGCAGGGGAGTGAAATGGCTTGGGACAGGGTGACTTGGAGGCGATTTGTTTGTGGCCACCCCAAACTGGATTGAGACGTCTGGAAAAAAAAGAAAATATATATATATAATATATATATATATATATATATATATATATATATATATATATATATATATATATATATATATATATATATATATATATATTTCATTCATCATCCAATCTTACATTGCCCCATGAGGAGAGTAGGAGCCCGGGGCTAGGAAGTGGTCCTGACATTTAAGATGATAGTGATCAGCCTCACTCATCCCTGAGTGGCATTACGTGAGCAATAAACCGCAACGATCCCTTGGATATAAACCTTCAATGGCTCAATCCGATTGGAGCGTCGTAATTACTCACTAAACCACCAGGCATCCCCTCTCTCTCTCTCTCTCTCTCTCTCTCTCTCTCTCTCTCTCTAACCAACTGGAGCATACAGGCCAAGAACTAAGATACACTTAGTTCTAAAATTTCAGGCAAGACTCATCACTTGTGACGTGCCACTGAGCAGTGTTTCGTGAACATTTAACATCAGTCACCCTTTTGATGTAATAACCTTACAGGCCACATCATGTACGAGCGCCGTAACCAAGTAAACTACAAGTAGTCTTGGATTTTTATTTTTTGTAAATCTCTGCTGGAAATCTCCTCATCATGACTGTGTTCCCCTTCGTATACAGCAGCACTTCTAACATCTACAACTGATTACAAAAGAAAGACTATACTGATGACGATGATACTACAACTACCGTTACCAATGCCACTATTACTACTACCTCTAATACTACCTTTGATGACATCAAAAACTACAACAAAAACAACAATAACAATAATGGCAACAACAACAACAAAATCAACAACATTAACAGTAATAGTAATAATAATGATGATAATAGTAATAATAATAATAATAATAATAATAATAATATCAACAACAACAACAACAACAACAACAACAACAACATTAATTCCAATCATCATCATAATCATCATCGGTATTATTAATAGTTTTCTTTTAATTATCATCATTTTCATCATCATCATCATTATCATCATTATTATTATTCATGTGTCCAAACTCAGGCAGTTCTCCTACGTACCATACACTTCACATCCCAGTAGTCGACAGTATCACCCACAGCCCATACTGAATACGTGCTACGGCGGTCTCATTCCTCGCTAGTGAGATTGTATTGTGAATGATCAGTAGTCTGTTTAACTGAAACATACATCTTTAAGTATAATGACACACACACACACACACACACACACACACACACACACACACAAAAACAGTGGAGAGAGAGAGAGAGAGAGAGAGAGAGAGAGAGAGAGAGAGAGAGAGAGACGTGCATCAAGTCGCTCCGATAATAATGGCGATTGCTGGTCACTACTGGCCACACGTAATAGCATCTTTATATGAGTCAAGCTCTGTACTAGGATAAATTAAGTGATGTTCTAATATAGTAGAGAAGCATAACCACATAAAGCGTTGTCCAAACAACAGAATACATCCAAGTCAAAGCATTCAAAGGAATCCGCTAATAAAACGTAAATATCAGCTGAGTGTCGCCATTATCACCGGGCGGGTAGCATGGAGATGGAAATTTGTAAGTTAAAGTTTCTTTTCTAAGTAATACTTATGCTTCTGCAAGATGACTATTACCTTTAGTAAAGTGAATATGGAAGGAGTTAAGAGAAGAGATAAAGGTAGAAAACAGGATTATTTCTAACCAGAACTGATTGAAATGGAAACATATAATTAGTAAAGAAAGTGAATAAACTGGTGAAAACTTTTTAAATGGAAATAGATGAAATTAAAGAGGAATTAAGCACGTAGAAGGAAGAAAATGAATAGTTAGTAAAAAAATTAAACAAAAACATAACAATAGATGAGCTGTCAGTTGAGGTCGTTTTACTTAGAAAGAAGACTAGTGAAATGGCGAGTACAGTTGTCAGCCATGAGAGTATTAGGAAGTTCAGAAATGATACAGGGGCAATTAGACACGCAAGCAGACTGATAGACCAAAGCAGTGACACTGACGAGAAGATAACCCAGGTGAACGAAATGGTGAGAAATTGCAAAGATTAAGTACAAACTACGTTTGCTGAAATGGTTATTGTAAGGAATGATTTCGAAAAAGTCATAGAAAAAAGCATTTGAAAGGAAGTGAAAGAAATAATTAGCCTGTGGACTGCGAGCCACAGCTCAGGCAAGACAGCGTCACGTTGCAAGCCGCAGCTAAGTGTGTGTTGGCCGTTCACCACCGCTAACTACTCCACCCCTATCCAGACTTTTGCATGGCCCTACGCAAGGACGGATAGACAGAGATTTGTCTTTTCACGAAATGATGCCCTGCATGTTTATCTTCATGTTCATAATAAACAGAACTATTTTTTTTTTTCACTACTCCTCTATATAAACTTACACATGGCCCTACGCAAAGACAGAGAGAGAGAGAGAGAGAGAGAGAGAGAGAGAGAGAGAGTTTCACTAGATGATGCCCTAGATCAGGGGTTCTTAACCTGGGGTCCATGGACCCCTTGGGGGTCCATGGATGAGCTTCAGGGGGTCCGTGAAGGTCAGAATAATTGTAAACAATTTCGTGATGCCGTTTGGCATCATTAACTGACAAAAAAATAAATCGAGTCTTGAAGAATTCTGGTGTTCATTGACACAACCCTTCCCCCGTCTGGCAAAGCGAGCTATGGGTGCTGTGATTCCGTTTGCTGCTACATACCTTTGTGAGTCAGCGTTTTCAGCGCTTGTTTCTATCAAAACGAAAAGTCGAACTCAACTGGATGTCAACGATGACAGTTGTCAGCCAAAGACCACTCCACAAATTCATCTTATTCAAACCAAACAACAACCCTGTCACATAAATGAACTTTTGAGCAGAAATAATGTTTTGTTTTGTTTAATTTGCACAAGCTGGATGTATTTCATTTTTTCATCGAGTGGCCATTAGCTTTCCATGAAAGAGTGGGAAACAGTTCTTTGTAAAGACAGTTTTATGCTTTGTGTATGTCATACACTGCGCGAGGCAGTTTTCAATAAAATAAAGTATATTCATTGCATGCAAAATGCTGTGTTTGTGCTTATGTGCATTTTTGTAGAGAAGGGGTTCATAGCTTTCACTAGATTCGCGAAGGGGTCCGTGACTAAAAAAAAGGTTAAGAACCACTGCCCTAGATGTTTATTTTCAAGTTCACAATAAACAACGAAGAAAAAAAAATCTTCATTTTTTGCACACAACGGGGTCGGATAAAGAAAAAAGTAATTGCACAATCCACCGGTTAAAAACTACCCAAAACTGTTCAAAGAATCAGCATATAAATACATATCTCTGTTTATCACTTTTAAACATGAAGAAAAAATAAGAAACTGAATGTTGAGAGGCAAAAAGGAGATGGCAAATATAATGAACATATTGAAGGAAGTATCAGAGGATATCTATGATATAGATAGAGAGGAACATAAACACCTTGGGAAATATGAGAGAAATAAGTCAAGGCCTCTGAAAATAAACGTCCAAAGTGTGAACAATGTAGAGAAAATATTTAAGAAATGCTTACAAATTCAAGGAAAAGGAGGAATTAAATCAATGTGGGTAAAAAGATGCCTAACACAGGAGGAATGGGGATCACTGAAAGAAAAGAGGGAAGAAGCAAAAACAAAAAATGAGGAAAGGTCAGGGAAAGAGAGGAGTAATTTTCTTTACGAAGTAGTAGGATTACAAACAAGAAAATGGTACATAAACAACAGGGCCTAAGAAAAAGGAAGATAATAGACTCAAATGTTAGAATATGTAAACAATATTCTTAAGCTGATGTACTCTAAATGTGGTCGGAATGGTATCTAAATTATTAGAGATAAAAAACCTGAATAAAGAAATGAAACTTCAAATTATTTCCCTAACTGAAACAAAATCATTCTCAAGGATATCAAACGACACATTAAGCTTTGCGGATTACAGAATATGGAGAGGAGATAGAAATTTAAAAAAATAGAAAGAAAGAAGGAGTTCTGATATTAACAAAGACAATCATAGAGATACAACTAGATATGCCGTCACAAGTAAAACTGCTTGCATTAGAGACTTCCACATCTGAAAATAAAATAATTGTGGCAAACTTATATATACCACCCAAAACAATCAATTGAGAAAAAGGCGAATATGAAGACCTGACAGAAAGTACAACTCAGAGTTTAAGAGCCCTACTACATACAATAGAAGAGAACTTTGAATATATATATATATATATATATATATATATATATATATATTGACTGGAGATTTCAATACAAATATAACTTGGAATACTCTGGATGTAAGAAGCAATGAAAGCTGTTAGGATCAAAAGCTCCTGGATCTTGTACAGGAGTTTTTAACACAACATGTAAAGGAAAACTATCTATCTATCTATCAATTGCCAGACGCCTTAATCCCTTATACGGGGTGGCCACAAAAAAATCGACTCCACGTCACCCTGTCCCCCGCCAATTCACTGCCCTGCTCCAAATTCACACCCTTCACTCTCATATACCTCTTCACTCCATCTTTCCATCTCATCCTTGGCCTTCCCCTCCCTGTCTCCCCCACCACCTCACTCACATGCACTCTCCTCTTCAGTCTCTCACTCTCCATCCTCTCTACATGGCCAAACCACCACAGTGTACTTCTCCTAATGCTTCCTATCACATCCTCATCCACCCCACAACGCTCCTTCACATCCTCATTCGTCAGTCTGTCTCTCCATGTGACTCCACTTGCTCCTCTCAAATAACTCATCTCCATTGTTCTCACTCTTGACCTCTCTCCCTCCAACAATGTCTAAGCTTCACTTCCATACGTCAGAGTTAGTATCACAATACTGTCATGTAATAACTTATTCACTTCCATGCTCACTTTCCTGTTTCTTATCACTGCCATCAAGGAACCGGCAACCTTTCTTCCTTGTTGTACTTTTTCAAGCACTTCACCCTCCAAACTTCCATCCTTACTCATCACACTACCAAATACTTAAACGTATTCCCATTTTCCATTTCCTCATCATCCAAACTCATTGTACATTCACTGACTTCACCTCTCCCAAAGACCATAACTTTACTCTTCATTACATTCACCTTTAAATTCCGTTTCTTGCACACTCTTCCAAACTCATCTATCAAGCCTTGCAGCTCCCCTTCGTCTTCACTTAACAACACAGTATCATCTCCAAACAACAGTACGGGGAGTTTCCAAGCACTGCCCTCTCTCATTAAGGCCACTCCACCATCCACTGCCCTACCTTGTATCTCTTTTTTAATCCCATCCATATACAGATTGAACAACCATGGAGACATAACACATCCCTGTTTCAACCAAACCTTCAAATAGAAAAACTCACTTAGTTCACTATTCACACGCACTGCAGCTTTAGCACCCTCATACATACTCTTCACAGCATTCAACAACTTCTCATCTACTCAACATATTCTTAATGCTATCCACAATCCATCTCTATCCACCCTGTCAATTTCTTCAAATCCATGAAGGCCGCCTACAACTTCTTTCCCTTCTCTAGTCACTTTTCCACTAAAGATCTAAGAATGAATATCTGATCTACACAAATTCTTACCTTCCTAAAGCCTCCTTGTTCTTCTCTAACTAATTCCTCTGTTATTTCCCTAACTCTGTCAATAAGTATCCTACCGTATACCTTTCCTATTACACTAAGATGACAAATGCCCCTATGATTACCACACACTTCTTTTTCCCCTTTCCCTTTGTACATGGGAATAATTATATATGACTTCCAATCATCCGGGACTTTACCTTCCTCCCAGGCCAATTTGCACATCTTCCGCATCCATTCTACTACTATCTCTCCCCCATGTGTCAGCATTTCACTACACACTCCATCAATTCCTGGGGCATTTCCCATTTTGACTTTCTTCAATGCTTCCACAACTGCCATCCTACTGATTTCTTCCTGTCTTCTCACCTCCCTCCTTCTCCCAGCCACTTATACTCGCATTACGTTCATTCTCTATGTTCAACAATTCATTAAAGTGTTCTCTCCATCTGCTCACTTTTTCTCCTTTCTCATCTAGTAATCTACTGTTTTCATCTTTCACTCCCCTACTAACATTATTACCACCCTGTCTTACTCTCTTCACCTCATTCCAGAACATTTTCTTGCAGTCCCTCCAGTTTACACTCAAATTCCTTCCAAATTCCTCACCCACTTTCTTCTTACTCTCTCTTACTAATTTTTTCACCTCTCTCTTCCTTTCTACATATAACTTTCTTTTCCGTCTCTCAACTTCTTCCACGCCCCTATTTCTCATCCATTCATTATATGCTTTCTTCTTTTGTGCCACAGCCTGTCTGACCTCTTCATTCCACCATGCTGTTCTTTGCACCCCCTTTCGTCTTCTCTTCACCCCACACACCACCTCACATGCTGCATAAATTTACTCTGTGAATATCTTGCACACACCTTCCACGTCCCCCATCTGCTCCAAATCATATCTATCCAATCGTTCCTCCACTTGTCTCTTATCTTCTTCCTTTTTCTCATCGTTTTTTGTAACCTCTCCACGCTCCTTATATCTGCTCCTTCCTCCCTTCCTTCTCTTCTTCTATTTCTCCATTTAATTGGACCTTGATTCTGGTGGTGGTCAGAAAGTCCACTCCCCCAGCCTGTATATGCTCTTGCATCCATTACACATCTTCGCATCCTTTCATCCACACACACATAATCAATCATTGCCTTCCTTTCATTCAGTTCACCATCCAACCTTCTCATCACTTGCCATGTATACCCATGGATCATTTTGTGCCTGAAGAGGGTATTGACTATCACCAACCCCCCCCCCCCAGCACAAATGTCCACTAAAGTACTGCAATTCTCATCTATCTCAGCAGGCACACCCCTCTCACCAACTACTCCATCCACCTTCACATTCCCTACTTTACCATTCATATCACCAATCAAAAACACTCTCTCATTCCTTTCAAACTTTTCCATGCACACTTCCTCTTTTGTCCAGAACTCTTCTCTCATTCTGCTTGCACGATCTTGCACTGGCGCATACATGCACACAATTGCCCACATTTATAGTCCAACTTTCAGTCTTACCCACACAGTCCTTCAACCAACTGATCCATACTCTCTTGTATTCTGTTACTCACAACAATACACACTCCTTCTTTTGCCCTCTCATTCTCACCTACTTCTGCACTTATACCCGATCCATACTCCCATTCTCTCACACTCTCACCTCACCATTTAGTTTCAGTTAATCCACATACATCCACTTTCGCACCCTCAAGCACCTGGACAATCTCTCTCTCTTTCACCTCATCATTTGCACCCCTTACATTCCAAGTCGCCATCTGTATCATGCCCTTTGTACGGTCCTTAGTCGTCATCTTTGGTCAGTCCCGGGCCAAGGCTTCTGGTTCGTATTTTTAGTTAGTTTTTTTCCAGGGAGGGGCACTAACCCTACGGCAACCCACTTGCTGTCACGTAGGGAACACGTGTAGGTTGGTTATACGGTTACCACTCAGGGTTGTAAATGATTTCCTGGTTTACAGGAAATCATTTGGCTTGCCACTTGACGTAGAGCCACCCAAAAACAGGGTACCACTACACTAAGTGGGTAGATGATGGGCGCCCCCAGCTACCACAAGGAAAACACCAGAAAAAAAAAGGGACTTGATGATCCATCATTACTAGATTTTACATTTACCAGGCAAGATAATGCTATCCACAACAAAATGTATCACCCTCCATTCAGCAAAAGTGACCATCTAGTATTAAACTTCAACTTCAGGATTGCATATGATATAGTTGGCAGTAATGAAAGTTACAAAATGAACCTAAGCTACAAAAAGGGCAACTACCATGACCTAAAGAAGTACATCATAGAAACAGATCGGAAAAAGAAAAAAAAGGAGCTTAGAGGACAAGATATAAATGTTATGTAGAGAAAATTCTGTGAATTATTTGAAACAGGCGTTCAAAATTGTATCCCTCAGCACGGAGAAACAGAAATAAAGATAAAGAAGTGGTTTAACACAAAATGTAAAAAATCAGAAGTGAAAAGAGACTTGTTGTGGAATCGATACAGAAGACACAATACTGAGAGGGCATATAATAACTATAATCAGGCAATAAAAGATTAAACAAGGATAAGGAGAGAAGCTTAACCCGCCGCATGCCAGTGCTGTTTTAAAACGGTCTGACATAATTCCTCGGCCAGTGCCAGTGCTGTTTTGAAACGGATTAAAATGTAAAAATTCTATGTGACCGCATTTTTTCAAGATTTGCGAGTAAAAATTGGCAGGCATGTATGGTATCAGTTCCTCTACAATCCCCCAGGTTGTCAAGGCCATACACTCACTCGCTCCCCCCCCTCACACTCTCTCTACCTCACTCTGCCTGTGTGCCTCACCCAGTGTTGTACATAGTGAATGCATTTTGAACATATTTTCGCGTAAGTGTAAGTTGTAAATATTTCCTTGTAAGTGTAAGGACTATATAGTGAAGTCAAGTTGTAAATACCTTCTTGTAAGTGCCAGGACTGTATATAATGAAGTCAGGTTGTATAGACGTCGGAATAAGTTCGTTTCCTTTTCCGTGGACTAAGGTGTTTGTAACACTGCTCGATGGAGAACTATCCCCTCCCCCTCCCTTCCTTATAGTCTCACACTCCCAACAAACCCCCCCACTTTTCTCTCCGACCCCGTACTCAAGCTAGCAGCCAGCTTGGGGTTTCTGTACTTCATGCACCTCTCTAATTACGTGTAGTCCGAACAACAAATAAAGGGATAGTACAGTACATATAAACCAAGTTAGAAGATTTACTACATACACACACACACACACACACACACACACACACACACACACACACACACACACACAGAGTTAAAAGACAGGGAGCGACAGGCGCAGAGGGGGAGCGAATGGAAAAATTTGGAATGAGAGGGCAGTTACGAAGAAAATAAAAAGGGGAGAGGCAAGGAAAGAACAACGAGAGTTAAGAAAAGAGACAGAGAGTGAGAAGTGACAGTGAGAGGTGAAATGAGATACAGGCAATGTGAAAGGGAAAGAGAAAATGGAGATGTGAATCGAAAGGCCGGGAGACAGGGAAGTAGAGACAAAAGGGGAGACAGCTGAGAGGAAATGGGCATGGAGCAAACATAGAAACAGGGATAATAAAAAAGAAAGTGGGAAAGATAGCTACGGAACGGAATACTGAGAACGATAATGAGGAAAATTAGAAAAGAAGGGAGTGTAACAGAGAGTAGGAAAAAAGTATTATTCTGGCAAGGACGCAGGGAAAGAACTAAGCAGGATAAGACGAAAGCACTGAGGCTGAGTAAAACGAATGACATTCATGAAAAAAGGGAGGGAGAGAAACAGAGAAATTAGAAAAGTTTGCGGAGAGAAAGTAGAGATTAAGGGTGGGAAGAAAATAGGTTAATTTTTACGGCAAGAAAAAGGAAGGGGATGTTAAGAAGGGAAGACAAGGGAAGGGCCAGGGAGGAAGGAAGGGAGGGAAAGATAGTGGGAAGAGCGGAGTGGAAGAAGAGATTTCGGGTGACAGGGAGAGACGGAGAAAGAAAAGAGAAAAATGAGCATGCAGTTATTACTGGGGAAAGAAAGCAGTGAAGGAAATGGATTTAGTACAAGTAAAGAAATAAGGAGAGAGTCATGAAGAAAAAAAGATAACACATGTAACGGATGTAAAAAGTAAGACAAAGTTATGACACAGGGAGGAAGAAAGAAGAGTGAGGTAAGGAGGGAGTGACAGAGGGGAAGAGAGACGAAGGAAACGAAAGAGAGGGAGGAAGATAGGGACTGAGCAGATTGCTATAAAGAGGGGAAGGAGGGAAAAGGAAACTGGGGATGAGACAAAGGATCCAGAGAGAGAGAGAGAGAGAGAGAGGGAGGGGGAGGGGCAGTTCACCGACAGGTCGACAAATGTTCAGAAAGTGCGTGTGTGTGTGTGTGTGTGTGTGTGTGTGTGTGTGTGTGTGTGTGTGTGTGTGTGTGCGCTTCCGTCCCTGTGTCACTTCTATAACATTGTTCCATTTTTTCACCTGCATGTTTTCCTCTTCTCAGCTTGTTTCTCCTCTCACCCACTTTTTTTTATCATTATTTCTCCTGATTGTTCTTGTCATTCCAAGTCTCTCTCTCTCTCTCTCTCTCTCTCTAGGAATAAAGAGATTGTTCTCACAGTCTATATCTCCTTAATACGGACACTTCCTCAGTTACTGTGGAATTTTGGTCGACATACATGGACTTAAAAAGAGTTCAGGAGACTAAGGTATCAGTTTCGCTTGATGGCTGTGGGACTTTTTTAGTAGAAACTCGTACACAACGGGGTCAGGTCATTAAAGTGTTTAAAATCTGAATGGGTTTCATCAGTGGCGTACCTGGGGGGGGGGCGGGGGGGGCTGTTTGAAACTGCCCCCCGGGCCCCCAATTGAGGGGGGTCCAAAAAAAAACTTAAAAATTTATAAAAAATTTTTATTAATATTTAAAAATATATATGTTTATCATCCCGACAATCCCGGCTGAGATATTAGATAAGTTTTGAGAATTGGGGGGCTAAGTTCTTTGTGGCGCCCCCTCCAGGAGGGGGGCCCCACAATGAACCTAGCCCCCCGGGCCCCTAAATCTCTAGGTACGCCCCTGGGTTTCACAATCATTACATAGAAAGTTGCTTACTCTTAACACGGACTCGGCACACAACCATGGTTGGGAGCTGTAAATGAAAAAAATTACCGGCAGAATTACGTGAAAACTTTTTCACGTGCAAGATCAGCTCCACATGTGGAACTGACTCAACATGGACGTTGTTAACATTACAGTAGAGAAGTTTAAGGGATTTATCGGCAGGATCTTACACTAGAATAAATGTGAATTGGATATGAATTCCCAGGCAAACAAGAAGTATCTCCTCGGTATGGGCTGCATAGTTATTTAGATCCTAACTTTTCCTTGTAACTCCTCTTTCTCTCTCTCTCTCTCTCTCTCTCTCTCTCTCTCTCTCTCTCTCTCTATCTATCTATCTATCTATCTATCTGTGTGTGTGTGTGTGTGTGTGTGTGTGTGTGTGTGTAAAAGAGGTTTCTACTATCGCAACATTTAATCACAGTAGATTTATTCTGTGTGTGTGTGTGTGTGTGTGTGTGTGTGTGTGTGTGTGTGTGTGTGTGTGTGTGTGTGTGTGTGTGTATGTATGTAAAAGAGGTGTCTACTACCGTAACATTTAATCACAACAGACTAATTCTCTCTCTCTCTCTCTCTCTGTGCGTTTGTGTGTGTGTGTGTGTGTGTGTGTGTGTGTGTGTGTGTGTGTAAAAGAGGTGTCTACTACCGCAATATTTAATCACAGCAGATTTATTTCTGTGTGTGTGTGTGTGTGTGTGTGTGTGTGTGTGTGTGTAAAAGAGGTGTCTACTACCGCAATATTTGATCACAGCAGATTTATTTCTGTGTGTGTGTGTGTGTGTGTCTAGTAAATCTTCTCCTAACTTGGTTTATGATATGTACTGTACTATTCCTTTATTAGTTGTTCGGACTACAAGTAATCAGAGAGGTGCTTGAAGTACAGAAACCCCAAGGTGGCTGTGAGCAAGAGTATGGAGGGTACCGGATGGGGTTATGGGGCGGAGAGAAAAGTGGGGGGGTTGGGTGGGAGTGTGGGACCATGAGGAAGGGAGGGGGAGGGGAAACCTCTCAATCGAGCAGTGTTACAAACACGGAAAAGGAAACCAACTTATTCCGACGACTGTACGTATCTTCAAGTAAGTGTGGATAAAGCATTCACAGTGAGAAAGACACGCAAATTGTGATAGATCTTGAAGTAATAAGTAATCAGAAAAGTGTACTGAACATTGCTATACCTTCCCAGCATAAATACCTGAGTATACCCTACATAGAAAACGGCTTGCTCTCATGTACGTTGTGAGCGTGAGAGTAGGTATACCTGTATATGAGTATGCAGGACTCAATAAAACCCATTTCCGAGCTTCGGTGAGCATTTTAATAGTGAAATTCGTTGTTTTCACATCATAATCTATCATTTTAGCCAATAAAAAAAAAGGTTGAAAAATGGCCGGCACGGAGGCGACCCACAGGGATAAAAACAGCTGGCACGTGGTGGGTTAAAGGCAGTTTAAGGAAGACATTATAAATAAAAGTAGTAATCAACCAAAGCTTTTATATAGCTACATCCGAAG
>NC_136999.1:25832933-25912933 GCF_032717465.1 Coenobita brevimanus | reverse complement strand
TCTGTTATTGATAATCACACCTAGGTCCTTGTCTCTTTCTGATGTGTGTAGGGTTTTATTTCCTAACATATAATCCCAATCAGGTCTTTTTCCACTTTTATCAAACTTGATTACATGACACTTGTCCACATTGAATTCCATTTGCCATGTATTACTCCATTCATGAAGTTTATTGAATTCTTTTTGTAGCTCTTTACAGGAGTCTGTGTTAGTAATTCTCCTTTGTATTTTTGCATCATCTGCAAAAATATTTAGATAGCTTTCATTTCCAGTGTTACTGTCTATATCATTTATATACACTAAAAACAGGATTGGTGTCAGCACTGACCCCTGTGGTACTCCACTATTCACTTCTTTCCATGATGAGTAGTTTCCCCTTAGTACTGTTCTCATTTCTCTTTTTATGAGAAAATCTTGCATCCAACAGAACAGTTTGCCTCGAATTCCTCCTTGATGGTACAGTTTCCATAAAAGTCTTTGGTGTGGTACTGTGTCAAATGCATTCTTGAAATCTAAATAGATACTGTCCACCCATCCTTCTCTTTCCTGTATTGTTTCTGTTACTCTGTCATAGTAGCTCAACAGATTAGTAACACATGATTTTCCTTTTCTGAAACCAAACTGTCTTTCTGTTATCATATTGTGTTCTTCTAGATGATTTACCCAAGCTTTTCTTATAATCTTTTCTAATACCTTGCTTACAACACTGGTCAGTAATACTGGTCGGTAGCTGAGTGGATTTTGTCTATTCCCTTTCTTCAATAAGGGGACAATATTTGCTTTCTGCCAAATATCGGGTAGTTTACCTTGACTCAAGGATTTCTTGAAAATTAAAAATAATGGTTTACTTAACTCCTTTGCACATTCTCGTAGCACCCAACATGAAATTTCATCAGGACCATTTGCTTTTCCTGTCTAATTTAGTTAACTCCTCCTGTATTACTTTTTCTGTTATTTGTATATCAGGTAGTATGTGTGGGCATGCATGTTCCACATAGGCCCTCTCAAAATTTTTTTCTTCTGTAAAAATTGATTGGAAATTCTTATTTAGTGCTTCACAACTTTCTCTTGTGTATAGGTGATTCCCTCGTCCGTAATGGATTGTATTTTATCTTTTACTTTGGTTTTGCTTCTGATGTAGCTGTAAAATAGCTTCGGTTGATCACTACTTTTATTTATGTTATCCTCCTCAAACTGTTTTTGGGCTTCCCTCCTTATTCTGGTATAATCGTTTCTTGTCTGTTTGTAATTATTATATGCCCTTTCACTATTGTGTCTTCTGTATCTATTCCACAACAAATCTCTTCTTTCTTTTGATTTTTTACATTCTATATTGAACCATTTATTTCTTTTCATTTTTGCTTCTTTGTGCTATGGGATGTACTTCTGGACTCCTATTTCATAAAATTCACAGAATGTTTTATATACAGCATTTAAATTTTGTCCTCTGAGCTCATTTTCTCAATCAACTTCTAAGAAATACTTCTTTAGGTCATTATAATTTCCGTTTTTATAGTTTAGACTCTTGTTGTAACTTTTATTGCTGTTAACTATGTCATATGCTATCCTGAAGTTGCAAGTTAGTACTGCATGGTCGCTTTTGCCAAGTGTAGTGTGATATATTAAATTGTTAATAGCATTTTCTTGCCTAGTAAATATGAGATCTAGCATTGAAGGTACATCGAGTCCTCTTTTTCTGGTGGTTTCCCTCACATGTTGCGTTAGGAAAAACTCTTGCACGAGATCCAGGAGCTTTTGGTCCCAACAGCTTTCTTGGCTTATTATATCTAGAGTAATCCAATTTATATTTGTATAAAAATCTCCAGTTAGTATAATTCTTTCCGATTTCTCTTCCATTTTATGTAGTAATGCTCTTGTGTGTGTGTGTGTGTGTGTGTGTGTGTGTGTGTGTGTGTGTGTGTGTGTATGTGTGTGTGTGTGTGTGTGTGTGTGTGTCTGTTTACATTGCATGCGTGTGTATGTGTGTGTGAGCATTTATGCTTGCATGTGTGTGTGTGTGTGTGTTTGTGTGTGTGTGTGTGTGTGTGTGTGTGTGTGTGTGTGTGTGTGTGTGTGTGTGTGTGTGTGTGTTCTTACCGAATTTTTCTTACCTAATTGTTCTTACCTAACTGTACCTTTACAGAAATGAGTCAAGCTCGTACTGTCCCATGTATTAAACCATTTTTATCAAACATATCCTTATATTTATTAATAGTTTTGGCAAACCCATTTCATTCAGTAGTGCATTCCACTGATCAATTGCCCTATTTGGGAAACATAATTTCCTTACGTATTTGGCACCTCTCTTTTTAGGCAGTTTCTTGCAGACTCCTCTTGCTGATGCTTCTCCTTAGGTTATTCACTCATTGATGTCTAGGTTCTCTTTCCATGAGATGCATTTATATAGAGTCATCATATCTCCTCTTTTCCTTCTGTCATGTAATGTTGGTAGGTTCAGCATTACTCATTTTTCTTCATAGTTTGGATCTTTTAAGGATTGTACTCATCATGTAGCGGCACTTTGTACTTTTTCAATCTTATGTATGTGCTTGCTGAGATGAGGAATCCAGAGCACTGATGCATATTGCAAGATTGGTCTGATGAATGATGTTATTATCTATCTCATCATGTCGTCATTTATATAGTCACTGCTATTCTCATATTAGCAAGCAGTGTTTATATGTTTCATACCTTCTCATTTATGTGGTCAGCCGGTGATAGTCTGATTTTGATAACCACTCCTAGGTCCTTCTCTTTTTCTGATGTATGTAGAGTTGAACTTCCAAGCTTATAATCCCAATCTGGTGTTTTCCCACCTTTACCAAACTTAATTACATGGCATTGGTCCACACTGAATTCCATTTACAATCTATTGCTCCGTTCATGAAGCTTATTTAATTCTTATTGTAACTCTCTGCATGAGTCTATGTTTGTATTTCTCCTTTGTATTCTGGCATCATCAGCAAACATATTTCGATAGCTTCCACTTCCAACATTCCTGTCTATATCTTTCATATATACTAAAAACATAATTGGTGCCAGCACTGAGCCCTGTGGAATTCCGCTAGTCACTTCCCTGCATGATGAGTAATTACTCCTTAGTACTGTTCTCATATCCCTTTTTCTGAGAAACTCCTGCATCCAACAATACAGATCACCATGGATTGCTCCTTGATAGTACAGTTTCCATAAAAGTCTCGGGTGCAGTACACTGTCAAATGCTTTCTTACACTCTAAACAGATACAGTTCACCCATTCTTCTCTTTTCTTTAGTGTTTCTCCAACTCTGTCATAGTAACTTAATAGATTTGTAGTGCATGATTTTCCTTTTCTAAAACCGAGCTCTCTTTCTGTCATCATATCGTCTCTTTCCAGATGGTTTACCCAATTTTTTCTTATTAGTTTTTCTAGTAACTTGCTTACAACAATGGTCAGGGATACTGCTTGGTAGTTGAGTGGATTCTGTCTATTTTCTTTCCTGAATAGGGGATCAATGTTTGTTTTATTACAAATAACAGGTAGTTTGCATTGACTTAAGGATTCCTTGAATATTTAATATATTGGTCTCCTTAGGTCTTCTGCACATTTATGTAGCACCCAACCTGAAATTTCGTCAGGACCATTTGCGTTTCGTTTTTCTAACTTAGTCAGCTGTAGCTGTTCCTTTTTTTCCAATATTCCTATACCTCGTAATATTTGTGGGCATGCACTTTCCTTGTCATCCCTCTCAAAATTATTGTCTTCTGTAAAAACTGATTGGAAATTTTTGTTAAGAATGCCACAGATATCTCTTTCTTGGATACAGGTTATCCTCTCATCTATGATGGACTGTATTTTATCTTTAACTTTGGTTTTGCTTCGGATGTAGCTGTAAAAAAGCTTTGGTTGATCACTACTCTCATTACAATGTCTTCCTCAAATTGTTTTTGAGCTTCTCTCCTTATTCTTGTACAATCGTTTCTTGCCTGTTTATAGTTGTTATATGCTCTCTCAGTCATGTGTCTTCCGTATCTATTCCACGGCAAGTTTCTTTTCTGTTTTTATTTTTTTTATTGCATTCTGTGTTAAACCACTTCTTTATCTTGATTTCTGTTTCTTTGTGCTGAGAGATATCATTTTGGACCCCTGTTTCATAAAATTCACAGAGTTTTCTATACATAACATTTATGTCTTGTCCTGTAAGCCAGTGTTTCTTAATGTGTGGTCCGCGGACCTCCAGGGGTCCGTGGAACGTTCCAAGGGGTCCGCAGGCTAATTTGAGTATCAGATAAAACACATGGAAAATGAATAACGTTATGACAGTTATGTGAACTAAAATTTGAACAGTTAGATTCAATTTAAGCCATTAATAAATAATTCAGTAACAATTTTAGTATATTATAGCCTACAAACACCTTTTAACTCAAGAGGTAGGGTAGGAGGGAAATCTAGTCATAATTAAGGGTCTGCCACATGATTAGTTTTAATAAAAGGGGTCCACTGCACGAGAAAGTTTAAGAACCACTGCCCTAAGCTTATTTTCCCAATTTATTTCTCTGAAGTAATTTTTTAAGTCGTGGTAGTTGCCCTTTTTGCAGTTTTGGCTCACTTTGTAATTTTCATTACTGCTATGTGCATTATATGCAGTCTTGAAGTTGCAATCAAATATTGTATGGTCGCTTTTGCCGAATGGAAGTGATGCATTTTTGTTGTCGATAGCATTATCTTGCCTGGTAAATATAATATTTAGTAATGATGGATCGTCTAGTCCTCTTTTTTCTGGTGTTTTCCTTACGTATAGTGTTAGGAAAAAACTCCTGTACAAGATCCAGGAGCTTTTGATCCCAACAGCTTTCATAGCTTTTTACATCTAGGATATTCCAAGTGTTATTTGTATTGAAATCTCCAGTTAATAGAATTCTTTCAGATTTCTCTTCCATTCTATGTAGTAGGGCTCTTAAACTATGAAATGTACTTCCTGCCAGGTCTTCATATTCTCCTCTTTCCAAAGTGTTTGTTTTGCGTGGCATGTATACATTTTCCACAACTATTTTCCCTTCAAATGCGTCAATATCTACTGCAATCAGTTCTTCTTTTGAGGGTATATCTAGTTCTATCTCTTTGGCTATTAGATTTTTCTTTGTTAACACCAAAACTCTGATTACATCTACTTAACTCTAGATAGGTAACCTTTTTTTTTTTTTTTTTATCTCAATAGGTGGCCTGCAGTCACACAGGCCCCCAAGGGAGAAAAAAATACTTTCATTTTGTTCACTGGAATGTGCTTTAATAATAAATAATAATTCACGTCATTTTCTTTCATTGAGTGGAAAGAATTAGATATTTAAAGAAAAAAATATATAAATTTTTGAAAAAAGTGCAAAATGTTGTACAAGCTAATTTTCAAACCTTAACCCTAGCAAAACTGAAACCTAATATCTTAAACTTTTGAGTCATCTGCTGTACACCGATGTTGGGACTTTTTGTAAGCCAGAAGAGAAAGGCAGCAAATGAAAATTAAATGCACACAGGGAATGACATGAGGTAACATGTTAAGTAACTTGGGGTCTTATCAACCCCAAAGGCGTTTGGTTTATTGGAATGTGCATTACTTCAAAAATAATAAAAGCCATATTCTTTCACTGAGGCAAAAAAAAAAAAAATTATCAGTGAAAAAATAAATGTTTGAAATTTTGGAAAATAGTGCAATTTTTTGTACATGCTTAGTTTAACCTAGCCAAACTGAAAGCTAATATCTTAAACTTTTGGGTCATCTACTGTAGACCGATGCTGGGACTTCCTGTAAACAATTAACTGCACACAAGGAATGACATATGAGGTAACATGTTAGGTAGCCTGGGGACTGAACTACCCCAAAGGCTCTATACAGCTAAATCAGAGCCAGTTCCATTAATGACCCCATCATCCCCATGAAGGACTTCACTAGTCAGGAAGGTAAATGGAAGGACAGATTCCTTGGCCTTAAGTTCATATATGATAAACTTATCGTTCCAGGCCTGGGGTTTTTGAGACCCCAGGTTAACTATCTAGGGTTAATCATGTTGTTTACATATTTGACATGGTTTGATTTTATTATCTTCCCTTTTCTCAGTCCCTGTTGGTTATGCGCCATTTTCTTACTTGTAATCCCACTACTTTGTAAAAAAAAAAAAAAAAAAAATACTCTCTTCCTCTGATCTTTCCTCATTTTTTGTTTTAGCTTCTTCCCACTTTTCTTTTAGTATTCCCAGTTCCTCTTAATGTAGGCATCTTTTTATGCATACATTTTTTATTCCTCTTTTTCCATGAGTTTATTTACATTTTTTTAGTATTTCCTTCACAGTGTTCACACTCTGGAAAGTTACTTTCAGCGGCCTTGACTTATTTCCCTCATATTTCTCTAGCCTTTTGTCTTCCTTTATATCTTTATCACAGATATCCTCTGATATTTCCTTCGATGTGTTCATTATATTTACTGTCTTTTTGTCTCTTCAAATTCTGTTTCTTATTTCTTCTTCATCTATACCAGTGATTACTATAGATTTTTTGATAGTTGCTTAATCTTTGACCAGTATGTGTGTGTGTGTGTGTGTGTGTGTGTGTGTGTGTGTGTGTGTGTGTGTGTGTGTGTGTGTGTGTGTGTGTGTGTGTGTGTGCGTGTGTGTGTGTGTGTGTACCTAGTTGCAGTATATAGGATTTAAGCTAAGCTCGTGTTGTCCTGTCTCCATATCATAAATTACCTTATATACTTTTAAACACTCGGATGCTCTTTTGCTTGCACCACTTCCTCCTCAAAACTGTTCTAAATGTCTATACTTCTATTTCAGAAACTAATTTTTTTTCACATCACATGAGCGTCCACGCATCTTCAGCTTATATGTACATATGTTCTCTTGTCCTTTCATAATCATCCACAAATAGATATTTTCTATCCATCTTTTCCAGTTTTCTTATAACTTTTACCTTCATAATCAAACCTCCTGTCTCTTTTCTCTCACTGATCGTTCGTAGTTTCAGCTTCTTCAGTCTCTCTCTACAAGACAGTTCTCTCAAACTTCACAACCTTATAGTCACCATCTTCAATATCTTTTACATTTTTAAAAAATGCATCTTCAAATATCGTGACCATATCACTGCAAAATATTCTAGTTTCCTTTTTTTTTTTTTTTTTTTCAATGCAAGGAAGAAGCAGCCAAAAGCCAGGAGTCCTCATATTATTCCCTCTGAGAAAAAACAAAAATAAAATAACAGAGACCTAAATTAAAGATCCATTCATTTCGAGATGCTTGGACACACTGAAAAACGGGAGATGATAGGCAGTAGGAAATACAGACAGAGGGAGACAGTTCCAGAGTTGACCTGTTGCATACATGAAGGGCTGGGAGTAACGGTTAACTCTTCCATTGGAGAGCTGGACAGAAAAAGGATGAGAATTTGTTGCTAGATGGGTGCTACTTGCCCGCCATAGTGTTGGAGGGATCCAAACAGACAGTTCAGAGGAGCAGTTACCACTGAAGTAGCGATAGAAAAGAGATAAGGATGTAACAGTGCAGCAAAGAGACAGATGATGAAGTGAACCAGTATAAGAAGGAGAGTTAATGAGACGAAAAGCCTTTGACTCCACGTTGTTCAGAAGAGCAGTAGGTGTGCAGCTTCCCCACACGTGAGAAATGTACTCTACACAGGGGCGAATAAAACCTGTGTGTAAAGTCAACAAGTGTACAAGGGTAAAGAAGGCATGGAGTCGGCTTAGCACATCTACTCTCTTGGACGCTGATTATACAAAAGAGGTCATAATTGGTCTTTCAAAGATAAATCCTGAGAGAATGAAACCCCAAGTATGTTTAACCCATCCTGTCCAGGTGACATGTTTACACGTTCTCCCAGGGTCGTCCAGGGTGCATGTAAACAAGGTTCAGTGTTTTACGACATTGTCTGAATATTCTGTGGGTTATTTCCACCACACGCAGCCACTGGTAACCCTCCTGCATGCATGTGAGTGCTGCTCAGTCGCCTGTGTACCTCCATACTGGATAGACCTATGCAAAATGCTTTCCTTGTGTCTGGATCCTTGGCTGAGTGCCAGCAGCTGCCGACATTAACACCAATGAAGTCCAAAGGCCAGAAAAGAAAAAGTCTTAGTGATAGTGCGAGAGGGAAAGAGAACTCAAGGTGACATTATCGCCAACTGTGAGTGGAGAAAGTGACTTAATTTCAGGAAAGCAACCACCATAATGAGTGACGATATTTGTGCGGAGAGTGGAGGATGTGACTCCTCCACTGTGTGCCGAACATTTCCCCCTGTACATTCGTCTGCTATTTCTGATGATGGGAATGGTTCAGAGGGTATTGACGATCCTGGAGAGGGGGATATTGGCAAGGATAAGGAGATGGAAGAGGAGGCAGGGAGTGGAGAAAGGGAGGAGGTGGAGGGAGAGAGAAGGGAGGGGGAAACGAAATGTGTCGATCCTTGCACCACCCCTCTCTATTTACGGGGGTAATGGAAGCAGAAAGTTTGTTTCATGATGAAATCAGTGCCTTATTTTTTATTGAATGTTTCTGTGTGTGTATGTTTGTTATGATGAAAATGTACAAATCACAGGAAAAAAAAAATATGGTGGAAATTGTGGTGGACAAAGGGAGGTGGGAGGGAGGAGGAAGGGTGGTGCCTCGCGCCACCCCTCTGTCTATTTACGGGAATAATGGAAGCAGAAAGATTTTCATGATGAAATCAGTGCCGTATTTTTTATTGAAAACTTTCGTGTGTGTATTTTAATGAGGAAAAAACAATTGTTATAGCGGAACAGACAGTATTTTCCATTATGGACTACGTGTATAACTATTCTGTTCACTTTTTTTTAGGTTTTATGTTATACTTTTTTTTAGGTTTTATGTAGTAGTAGTGGTAGTAGTTGTAGCAGTAGTGGTATTATTTGTAGTAGTAGTGGTAGCAATTGTAGTAGTGGTGGTAGTAGTAGTAGTAGCAGTAGTAGTTGTAGTATTAGTAGTAGTTGTAGTAGTGATAGTTGTATTAGTAGTAGTTATAATAATAGTATTATTTGCGGTAGTTATAATACCCAGACTTCCAGTTGCACAGCGGTGCCAGAATCGAGTGAATGCAAGCCAAAAATACCTCTCCGTATGTGTGTGTGTGTGTGTGTGTGAGAGAGAGAGAGAGAGAGAGAGAGAGAAAGTGTCTCTCTCTCTCTCTCTCTCTCTCTCTGTCTATGGCGTCTGGGTGTTAGGCATAAGTTAGTGTTAGTTTTGTACATACCGGTATGTTGTTTTTTGTGTAATTAGAAAAAATGTTTTAACTGCTGTGCGTATGTTTATGCGAATAATGAAAGCAAAAAGTTTGTTTCATGATCAGGTCGTTGCCATATATTAAATTGAAAATATTTGTTTATACATATTTCTGATGATGAAAAAGTGCAAATCATAGGGAAGAGAAAATCATGGTGGTATGTATTTACGATTATGGGCAATATGTAAATAACTACAGGTACTTTGTTCCCAATATTTATTTTTAGTTTTTTTGTAGTAGCACTTGTAGTGGTATGTGTAGTAGGTGTGGTAATAATAGTAGTTGTAGTTGTGGTAGTTGTAGTAAAAGGAGTAGTTGTGGTAATGGTAGCTGTATTTTTAGTAGCAGTTGTAGTAGTGGTAGTTGTAGTTGTAGAAGTAGCAATAATCGTATTGTTTCTCGTACTTGTAATACCCAGGATTCCTTTGCCAGAATCGAGTGACAGTGCAAAACAGACATACATCTCCTCTGTGTGTGTGTGTGTGTGTGTGTGTGTGTGTGTGTGTGTGTGTTAGAGAGAGAGAGAGAGAGAGAGAGAGAGAGAGAGAGAGAGAGAGAGAGAGAGAGAGAGAGCGAGAGAGAGAGAGAGAGAGAAAGAGTCTGTCTGTCTGTAAGGCGGGGTGGTAGCCTTCGATGCTATGTTCACCGGCCTACCAGCACCAAGTACGACCGATTATGGAAAATTATTCACATAAATAGTGTTTGCAGTGGATTTTGGTCTTCTGGAAATGTTATCAAAGTGTTATTATTGTGCTGGGCTAGTGTAAGCCTTAGTTGTGTCACCAAACCTCCGTCACGCATATGGACACGTGCAAAAGAGGAACAAAAAATGTCCTAATTCCCCACGCACTCACCCTCCCTACACGCACCTCATGGACCATCTGATGCAAACAGCTTGAAGTCGAAGGAATGTTGAGTAATTTGAGGCCTTGTTTGTTACATTTGGTTAAGTATTAATTGAGATATGAGGGTATAAGAATAGACGATTTTACAGATTTTTGTCGGGAATGCCCGGCTGGAGGGAACGCTCGCAACAACATCTGCTGGACGGGAGGGGTTAGACATGATGCAGGATTATGTTGGATATTAATAAAAAATAGAGGGTACTCCTGGAAAAGATTTTGCTGGATTGATAGATGTAAGAACTGAGTTTTTGATGCATTAAAAACAGCAAGATTACTTTTACCCCAATCAGAGATATGAGCCAAGTCAGACATTAGGTCTGGCATAGTGTCATCCCTCCTTTGTTGAAGTAACTACCGAGATGGATGCTGTGGGAAGCAAATGCAAAGGTGAAGGTTGGAGTCATCAGCAGGGGAGTGGATAGGATGAGATGTACAGCTTAGAAGGTAACTGATAGAGAGTTGGTGATAGGACAGAGGCCTGAGGAACACCACTACTGATAGCTCTAGGAGAAGAACGGTGGCCATCTACAAGAACAGGTTTAGAATGACCAGAAAGGAAGCTATAGATGAAGGCACAGATAGTGGGATAGAAACCATATGAGGGCAGCTTGGATATCATAGATTTTTGCCAGACTCGATAGAAAGCTTTTATGATGTCAAATGCAAGGGCAAAGCTTTCGCCAAGTTTTTGAAAGGAGGATGACCAGGGGTCAGAGAGAGAGGTGAGAAGATTGCCAGTGGAACATCGCTGGTGGAACCGATACTGAAAGAAGGCTGTGATAGGAAAGATGCTTTAAATTTTTTTTGTTAAGAGGTGACTCGAAAACTACTGGAACACAGGATGTTACAGCAATTGGGCAATAGTTAGAGGCATGTGGATGGTCACTCTTTTTTGGGACAGGCTGAATGAGACAAACTTCCAGCAAGAGGGAAAGATACAAGTTGATAGACAAAGGTGAAAGAGTTAACCCATGCAGGGTGTAAGCCCAGAAATAGTTCTTGAGGACAACAGGGGAGGCCCCATCAGGCCCAAATGCCTAATTAGTATTGAGGCCAGTAATGGCGGAATATGCATCCACTGAACAAATTTTACTGTCAGCCACGAGGAAGTCAGAGGAGGGATGTGATGGAGGAATAACACCAGAATCGTCTAAGGTGGAATTGGAGGAAAAATTCTGAGCGAAGAGTTTGCCTTTATCAGTAAAAGAAATAGGTACATAGCCATAAGAGTGGAAAAGAGAAGGGATGGATGATGTGGTAAAGTTGTTAGAAAGGCTTTTGGAAAGGTGCCAGAAGGAGTGGGAAGAATTTGAGTTGGAGTGTTCAGAGTACTTAGTACGAATGAAATTATTTTTGGCAGAGTGAAGAACACACTTAGCATGGTTTCAGGGTAGAAACATAAAAGAGATGAAATTCAGGGGTGGGTTGGCTCAAGTACCTTTTGTAGGCCTTCTTGTTGTGGACAGCATCAGAGCAAACATGATTAATCCTTTTTTTTTTTTTTTTTTTTCATTAGCCATATGATATGAGAAAGTAATGTATGATTCTATGCTCAAGAGAATACTCTTCGGAATGCACAAGGCACACCCAGATGGCTCTCAGCCATGGAAGCAATAGTTATTCCAGGGAATATAATAGAAGTACTGCCTGAGTGCCTCCCAATCCGGAGCTCCACAGTGCCACAGCCATCACTCCTCAGTTGGCAGTTGGGGGGTCAACATCAGGTGGGTTGGGCCTAAAATTTCTAATTGGCATAAAATCGTAAATTTTCACCCGATTTACTCCAAACTTGATACGTAACATCTCTGAATAGATATCCTGTTGTGTTTATATGTCAGCACTAAAATGACAGCAAGGGACGGGTTTGCTGTGCTTTGGCACTGCTTCTGGTTATAACTGTAACTCACCACACCAGTGGTTAGCTATATTGTTCTTGACATTATTATTATTATTATTATTATTATTATTATTATTATCACTATTATTATTATTATTATTATTATTCTGTCTTACAATGAAGTAAATTGCTCATAGTTGCTCAATTTCAGAGCTACGTCCATCATACTTCGCCATTTGAGTCCCCCAGCTGGCTACTTCATTTGAACCAGTATCATCCAATTCCCAGTACAAGTTTTTCAGTTACATTAAAAAAAAAAAAAAAAAAAAAAAAAAATAGCCTATTGGATTCTCAGAAACTGCTAAAAGTAGACTTGAAATTTTTCTGGGACATAGCCAAGGTCGGGAAGCAGGTCTGAAATGACTATGGGCCCATTTTGTCCTGTAGTTTCGGAGATCACCCTGGGGTCAGTAGAAAGTAGTTTGAACCCTGCTATTTTTGCTCTGCGAGGATCCTGTTGCTTTCACCCTTGCTCAGTGTGCTCACTATATGAAGGGCATTGAAATCACTGGGTCCAGTGATAACTTGTGGTATTAAAATTGCTAATGACCATCTCTGTTATTTCTAGTTGTTGTTGTTGTTGTTAGATCATGACGGAGGAAGTGCAGGGGGCAGTAAAGGAGATGAAAGCATTGAAAGCTGTAGGCTTGGACGGATGAGCTGTGGAATGTCTGAAAGGTGGTGGAGCGACTATTGAGTGGTTAGCAACACTACCGCATGTGTGTTTTGTGAGCACAATTGTGAGTGTGTAATTTCGATATACTGTATATAGGAAAGTGTGATAAGTATGAATGAATTAGTTGTAGGGATATTTGTTTGTTGAGTATTATAGGTAAGGTGTATGGTAGAGTGCTGATTAAGAAAGTTAGAGGCGGTACAAAGAGAGTGAATGGTGATGAGCAGTGTGGCTTTAGGAGAGGGAGGGGATGTGTGGATCAGGTGGTTGCTGTTAGACAGGCGTGTGAAAAGTTTTTGGCAAATTATAAGGATGTGTTTTGGGCGTTCATGGATTTAGAGAAAGTGTATGATCGAACTTATAGGGAGGCTTTGTGGACTGCTTTGCGACTGTATGGCATAGATGGTAGGTTGTTATAAAGAGTGAAAAGATTTTATGTAAACAGTAGAGCTTGCGTAAGGCTGGGAAATACTGTGAGTAATTGGATTCCCATGCGAGTGGGGCTGTGGCAGGGATGTGTGATGTCACCTTGGTTGTTTGATATTTATATGGATGTTGTTGTAAGGGAGGTGAATGTGAGAGTGTTAGGCGGAGGTCTGAGTCTGGTAAATGCTGATGGTAGAGAGCAGAATCTGAATCAGGTGCTGTTTGTGGATGATTCTACACTGTTGGCTGATTCAGAGGAGAGATTGAGACAGTTGGTACAGGAGTTTGGAAGGGTGTGTGAAAGGAGGAAATTGAGAGTGAATGAGAATAAGGGTAAAGTGATGTTTACGAGGTTGGTCGATGGTAGGAGGATGAAAGTAATTTTGAATGATGATTTGCTTGAGGAGGTACAGTGTTTTAAGTATCTAAGATGACATGTTGCTGTGGGGGGAAGAATAGATGTAGAGGTGAAGTTTAGAATGAATAAACTAGGAAAGGTGCTGGGAGGAATGAAAATAGTGTTTAGATGTCGTTCACTTAGAAAGAATGTAAAGTGAAGGCTAAATGAGGGTGTAGTTGTTTTGACTGCATTATATCGGGCTGAAACACGGAGGTGTAGCAGCGAGGAAGAGTCTGAATGGAATGGAGATGTTATGTCTGAGAAGTGTGTGTGTGTGTGTGGAGTGATGCATGATCAATGAATGTAGTTTTTCGTAATTTACCGTTGTTTGCCGCTGCTGTCAATAATGATGTCACCGTGGACAGACGTAGAGAGATAGGGAGCTTGGTTGTAGATCATCAAAGCATTGCCAGTAAAAAGTTGTCAGGCGTCATATGACTCGAACTTGCCAATGCATAGTAAAATGGTGTGTCGTCGACTAGAGTATCATCAGCGTGGTGTGTCTTTGTGTATCATAAGTGAGGTAAGTTACAGAGAACTCTTCAATTACGGAGTTTATTGTACACAGTTATATCGAAGTATGATTGACAGCGTAACGTTGCGTGACGGCAAAACCTCCTAGCTGACCATATCTCCTGCTTTCTGCCCTGGACCGTATTTTCGAGCCGTCTTTCTAACATCTTCTGCCCTGAAGAGTATCTCACCGGCATTATATACAGCTTGGAGAGGATGTGTGTGTGTGGTGTAGTGTCTGGTAGATTTCCCTTCACCTGGACTAACCGACTAAAGCTGGTTACACCACATGTTTGAATATGTCACAAAATTCTTGGTCGTCTGGACTACGAACAGATTGTTCAAGATACATCATGCGTTAAGACATTCTTCATGGTCTGGGACAAAAGTGTGATATACGGTATGTGGATTGGCTTTCCTCGTGAGAGGCTGTGCATGTCTCCAGCAGACACTACCTCTTGCACATTGTGAAATGATATATATATTGGTGCCTATATAATGTCGCTCGGTCACGCAAAGTTGTCATACCAGCGACATTAATTACTGTTAAACACATTATTGCATAACATATACAAATCAACTTGTAAGCTAATTAAGTGAAATACATAGTATTGTAAAAGTAACATAATTGTGATAAGACTGTAAAATAATTGCAGTTACATCATGTTAACGCAATTGTAGTTAATTGCGTAAATGCAACTGTTATGCAAGTGTGGCTGTAAGGTAACATTGTGTTAATGCAACTGTTTCACAAATGTTGGTGTAGAAAAACTATAGTTACATCGTGTTAATGGGATCCTTACATAATTGTGGTTGTATTAAAATTATATTTACATCGTCTTAATGCAACTGTCACAAAATGTGGTTGTAACAAATTGTAACAGAACTACCAATTGTAATATAATTGCAGTAATGCTAGTGTTTGTAGTTACATAACTGGAGCAACTTTAACATAATTGCTGGAATCACAAGTGTGGTCACTGTAGCTATATAACTGATATATATGTATATAATTTATACAGTAATAGCAATAGACATATCATGAATCAGCCATACTTGATGTTCTTTTAATTTGAGACACCATACGTGTATTGGCTTGGTTAGGTTGCACAGTTTATACTTAAATATTATAATGTAACCCCATATTTTGTTATTTTATACAAAAATGAATAAATAATATTTACAGTAGCCTACGTACAGTATTATCTTATTTTCGTTTGTACCACACATCACTTGATATTATATTCCTTCATAGCAACTTGATATGTTTGCTCATTTTTAATTCATCTTTACAGTAGGTATAGGGTGTAAGTACTCATATTTGTGGTTGAGAATATCATACTGTTGCTAGCTCAAACTGGGTTAGGAATTATCACTAGATTTTCCTTGTAACCGTAATATGAAGGATACATGCGTACTCTTACAGGAGTAGACTGTAGCACCAGTCGAGCAGGGCAGTACTCCCAAGGTGGATGGAAAGCTGATGACAGGGAGAGCTGGAGCCCCCGTTTCATCAGCCCTCGGGACTAGGTCCCTACCATCCCCCTTTGCTGAACTTTTTCAGTGTTTCAGTAACTCAGAGAGTAGGCCAGCATGCTCTCCAGTACAAGTTTCTCTAACTATCGACACCAGACTACATGCACAGAACATACTACACTTCCTTTTCCAAAATTTAAAAAAAATCATGGCAGCTCAACACGGGGCCTTGGAGTCCCCGGGGGGGGGGGGGACCATAAATGCCTCCACCTTCCGCCCCTCTCGCACTGGCGACTCGAGCTGCCTGGAACCACCGTCTGACTCTCTTCTTCATCATTTCTGCAACATTCACGGCCTTTCCTCTAACTTCCGCTCTGTTGAGCACCATCTCTCCTTCTCTAAACCTCACCTTCTTTTTCTAACTGAGACTTAGCTGTCTGAGGCAACTGACAGCAGACCCTTTTCTGTATCCTCCTACTTTCTCTATACTTATTTTAAAGCCAAAGGTGGCTGTTGTGTATATATATATGCAACGACTTATCTTGCTCTCGTGTTCCTGAACTCGATTCCTCTGAATTCTCTATACTCTGGCTTCGGCTTTTCTGTCATTCTCTGACTAAATATATCTGCGTTGTTTACTTATCTCCTAATTCTACTGACTATCAAAAACTCTTTGACTATCTTACTTCTACGATGGAATGCATTCTATCCATTTCTCCTTTCTCTGAAATCTCCATTCTAGGAGATTTCAAAGTTCACCACCACCTTTGACTCACCTCTCCTTTCACTAATCCACCTGGTAAACAAGCCTACACCTTTTCTATCCTTAATGACCTAGAGCAGCTTGTACAGCACCCTACCCGTATCCCTGACCGCCTTGGAGAGAGCTCCAACATACTTGATCTCTTCCTTACAACTAAGCCTTCTGCTTACGCTGTTATTCTTCTCTCTCCATTGGGCTCCACCGATCACAATCTTATCACCTTAGACTGTCCTATCGCTCTGGTACGGGCTATGGACCCTCCAGAGAAACGTCGTCTGTGGCACTTTGGAGCTGTGGAATGAAAGGCCCTCAGGCAGTCTATCTATCTATCTATTGGCAGACGCCTCAATCCCGTTTGGGGTGGCCACAAACAAATCGCCTCCAAGTCGCCCTGTCCCCCGCCATTTCACTGCCCTGCTCCCAACTCACACCCCCCTCTCTCATATACCTCTCCACCCCATCCCTCCATCTCATCCTCGGCCTCCCCCTCCCTCTTCCCCCCTCCACCTCACTACATACACTCTCTTCGTCAGTCTTTCACCCTCCATCCTCTCCACATGGCCAAACCACCTCAGTGTGTTCCTCATAACGCTTCATATCACATCCACATCCACACCACAACGCTCCTTTATATACTCATTCGTCAGCCTGTCTCTCCATGTGACTCCACAGGCTCCTCTTAAATAACTCATTTCCACTGCTCTCACTCTTGACTTGTGTCCTTCCAACAACGTCCAAGCTTCACTTCCGTACGTTAGTGTTGGTATCACAATACTGTCATGTAGTAACTTTTTCACTTCCATGCTCTTCCCTGTTTCTTATCACTGCTTTCAAAGAACCAGTAACCTATCTTCCCTGCTGTACCCTTTCAAGCACTTCATCCACCAAACCTCCATCCTTACTCATCACATTACCCAAGTACTTAAACGTACTCACATTTTCCAATTCCTCACCATCCAACCTCGCTGTACATTCACTGACTTCACCTCTCTCAAAGACCATCACTTTACTCTTCCCTACATTCACCTTTAGATTCCGTTTCTTACACACTCTCTGAAACTCATCCACCAAGCCTTGCAGCTCCCCTTCGTCTTCACTCAACAACACAGTATCATCTGCAAACAACAGTACAGGGAGTTTCCAAACACTATCCTCTCTCACCAGGGCCACTCCAACATCCACTGCCCTACCTTGTACCTCTTTCATTACCCCATCCATGTACAGATTGAACAACCATGGAGACATGACACATCCCTGTTTCAACCCAACTTTCAAAGAGAAAAATTCACTTAGTTCACCATCCACACGCACTGCCGCCCTCTCACCATCATACATACTCTTCACAGCATTCAACAACTTCCCATCTACACCATATTTTCTTAACACTTTCCGCAATCCTTGTCTATCCACCCTGTCATATGCTTTCTCCAAATCCATGAAAGCCGCATACAACTTCTTTCCCTTCTCTAGAAACATTTCCACTAAAGATCTAAGAATGAATATCTGATCTACAGAACCTCTTCCCTTCCTAAAGCCTCCCTGTTCTTCTCCAACTAATTTCTCTGTTCTTTCTCTAACTCTGTCAATAAGTATCCTACCATACATTTTTCCGATTATACTAAGAAGACAAATGCCCCTATGATTACCACACACTTCTTTTTCCCCTTTTCCTATGTACAAGGGAATAATTATACCTGACTTCCAATCCTCCGGGACTCTACCTTCCTCCCAGGCCAATCTGCACATCTTCCACATCCATTCTACTACTATCTCTCCCCTATGCTTCAGCATTTCACCACACACTCCATCAATTCTTGGGGCTTTCCCCGATTTAACTTTCTTCATTGCTTCCACAACTTCTATCCTACTGATTTCTTCCTGTAGTCTCACCTCCCTCCTTCTCCCAGCCATTCCCCAGGCACTTATACTCACATTACTTCCATCCTCTATGTTCAAGAATTCCTTAAAGTGTTCTCTCCATCTGCTCACTTATTCTCCCTTCTCCACTAGTAATCTACCATTTTTACCTTTCACTCCCCCTGTGGCGGGGGGGACACAATCTGGCCGCACTATGGGGTGGTACTACTACTCTGCGGCTAGGTTGTGTTAGGAAGAATACTGCCACCGTATCCCCTGCATGTCGTAAAAGGCGACTAAAAGGGGCGGGGTGAGAGGACTAGGGACCCCCTCCTCTGTTTTTTAGTTCCTAAAAAGAGACAGGCCAGAGAAAGGGATGGGGGATGGAGTTATCCCCGTACCCTGAAGATTGGGTCTATGAATGTGCGTGGAAGTAGTACAATTGAGGCTAAAAGGGAGGAGATTGGAAGAATGTTTGTGAGAAGAAAGTTGGATGTGTTACCTTTGAGTGAAACGAAGATGAAAGGGAAGGGTGAGGCTATGTTTGGAAGTATGAATGGAAGATTGTCAGGTGTTGATAGAGGAAGGGCAAGAGAAGGTGTGGCCATGTTAGTGAGTCCGGAAGTACAGCAGTGTGTGATTGAATGGAAGGAGGTGTCATCGAGACTGATGTGGGTGAAAGAGAAATTTGAACATGAGTTGTGGGTGTTTGTGGGTGCATATGGGCCTGGTAGTGAAAGGGATGAAGAAGAGAGGGAGTCTTTCTGGAATGATGTTGATGAGTGTCTGCAGAGTTTTGGAGCGAATGTGAATATGGTAATGATGGGAGATCTGAATGCTAGAGTGGGAAATGTAGCAGTTGAAGGTGTAGTTGGTATGCATGGTGTGCCTGGAAGAAATGTAAATGGGGAACAAATGATAGCGATGTGTGTTGAGCGAGAGATGGTGATTAGAAATACGCTGTTTGAGAAGAAAGATATTTATAAGTATACATGGGTGAGACAGGAGGGTGGAAGGATTGTTGATAGAGCTTTGATGGACTATGTGGTTGTGTCCAGGAATGTAATAGGAAGATTGTTGGATGTGAGAGTTCTGAGAGGGGAAGGTGGAGGTATGTCTGACCACTACCTGGTGGAGGGAAAGTTAAGAGTAGGTAAGAGATGGGTGAGAGCTAGGAGGGTTAGGTGTGGCAGGGAGGTTTTGAAAGTGAGTGAGTTGGATAAAAGAGAGAAAAAGATAGAGTATCAGGACAAATTCAAAGATGAGTGGAACGCAGTGGAAGATCAGGAAAATGGCAGCGTGGAGGAGGAATGGCAGTTGTTTAAGAGTGCTGTGGTGGGGCATGCAGAGGAGGTGTGTGGTGTGAGACGTGTGGGTGGTGGTGTAAGAAAAGGAAGTGAATGGTGGTGCGAGGAAGTAAGTATGGCTGTGGCTGAGAAGAGACGTGCATATGAAGTGTGGCTGCAGAGGAAGGATGAGAGGTCATATGAAAGGTATAAGGAAAAGAGGAATAGGGCGAGAAGGGCTGTGCGTGATGCTAAACTGGCAGCAGATGAGAGGTGGGGTAGGCGGCTGACAGAGAATTTTCAACAGAATAAGAAAATGTTTTGGAAGGAGGTGAAAAGGGTGCAAAAGGGAGAGTCTGGGAAGGAAGAATGAGTAAAAGCAGAGGATGGAATGATGTTAAATGAGATGGATGCAGTAAGGAAGAGATGGGCAGAGTATTTTGAAAGATTGTTAAATGTAGAGGAGGAAAGGGTGGCTGAGATTGTGGCAGATGGAAGGGTGCAAGGAATAAATGTGTTGGGAGAATTGAATGATTCTTTGATCACGAAGGAGGAAGTGGAGAAGGCAGTAAAGGAGATGAAAACAGGGAAAGCTGCAGGTATGGATGGGTGTGCTGTTGAATGCCTGAAGAGTGGTGGAGTGACCATTGTTGAGTGGTTAGTAGGATTGCTGACTGTGTGCTTTGTGAAAGGTATGGTGCCAATTGACTGGGCAAGTGCTTGTGTGGTCCCGTTGTATAAAGGCAAGGGCGATAAGTATGAATGTACTAGCTTTAGGGGTATAAGTCTGTTGAGTGTTGTAGGTAAGGTTTATGGTAGAGTGTTAATTATGAGAGTTAGAGAGGGTACAGAGGGAGTGATTGGTGATGAGCAGTGTGGCTTTAGGAGAGGCAGGGAATGCGTGGATCAGGTGTTTGCTGTGAGACAAGTGTGTGAAAAGTATTTAGCGAAAGGCAAGGATGTGTTTTGGGCATTCATGGATTTAGAGAAAGCGTATGATAGAATTGATAGGGAGGCTTTGTGGGCTGTTTTAAGATTGTATGGTCTTGATGGTAGGTTACTAAAAGGGGTGAAAAGTTTTTATGTAAATAGTAGAGCGTGTGTAAGAGTGGGAAATGCTGTGAGTGACTGGTTTCCTGTGAGAGTGGGGCTGCGACAGGGTTGTTTGATGTCGCCTTGGTTGTTTAATCTTTACATGGGTGGTGTTGTAAGGGAGGTAAAGAGTTTCAGGTGGAGGTCTGAGTCTGGTGAATGTTGATGGTGGAGAGTGGAATCTGAAGCAGCTGCTGTTTGCAGATGATACTGCACTGGTGATTGATTCAGAGGAGAGATTGAGACAGTTGGTAGAGGAGTTTGGAAGGGTGTGTGAAAGAAGGAAATTGAAAGAAAATGAGAATAAGAGTAAAGTGATGAAGTGTACGAGGTTGGTAGATGGTAAGGGGATGAATATAGCTTTGAATGGCGAGTTGCTTGAGGAGGTAGAGTTGTTTAGATATCTAGGGTCACATGTTGCTGTGGATGGAAGAATAGATGCAGAAGTGAAGTTTAGAATAAATGAAGTAGGAAAGGTGCTGGGAGGAATGAAAAAAGTGTTTAAATGTCGTTCGCTTAGAATGGATGTAAAGAGAAGGTTGTATGAGGGTGTTGTGGTACCGACTGCATTATATGGGGCTGAAACATGGAATATGGGTGTAGCAGAGAGGAAAAGTTTGAATGTAATGGAGATGAGGTGTCTGAGGAGTATGTGTGGAGTGACGCGTATGGATCGAGTGCGAAATGATGAAGTGCGAAGGAGAACTGGAGTTGTTCGGGAGATGGCTGGTAGAGTTGGGCAGAGGGTGTTGCGATGGTTTGGGCATATGGAGAGAATGGATAATGGGCGATTGGTGAAAAAGATAACTAGATCTGATGTGAGAGGTGTAAAGCTGAGAGGAAGACCACGAATAGGATGGATGGACAGTGTGAAGAGAGCACTGGATGCGAGAGGGACGTCTGTTGAGCAAGGAAGAGTGGCTGTGCGTGACAGAAATAAATGGAGAGAAATTGTGAATGAATAAGTGATGACACAGCCCTGAGGGGATATTCTCCCGCATTTGGTCGGATCAGCTAGTCAGGTCAGGTGCGGGTAAGGGGATGGGTCTGTTATGATGTGGCAGGGGTAAACCAGCTCTGCTGTCGGGCCCTGCTGCGGATGTCACTGACTGCATTGTGCAGTTGACCCTTGTGCGGTGTGGTGCGGTGAGGATCTGTCCGTTCTCCCCTTGGGGCTAAGATGCGAATGAATGTGTTTGAATGGATGAGTAAATGAGGAGTGTGTCGTCCTGTCTCGGCTACCTCCCTTTCCTTGGGGGAAGCAGCCTAGGTATATAGATAGATAGATAGACTCCCTTGCTAACTTCACTTCCACCCTGTCTTACTCTTTTCACCTCTTTCCAGAACATTTTCTTACAGTCCCTCCACTTTACACTCAAATTCCTTCCAAATTCCTCATCCACTCTCTTCTTACTGTCTCTTACTAATCTTTTCACCTCTCTCTTTCTTTCTGCATATAACTCTCTCTTCCGCCTCTCAACTTCTTCCACGCCCCTATATCTCATCCATTCATTGTATGCTTTCTTCTTTTGTGCCACAGCCTGTCTCACCTCTTCAGTCCACCACGCTGTTCCTTGCACCCCCCCTCCGTCTTCTCTTCCTTCCACACACCACATCACATGCTGCACATGTTTCTTCTGTAAATATCCTACACACACCTTCCACGTCTCCCATCTGCTCCGATTAATAATTGCCCAATCGTTCCTCCACTTCTCTATTATACTCTGCCTTTTTCTCATCCTCTTGTAACCTTTCCACTCTCCTTGCAACTACTCCTTCCTCTCGTCTTTCCGTTCTTCTATTCCTCCATCTTACTTGAATTCTAATTCTGGCCACCACCAAGTAGTGGTCAGAAAGTCCACTCCCCCAACCTCTATAAGCTCTTGCATCCATTACACATCTTCGCATCCTTTCATCCACACACACATAATCAATCATTGCCTTCCTTTCATTCAGTTCACCACCCACCCTTCTCATCATTCGCCATGTATACCTGAAGATCATTTTATGCCTGAAGAGGGTATTGGCTATCACCAACCCCCTCCCAGCACAAATGTCCACTAACGCACTCACATTCTCATCTATCTCAGCAGGCACACCCCACTCACCAACTATTCCATCCACCTTCACATTGCCAACTTTACCATTCATATCACCGATCAAAAACACTCTCATTCTTTCCAAACTTTTCCATGCACACTTCTACATTTGTCCAGAACTCTTCTCTCACTCTTCTAGCACGATCTTGCGTTGGCGCATACACACACACACAATCGCCCACATTTGTATTCCAACGTTCAACTTTACCCACACAATCCTTGACCCAACTGATCCATACTGTCTTATGCTCTTCTTCCATCTTTTACTCACAACTCCACATACTCCTTCCTTTGCCCTCTCATTCTCACCTACTCCTGCACATATACCCCATCCATACTCCCATTCTCTCACACTTTCTCCTCGTCATTTTGTTTCAGTTATTCCACATACATCCACTTTCGCACCCTCAAGCACCTGGACAATATCTCTCTCTTTCACCTCATCATTCGCTCCCCTTACATTCCACGTTCCGATAACCATGTCCTTTGTCGGGTCCTTGGTCGTCGTCGTTTGGTCAGTCCTTGTCCGAGGCTTATTGTTTGTTTTTGTAGTTAGTTGTTTTCCGGGGAGGGGTGCTAACCCTCCGCCAACCCTTTTAGTCGCCTTTTACGACAAGCAGGGATACTGGGGGAGTATTCTTGAAAAGCCCCCCTACCCCCATGGGGGGTACTTCTTTGATTTTCCCTGGAGTGATTATTGTTTCCATGGCCGGGAGACATCTGAGTGTGCCTTGCGCATTACAGAGGTTATTCTCTCAGGCATGGAAGCATACATTCCTTTCTCATATCCTTTGGCTAATGCAAGAAAGCGTTAGCTTAATCGTGCTTGTTCTAATGCTGTCCGCAACAAGGAGAGGGTCTATAAAAGGTACCGAAGCCAACCCACCACTGAATCACAACTTTTATACGTTTCTGCCTGGAATCATGCTAAGTCCGTTCTTCACTCTGCTAAAAAGAATTTCATCCGTACTAAATGCTCTCAACTCTCCAACTCGAATTCTTCCCACTCATTCTGGCACCTTTGCCAAAAACCTTTCTAACAACTTTACCTCATCATCCTTCCCTCCTCTTTTCTACTCTGATGGCTCTGTAGCTATTTCATCTACTGATAAAGCAGATCACTGCACTCAGACTTTCTCCTCCAATTCCACCTTTGACGATTCCAGTGCTGTTCCTCCATCACTTCCCACCTCTGACTTCCTCATGGTTGACATTAAAATTTCTTCAGCAGATGTATTTTCTGCCATCACAGGCCTCAATACTAATAAGGCATATGGGCCTGATGGAGTCCCTCCTGTTGTTCTCAAGAACTGTGCTTCCGTGCTTACACCCTGCCTAGGCAAACTCTTTCGCCTTTGTCTATCAACTTGTACCTTTCCTTCTTGCTGGAAGTTTGTTCTCATTCAGCCAGTCCCAAAGAAGGATGACCATTCCCAACCCTCTAACTATCATCCAATTGCTTTAACATCCTGTATCTCAGAAGTTTTCGAGTCAATTCTTAATAGGAAAATTTAAAGCATCTTTCCTATCACATCCTTCTTTCTGATCGTCAGTATGGGTTCCGTCAGGGATGCTCCACTGGCGATCTTCTCACCTACCTTTCAGACTCCTAGTCATATCTGGTGAAAGCTTTGCCATTGCACTTGACATCTCAAAGGCTTTCGTTCGAGTCTGGCATAAATCTTTAATTTCCAAACTGCCCTCTTATGGTTTCCATCCTTCTATCTGTGCCTTCATCTCTAGCTTCCTTTCTGGTCGTTCTATGGCCGCTGTTGTTGACGGCCATCGTTCTTCTCCTAGATCTATAATCAGTGGTGTTCCTCAGGGCTCTGTTCTATCACCAACTCTCTTCCTTTTATTCATCAATGATCTTCTAAGCTGTACATCTAACCCTATCCACTCATACGCTGATGACTCCACCCTTCTCCTTTCCATTCGGTTCCCACAACGTCCATATCAGCATTTACTTCAGCAAACAAGGGATGAGGCTATGGCACACCTAATGTCCGACTTGGCTCCTGTCTCTGACTGAGGTAAATTAATTTGGTTGTTTTTAATGCATCAAAGACTCAATTTTTACACCTACCAACCCGAAAGAATTTTCCACAGGTATACCCACTAATGTTTAATAATAATCAGCTTAATCCTGCATCATCCTTGAACATGCTTGGGGTTTCATTTACTCGGGACTTATCTTGGAAAGATCATATTACATCTCTTGTAAAATCTGCTTCCAAGAGATTAGATGTGCTAAGCCGACTCCATTCCTTCTTTACCCCCGCACAATTGTTGACCCTATACAGGGGTTTTATCCACCCCTGTGTGGAGTACAACTCTCATGTGTGGGGAGGCTCCCCGCATACAGCTCTTCTCAATAGGGTGGAGTAAAAGGCTTTTCGTCTCATTAACTTTCCTCCTCTTTTTTTACTCCGTTCAACCTCGGTCTCTTCGCCTCATTGTTGCATCTTTATCTCCTTTCTATCGCTACTTCAATGGTCACTGCTCCTCTGAACTGTCTGCATGCATTCCTCCACCTCTATGACGGGCACGTAGCACCCGTCTAGTAGCAAATCCTCATCCCTTTTCTGTCCAACTCTCTAATGCAATAGTTAACTGTTACTCCCAGTCCTTCATTTATGCAACAGGTCAACTCTGGAACTATCTCCCTCTGTCTGTATTTCCTGCTTCCTATGATCTCCAGTCCTTCAAACGCAATGTGTCCAGGCATCTCGAAATGATCGGATCTTGAATTTGGGTGTCTCTTGTATTTTGGTTTTCTCTTGGAAGGAACAATAATTGCGGGCTCGCGGCCTTTGGTTCCTTCTTCCTCACATAAAAAAAAAAAATATCAATAATTCTCCTATCTCACTAGATTTTCATATATATGTATTATATGTTGATGTAAGGATACAGATTGTCTATCGCTGTATATATACGTAAGGTTGTTTACAAATGAAGTAGTACTATTAAACTAATAGAGTTAACATTCGACTCATTTATATTAACTGTACTGGCTATGCAGCTGATCATGATGTCGGATCGTGGATGAGGGATGGTCAGGTGATTAGCAGATGTTGCGGTATCGTTGTCATCGTCACGCCTTCCCACTGTGTCGTTGGAAGATACGTAAGTAGGTGGGTAAGGAGGTAGGGTGGTACTGTAGGTAGGTAAGTAAGTATGTAGGTCAGTGGTGTTGTTGTCCCCAATCAGCGAATGATAACACACTGCCGAGTAGCTGTCTCTCTCTGGTAGCTGTGGTGGAGAAGATGGTGGTGAAGGTGGTGAAGGAAAGTGGTGGGGGGACAAATGGTGGAGAGTTGAATTGGCTGTGGAGGTCTTGGAGGTCAGCTAAGTTGATACTACTTCATCATGGTTAGTTATAACACTATTAGCACAGTACAGATGTACTTCCTTCTACCTCACTCACACACACCACAAAGCCAGTCAGGAGACAGGACGTGTGTGCTGGGCATTCCCCAGGTCCTGTCCTCCCCACTTACTGTTTTTTAATCAGCCCATACACCACTGACCGGGCTAATGTATGGCCCGGCCTGCACTATATGTGCAGGGAATCTTCAACAAATCTTCCTCACTTTCCTTGTTGTTGCTTGTCGTTTCTCACTTGGTTTGTAGTTTTGTTATCACTGTATTCACTTGTAGTTTGACAGATGATTGTTGGTTGTAGAGCAGTCATAGATTGTTTTCATTGTAATTTGTTCAGTGATTGTTGATTGATAGTTAACCTGGCTTCGTTGTAGTGCTGTTGTTTACCCTTGTAGTGGTTGAAGAGAGTTGTCTGCTGCGTATAAACTCGTTAGGCGTGGTTTGATTGAAGTTCGTTTTACCACTATCACCAACGTCAATGAACGAAGTTTATCGTTGTTTACCGTTGTTCACCGCTGTTGCCAGTATCGATGAGCGTCGCCACAGATAAGATACAGTAGATGTAGAGAGATAGAGAGGTTGGTTGTAGATCGTCGAAGCACCGCCAGTATAAAGTCGTGAGAAGTCGTCTGGCTCAAACTTGTCGCTGCTTAGTAAATTGGTGTGTCGTCGACTAGAGTGAATATAGGCGAGGTGAGTTACAGAGCACTCTTGGGTTAAGGAGTTTATTGTACACAGTTATATCGAAGTGTGATTGACTGTGTAACGTATCATGACGGCAAAACCTCCTAGCTGATCCTATCTCCTGCCTTCTGCCCTGAATCGTATTCTCAGGCTGTCTCTCTAACCCCTTCTGCGCTAAAGGGAATCTCTCTGACATTATATCCAGCTCAGAGAGGATGTTTGTGTGTGTGTGTTATGTAGTGTCTGGTAGATTTCCATTCACGTGGACTATCCGACAAGAACTGGTTACACCACGTGTTTGAATTCTTGGTCGTCTGGACTACAAAGAGATTGAGATACATCATGTGTCAAGACATTCTTGATGGTCTGGGACAATACGATTGTCGATATACATTATAGGGATTGACATCCCTAATGAGAAGCTGTGTATGTCTCCAGCAGACACTACCTCCTGCACATTTTGATATGAGATGTATATACTAGTGCCTATATAATGCCTACGGCATGTGGATCCAGTGAGAAATACTGAACTGCAAAGGAGAACTGGAGTTATTCGGGAGATGGCTGAATGGGTTGAACAGAGAGTGTTGCTATGGTTTGGGCATATGGAGAGAATGGATGAAGAGTGACTGGTGAAAAAGATAACTGGATAGGATGCGAGAGGGGTAAGGCTGACAGGAAGACCATGAATAGGATGGATGGACAGTGTGAAGAGAGCGTAGGATGCGAGAGGGTTGTCTGTAGAGCAAGGAAGGGTGGCTGTGCGTGATAGAGATGACAGTAGAGAAATTATGAATGAAAAAATGTGACATGGCCCTGAGGGGATATTCTCCCACATTTTGTCTAATCAGCTGATCAAGTCACATACGGATAAGGGGGTGGGTCCATTATGAAGTGGCAGGGATAAACCAGCTCTGTTGTCAGGCCTTGCTGTGGATGTCGCTGATTGCACTGGCAGTTAACCTTCGTGCAGTGTGGTGCAGTGAGGATCTGCTCCTTCTCCCTTTGGGGCTAAGGTTCGAGTAAACGTGTGTGTGTGCGTTGGTGAGTAAATTGGAAGTGTGTCGTCCTGTCTCAGCTACGCCTCTTTTTTGGAGGGAAGCAGCCTAAGTATATAGAAAGAAAAAATAGATTATTTATTTTTCTATTATTATTATCATTCGTAGTAGAAGTAGTAGTAGCAGGAGTAGTGGCTGTATGTAGTAGTAGTGGTAGTAGTAGCCTTGGGTTCATCCAAAACGTGAACCCAGTGGACTGCAGCCTGATGCTGCCTCCCTCCTGTAGTCCACCATCCTCCTTTTAGGTGACAGGGAAGGAGATATTGAACGTTTGTATACTCAAACGTTGGAACCACATGGTCGCATTTGTGCCACCATATGCAGGCGTCCCTAGTTGTGAAAGGGTGAAAAGAAGACTGCATCAGACCATTCACAACACCTAAACCTGGATGTATATTCCTTTGGAGGTAGCAAGAACAAATTTTAAAGGGTGTCACTTCTTGAAAACGAAAAGGGGAAACAGGATTATAATGATGTTAATTTTTTTCAGAAAATGAAAAGAAGGAAAAAAAAAACATAAACCAGACTACAAGTGTTCTCCATTCATTTAAAAATCCGTAGCAAATGGACTCGAACTTTTGGAGGTTAAAGTTTGGGGGGAAACTAATCTGAGAAAGTGATTTCCAATGAAGTAGTCTGGGATATAAAATAAATCTGATAGGATGAAGTTCTGCAATATGGCAGCGTGATAGTCATGCTCGCCACCAGATGCCTGTGTAGTATGGAGAAAGGCACAGAGGGGACAAAGTGTACGCAACTTTGAGCATTTGCCATTAACAGTACTGGTAAAATAATGCATGGGAGGCAACATTCCATCTTATTTGTGGGGAAGGTATTTCAATTGCAAATGCTAAGTCATTATGACTCTGTTCTGAATGTTGTCCAGTTGTTTTAGTGCAAACTTTCCACATGCACTCCACAGGGGTGACCAACATTTGAGCTGAGGGCGCTCATGACTGTTCTATATTATTGCTAACTGCTCATTGCCAAAGATGTTATGGATACTGTATAATAATCCAAGCTTCACTGAGGTGATTATAGCAAGTGATTATACATGAGAGGTCCAACTGAGGGTATTCTTAAGTAAAACACCAAGAACTTCAATGCATTTAATCCATGGAAATGGGATCCAGACCCAGATCCACATTAGCCACATAATTAAAATATTCTTTCTTGGTCCATGGCCCACCTTTTCACAAAATTTAATTGAAATGCATTGAATACTTTTGGAGATAGTGTGCGAGATACTCTGTATGCAGATCCAGATCCCGCCCAAAACTTTATTGTTTTCCTTTACCCATGGCCTCCCCTTCCACAAAATTTCATCATAATCCTTTCATAACTTTTTGATCATTCCTGCTAACAGATAGACAAACAAACACACAAACCAGTGTGGGGTAAAACATAATCTCCATGACGAAGGTAATGAATATCATATTATGAAATATCAATGTGCCTCAGATTTTTTGAACTATAGCTCGTTTGCTGTACTCTTACAAAAATCCAAAACCTCTTTCATTGCAGCTGACTGTCAATTGTAGTCAGGTTGGAGGGTCAGCTGACTAGTAACTGAAGATATTCATTCTTGTCTCATAACTGAAACTTATTGAATATCGTGGAAATTTGACTTAATTTTCAATTTGTGGGAAAGCCCCACTTATGGCAAGTGAAAATGTGTAATATAATAATAATGTAGCTGTGTCTGTCAATGTGTGTAGCACAGCCGAAACTCAATAAAGGATTGTGATTAAACTTGGGAGGATAGTTGCATTTAGGTCACATGTGGGCCCATATCAGAATCAGGTCGACTTTTTTTTTTTTTTTTGACGGGGTGTTTTGGGCCTAATACTTGTCCCCATTCGTTATGCAGTACGCAGAATGCGTCGAGCGGGGGTTATCCGTTGTCAATGTTGCTATTAGTCGGTTTCAACAAGCAGTGGTTGCAGTTGGAAAAGAGCCCTCATTTGAATAGTCAAATATTGCACAAAATCTTGTTTTGCTCAACAGTATTTATATCACTGGTATCGATATGTGCGCAATGGTGCAAAAACTATTGCAGGCAGATGTATAGTTTTTGATTCACTCATCTGTAGTTACTGAAGCAACTCCTGGCGGGTGGGTAGAAAACATGAACCACCGAAAATTTTTCAACTTTAACAATAATGATGCTACAAATTAAAACATAAGAAATAATTAGGCTCCACTGGCACCGAAGCTCTGTTGTGCATTTGGCAGTGTAAACAGATTCCTCATACATTCAGCCATTCTACTGTAATACCGAGATGACAAACCTGAAACCCCTTCACAAGAACAAGTGCACAGAGACCAGATTGGATCATGAAGCACTCCTGATGATTACAGAAATTTTAACTCCCTTGCTCTTCCCAACAACAGACGATTATGTGCATCATAAAGAGTGACCTTTTGTCATCCATTGGTTAAAAAAAAAAAAAACAATCTCAAGTAGCTCTTTAAGAAAAACAGAAACTTTCCTTGTCTATTTTTGCCAGCATCAGACAATTTGATATAAATTAGAATTGGTATCTTGTCTAAGAACAAAATGAAAGTTGTTATTGTTGCTGTTATAGTTGGTGTTGTGGTGATGGTGGTTGTGGCGGTTGTGATGGTACCAAGATCATCTGGATGTGAACCTGGTGAACTGCAGGCTGGGTTGCCCTCCCCCGGCAGTCCTCCATCCTCCTTTTGGGGACAGGGAGGGAAATGTGGAATGTATGTTGATGCCATCCTGTGAAAGTGTCCCCCTCCAGCTATATAGAAGCGATTACTGCATAGAACTGGAGCCCCTGGAGGGTTCTCCCCCCCCCCGACACCCATTTTGACAATAGCATCTGACCCCTCCTTCATTGGATAGGATTTTGCCAAATTAACAGAGGGTCAGCTCATTATAATGGATGACGTATTTTTGTTGTTAACCAGACTACCGGCAGATGATTTAATTCAGTTTAGGAAGTATCTCAGGCAGCAAAATGGGTTAATTACAACAACAGCAACAACAGTAACAACAACAACAACAACAACAACTACTACTACTACTACTACTACTACTTCTTATAATAATACATATATACATCATCTAATCCTGTGTTGCCTCACGAGGAGCGTAATAATAATAACAATAATAATAATAATAATAATAATAATAATAATAATAAAACTAATAATAATAATAATAATAATAATAATAATAATAATAAAGAAGAAGAAGAAGAAGAACTATTAGTTATTTTGGATGATGGATGATTGGTGGTGGTGGTGGTGTGGTGGTTTTTATTATTATCATTATTTTCATCATAATATCTAAAGTGCTCAGTAGGTGATATCTGCCCATTTCAGTTAAAAAAAAATCCTAGGGTAAAATTAAATCATATGGTGATGGCAAGAATACAGTGTAAAAAATGAAGTCACTGTATTAAAAGTGGTTGACACTTTCAGTAAGACGATGCGTCTTCGAAGTGTCCTCCCCCTTCCTTTAGAAACCCCCCTAGTCTACCATGACAAGGAGGGTGCATTGCCATTGTTGCAGAGGCTCCTCCTTTTGATATGGTAATGCCCACATGCAGAGTCCATTATGCAGTTTATTTTTAATTGTAAACACCTTGCACCTCCTTGTAGCATGATACACCGTCAAACTTTGAGTGTGTGTGTGTGTGTGTGTGTGTGTGTGTGTGTACCCATACGGGTAACAATTATAGCACTTACGCCTGACTGTATTAATCACTCACCATATATTATATATTTTTTGAAGGATTAGGTACAGTCCTCATGAGGGTATGTTAGGAATGCGATTAAATTGTATAAAAAAAGAAACAGGTACCAGTCACCAAAAGCCCGCAAGATTGTTCCCTCAAAGAAAAAATGAAAACAAGTCAATTGGTGCTAGGCACAGACCTTGCCCGACAGCAGTTATTTTATTGCTGTTAAATAGTGAATCAGTACTGCCATTTAATATCAAAGAACAGTTTAAGACAAAGGTAATGGCGCAAATGAAGTGGAACTTTTTTTCTGTCAATTAACTCAAGGTCATGGTGCCAAATGAAAGCCCATATGGGACTTCTTCTATGATGACATTAATAAATATCTCACTCTTTTTAACCAGTTTCGAGTTACAGCCCCCTGAATATCCGTGACCTTGAGTTTGACCTTTCAAGGTCACTCAAGGTCAAAGGTCTTGGTGCCAAATGAAAGCCCATATAGGAGTTTCTGTAAGCTGATAATAGTAAATATCTCTATCTTAAACCGGTTTCAACTTATAGCCCTCTAGAAATTCGTGGCCTTGATTTTCACTTTTCAAGATCACTCGATTACCTTAAAAACCTAATCACTTCCATTTGGCACCAGAACTCACATATCCTGAAAGCTCATATAATTTCATTCAGCCATTTTTCTGTATTGTTGCCAACAATCGAAGAAACAAACAACAAATGACCAAAAACAGTACCTCACCAGACTCCGTTTCGGACAAGATAATAAGAGGGAGTCAAATTCAAGATCTGTTCACTTTGAGATGCATGGACACACTGCGTTTGAAAGACTGGAGCTTTTATACAGTGGGAAATACAGGCAGAGGAAGACATCTCCAGAGTTAACCTTTTGCAAACATGAAGGACTGGGAGTTACTGTTAATTCTTGCATTAGAAAATTGCATACAATAAGGATGTGAGTTTGTTGCTAGAAGAGTGCCACACAATGAAAGCAGTCAGTTCAGATGAGCAAAGTGGTAGACCCCAATGCGAACAAAGTTTTAGGCAGGATGAGACTGAAAAACGATAACAGCCAGTCCCGTATTACCCCTTTAGAGGTGTGGGAATCCAATGCGAGGGACAAACACATTTAAGGACAGTTGCTGAACCTTCTCCCCTGGATGGCATTACATGATAAAAGATCCCAACTCACCATTTAACAAAGTCGACTCCTGCGCCAGGATATCGTCTACCACCATAGTAAAGTGTAGGTGGCCAGCCTAATTCTCTAGGTAACCTTACAAGAGTGAGAAAACATCCATTCACCAAAAGGCACTTGATCCTAAGCTAGGCCATCACTCCGACTGCGGCGTTTTAACCACTAGACCACCAACGATAAGTGTATACTCTGCATATCGCTCGCCAACTTAGTATTAAACTTCATCCGGTCTGATTCTGTTGTTATTTGTTGAGGCTGAGGCAGACTGAATGCAAAGTGTTATAGTCAAATGCAAATTAAGGTAACGAAGGTCTACTCGAAGTACATTTTAAGGAAAGGAGGAAAGGCAAGGAAAAGGGTAAGTAAGGGTGAGAGTAAGTTCCGATGGTGGCAAATCACGGTATTGTTAAAAGATATATATATATATATATATATATATATATATATATATATATATATATATATATATATATATATATATATATATATAAGCAGGGGTACGTTGCGTTCCCCCTCCCCCTCCTTAATTATTCTCCTCCTCCTGTCCCTTCCCCCCCCTGTCTCTCTCTCTCTCTCTCTCTCTCTTGTTCCCTCTCTTTATTTATCTGACTCTTACTGCTCTGCCCTACTCCCCCAAACCATCGGTCGTTTTGGTCTTAAAACCTCCCTTGGGTCATAAGACAAATAAGACTAACACTCCAATCCTATTTGTTCTCGTTCAATCCATGTACAGTCAGGGAAAGTTCCGCATTACCCACCGTTCGGAGCACTGGTGGTCGACGAATAGTCACGAAGCAGCAGCCAGACCACACATATCTGGTAACTGTGAGTGGGAGGTAGGGTGCCGGGGGTGGGAGGGTTTGGAGAATCGCTCACGTCACAATGACAATAGCTAATGATAATGCGTCCGACATACGAGTATTCTCAGAAAGCAAAAGCGTATGTTGTTTGAATGGTATCACACTGTTTTCTGAGTCCGTCTACAATACTGCACATATGATTACTGTCAAAGGTATGCTTCTTAGCCTTCTTTTTGTAATATTCGATAGGAATGAGTTACAGAGACTAATCTTATAATCAGGTCTTCCCATGTCATTTTGTCAATAAGAAAACGAAAAGTCTGTTAATCCCTCATATAGATTTTTTATAATATTATTATTTATACACACTACCCTAGACTCTAAGTTCAAGATGAATAATTACCAGAATAACACTGGAAATGTATGCAAGCTGATGTTTATATTGGGATGACAAAGAATAAATAATTAAAATTTATAAATATATATATATATATATATATATATATATATATATATATATATATATATATATATATATATATAGTGGCTTTGGTTTCGAGTCAACACAAAATATATGTTATGCCATTACTAATATCCCCTAAGGAAACGTCTCATGTTAAAGTCGAGAAGGAATGAAAGCATTCAAACCTCTGTCCGAGCCCAGCAAACTTCAATAACTTTCCTGACAACTCTAACTCTACAGACATCAACGTAATATTTTAAATAAAATCCTAGCATCAGATTACCATCTATCCTTACAAAATTAACTCAAACACACCATTCAAGTCATACATTGCAGACTTACACGTGATTCTCAACCTATCACCAAACCCACCTCTGTCACCAATCCCCCGCCTCCCCCTCCTTCACATTCACAGTTACCAGGTTCATGAGGTGTGGCTGCTGCTTCACATTCACCAGTCTCACACCAGTGCTTCGTGAGGTGGGTAATGCGGAACTTTCCCTGATTGTACCTCTCATGCTTTGAAAAGGGATTATAAAAGGTCCAGGAACTTTCCATTTCAGCTTTCACAGAATAACGCAAGATTTATGTGTACGTTTACTATCACCAGTGACCTAAAATAGCTTCCGACTGGTGACCTCAAATGACCTCGGAGTCAACCTTACATAGCCTATGTCCGAACGGGAGGTCATGTGAGTCTCCATGCCAAAAATTGGGCTGCAGGGGTACCCGGCGTTGCCCGAGCCAAAAAGGCGAATACTCAAACGGTGACCTCAAATGACCCAGATCTGAATTTTGACCCCCTAAAACTTTCCTTGGTTCATAAGGATTTCAAATATGTAGGTTAAGGCCAGGTAAAATGAAAATTGAGGGAGTAGTTCACGAACAGACTGACAGACAGGTAAAAATTGCCCTTTATATATATATATATATATATATATATATATATATATATATATATATATAATATGTATATATTTATAATTATATATATATAATAACATAAGCAACGTTGGGTCTGGTTAGTACTTGGATGGGTGACCACCTGGGAACACCAGAGGCTGTTGGCATCCCTACGTGTCAAGTGGGGTTGGTGGAGGATTAGTGCCCCTCCCTGTAAAACAATTAACTCTAAGCCCTTGGCCACCCCGTCTGGGATACATGGCGTCTGGCAATGAATGAATGAATATATATATTATATAATTATATATATATATTTATAATTATATAATTATATATATAATTATATATATATTTATAATTATATATAATTATATATATATTTATAATTATGTTTATAATTATATATATTTATAATTATATCTATCTATCTATCTATATATATATATATCTATCTATCTATCTATCTATATATATATATATATATATATATATATATATATATATATATACACACACACACACACACACACACACACAAGGTGCTACCCAAAACTTCCAGTAATCTGAACAGAGGGAGCCCACCGTTTGCAGCTTTACCTTTTGCCAGTAGTAGGAGTCAGCGCACGCCTTATGCGTCAGTGTGGCCCCAGCAGTGTTTGTGAGTGGACATATTGTTGATCTTAGCTTACTATTGTAACGTGGTGTGTAGGCGGTTTGGTGGTTTTGCAATGGCAGACCAATTGCGCTGAAGTGACAAGTTGATGTTGATCGTTTTCTTTGATATCCAAGGGATTGTTCACAAAGAATTCGTCCCACCCGGTCAGTCTGTCATCAGAGAGCTTTACTGTGAAGTACTGCAGCGTATGAGGGAGAACATACGCCGCTAACGTCCAGAACAGTGGATCAAAAGGGACTGGGTCCTGCATTATGACAACGCCCCCGCCCACACATCAATTGTTGTCCTGCAATTACAGGCTTCACGAAACCTGTTTCAGCGGTCTGTCACCAGGTGGTCTAGCGCCGCCCAGCCTCGATTAAATATTTTTGCGAGGTTTTAAAGACTTGTGAAATTGTACCTAATACTAAATTTATAATAATACTACTATTTATAGGAATATTTTTTTCCTATTCAATCAAGCGCATATATATATATATATATATATATATATATATATATATATATATATATATATATATATATATATATATACCTGCAAAGAAAGATTAACCAGGCTTTCAGAGAATCTTAGCTTGGGGACCAAAATAGTGTACTGTCTGTTTACATATAACTGAATAAATCGTGTGCAGTTAGTAAAGGATTACCTTCAGGACTTTTGATGTGTGTGTTTTAGCATGCTTTAAAGTAGTAAGCAGTTCCACTGAAAATAATGTACTGAACGATTGCTTAGTTGGTAAGTCAGCCATATTAATCCAAACATACGGCAGTGCGGTATGACACTTTAATCATAACATAGTACAAGGAGTTGAAGTTTAAACTTACTAAACTGTGCAGTGGAGCCAGGGAAACATTTAAAAGAATTATTTGTGTTAGACTTTGGTTACTAAGATGACCGAGATGTCCAACAGGTCCGTATTGTCAGGAAAAGTCATACGTCAAGCAGGGCAGCATATCGAAGGTGTTGCTAAATATGTGGCTACACATCTATTTTCTTTTGTGGATACTAACGAATGACAAGTATTATAATCACTGTTATCTTGTTTTATGGATGGTTCTAGTAAAACTGCCTAGGTTTTGTGTCTGTGTTATGCTAACAGAGATGAGTACACTGACGAAAGCGGAGTTTACAAAATGACACTAATAATACATTATATATAATCAAAGGGTTCCCATATTGCAATTTCTTTGTAGCATGTCATGCCATCTGGGTAATTTGATGAGTAAAATGTGTTTTGAGGTGTTTTACTTTGTGTCAAAATTAAAAAGAAATTAAGCACTGGCTGCTTTTACAGAGCCTACCCCGCATCAGAGCTGGGCGACGGAAGCGACCCTAGTGGCAGATTTCTGAAGCAGGATCTGGTGAAGTCTCTAATTCCTGGCTTCCACTAACACGGTAGGCATTCCCCATCCATCCTATTCGCCTGACCTTACCCCATGTGAGTTTTTCCTGTTTCCCAAGCTGAATTTTCGACTGAAAGGGCGTCGATGTCACTCGATTGAGGAGATCCAGACAGAAATGCAGGAGGCGCAAAAAACTATCATCCCCGATGCCTTCCAGGGATGCATCGATTCATGGACACAACGCTGGGACCACTGTATTCAAGCCCAAGGTGACTACTTCGAAGGTGACAGTGAGAACTAGGAGGTAAGGTAACTTATATTCCTACAATATTCAAATTACTGTAACTTTTGGGTAACACCTCGTGTGTGTGTGTATATATATATATATATATAGATATATATATATATATATATATATATATATATATATATTATATATAGATAGATAGATAGATAGATATAGATAGATATAGATAGATAGATATAATGAATAGAGAGAGAGAGAGAGAGAGAGAGAGAGATAAAATGAATATATATATATATATATATATATATATATATATATATATATATATATATATATACAGTATATATATATATATATATATATATATATATATATATATATATATATATATATATATATATATATATATATATATATATATATATATATATATATATATATATATCACCCTGACCTTTCCCACCCTAAGGCAGGGTGAGGAGTAGCAACATCGAGACAGCCGAAATTTGCTCAGTCCAATGGGCCATGCCTCCATTCACTCACCATTGAAGGTCTTGGAATCCTGGCTGTATCTGATATGCCAGAAAAATTCATCACGTTCTGTAGCTTCGAATTAACGTATCCGGTAGAGTCAATCCGGATGCTGTCACGTTAAAAAGGGGTGCGAAATCCCTGTTCATGCACTCGTCTCAGTATTCATCCAGCCAGCTCCATCTCTTGTCAGTCCCCTAGCCTCACCGACTTCCAAGCCTCTCTTCCTCACACACTCATCCATCATAACGCTTTGCATTCTCCTTGACCTACCTTGCCTCATCACTTCTTCAAATTCACTCAAATATACCTTTTTCACCACTCTACTGTTATCCACTCTCCCCACATGACCATACCATCTCAGTACACTCTCTTCGATTCTGGTGTCCACAGACTTCCTCAATCCACATCTTTCACAAATCACATTATTTTGTGTCCTATCCACTCTCTGTACCCCACATACATTCCTCAGCATTCCCATCTCCACTGCTCTCATTCTTAACTTTTCATTTTCATGCCACACCATAGTCTCACACCCATATGTTAAAGTTGGCACTAACACTCCTTCATGTAAGCCTCATTAGCTGCAATACTCAAACCTCATTCTTATCAAGGTCTTCATTGCACCAGCTACTATTCTCCCTTGGGTCACTCTACTTTCCACATCATTTGCACATTTTCCTCTGTTTTCTATCACTGTACCCAGGTATTTGAACTCTCACACCAATTCCAGTCTCTCTCCATTCACTGTAATATCACACTGGGAGTCAACTTCTCATACTATAATCATCACTTTACTCTTTTCTACATTAACTCTGGATCTGTCTCCCTCTGTCTGTATTTCCTACTTCCTATGATCTCCAGTCTTTCAAACGCAGTGTGTCCAGGCATCTCGAAATTAATGGATCTTGAATTTGGCACTCCTTTGTATTGTTTTTGTTTTTTTCTTGGAAGGAGCGTTCGTGAGGGCTCGGCCTTTGGTTCCTTCTTCCTCGCATAAAAAAAAAAAAAAAACTCTCAGGGCACGACGCTAACAGACATCAGCAAAACTCTGCACTAGTCGTCCAAGTTCTTGTTTGCATTTACAAGTAGTACTGCATGATCAGCATACAATAAATTTGATATATTCCATCCATCACCATTCATTATTGTACCGGCACCATCCCCCTTTCCATTACTCTCGTTTATACTTCTCTCATCACTCCATCCGTAGGCTATATATACTGAACAACCATGGGGACATTACACAACCTTGTCGCACCCCTATACCGATCATGAACCATTCACGTAGATGCCCATTTACCCCTACACATGATTCACTACCATCATAAAAAACTCATGACGGCACCTAGCAGCTTACCATCTACACCGCACATGCGCAAAACCTTCCACAATCTTTCTCTATCTACTTTGTTGTATGCTTTTACAAGATCCATCAATGTCATAAACACGTCATAGTCTTTCTGACAAGCCTTCTCCACTATGTGTCTCACTGCAAATAATTGATCCACACATCCTCTGCCACTCCTAAGGCAACCAAGTTCATCACTCACCATGACTTCTGATATCTCTCTTACTTTCTCTAAATAATTCTTCCATACACCTTCCCTAGCACCCTCAATAAACTTATGCCATGATAATTCTTGCACTCACTTCGCTCAGCTTTATTTTTGTAGAGGGGTACAATCACAGCCTTTTTCCTCCCTACTGCCATAGTTTCACTCATCCATGCCTACCTTCAAAAAGCACTTCATTCCGCTTTGTCCACTACACTTAATCATCTCTGCGTACACCTCAACAATTCCAGCTCCTTTCCCATTTTTCAGCCATTTCACAGCGTCCTTCTACCTGTGCGAGTGTCACGTTTACTGGCACAGCATTCATTCTCTGCACACCCTCAAAACCAATTATATTTACAGCCTCTCTGCTCTCTTTATTCACATTCATCAGGCTTTCACAAAATTCTTTCTATGTGGCCCTTACTTCATCCCCGTGGGTTAATAATCTACCACTTACATCCTTCACAAATCTTTCTACTTTCACTTCTGCATTTCAGCACCTCTTTCCAGAATAACTTCCTATTTTCAGAGTAATTTGTATTCATTTTTCTTTCTAGATCATCATTTGCTACCTTGTTTTTCCTCTTCACTAGTCTCTTTATGTGCTTCTTGCTCCCAGTATATTCATTTCTTTTATCAAATGAACCCCTGTCCTGTAATCATTCTAGCCACTTTTTCCTCTTTTTCTCCACTGCTCTCTAAACCTCTTCATCCCACCATGCCGTGCCTTTCTTCTTTGTTGTTATTCTTGCCACACCTCACAGCTCTTTAGCATTCCTAACTAAGCAGTCCCTATATTCATTCCACAAGCTGATCAGATCCATTTCATTCCAATTCATTGATTCTAACACCTCCGCAACTTTGGTTCTGTATTTATCTGACATTTCTTTCATCCTCAGATTCTCGGTTTTATGTACTTCTCCCTGACTGCTCCTCTCTCTCCTGGTTCACCTCACTTCGCTCAGCTTGATCTTGCGTACCACAATCATATGATCTGACAGACCTCCACATCGTCCTCTCGCGGCCCTTGTATCAGCAACCGTTTCCAGCACCAACCTCTCTACGAGCACATAATCAATCAGGCTTCTTTCAACACCAAAGCCGTTCCTCGTATACCATATGTGCATCTTTGTGTTTGAAGTGCGAGCTACAAATGTACAGTCGTGGTCATAAATAATCACCTATTCTCCAGTACCTCGTGCCTTAGGGTGGTTTCTTTATGCGTGGCATGTCACAGTGGAGTAAGGGAGGCTGAGAGGGACGGGCCAGAGAGAGAAGGGAAAGCTGGTGGGGGACGAGTGATGGTGCGAGGGAAAGGAAGGAGGGGAGGGAAGGGAGGTAGAGGGAGAATGAAATGCGCAGTGGTGGTCACAAAATTTATTTTCTTTTATTCAGGGCATGATATAAAGGAGCTAATATTCGGTAGATAATGCTGCAGTACAACTTGTATTACGGCATCAGATAACAAGCTTTAGATAGCTGGTGATATCAAGGGCTGGCTCGTGAAAGAAATCTACTGACGTAACAGATCAAACATTAGTGCGGAGCCAGGTATTTGTGTTTATCAGTGAATTTTGACTTCTGACGCAGAATGGAATCTGGATGGCTTTGACTTCCGTAATGTTTAAATAAGAAACGTCATCTACCATTACATGTAATTAAATTTTGGAACAAAATATCGTATACAACCTTTGACAGGCTGTGTCCACAGTAAATATGATCATCCTCTTTCTATATACTCCCCCTATACAGTCACCATCATATCAGGTATTTTATGGCACCTCTGTATGAATAGCCTATTTACAATAAATGTGCATAAAAGGTAAATAAAATAGATGTTTGTGCATATGGGTGGATATAAGAATGATATCTCTCATAGTCTGTTAGAAAGAAAATGAAACAAAATCCTACTCAGACTCCCAGAATATATCTATGTCAATGTTTACCGACACTGGTCAAGCCAAAGCAACCAGGAAAGCCTTAGGAAGTACTCCAGTGGCCTCCTGCCACAATAACCTCTTGTAGCTCTCGCCGTACCGAGGAAACAATGATGTTGATGGTTTGCTGGTTTCCTCTGAAAAGCTCCCACTCGTCCTTGGTGTGCTGGAGGAGGAGGGCCCGTGTCCTCTTGTTTTCTGGCTCCCACGCGTTGAATATCTGGGCCCACACAATCTCCATGGACCTACACTAATGTTTGAGCTGCACGTCAGTATATTTCTCTCACGAGCCAGCCCTTGATATCACCACCTATCTAAAGCTTGTTATCTGATGCCGATATACAAGGTGTAATGCAGCATAATCTGCCGAATATTAGCTCCTGTATATCATGCCCAGAATGAAAGAAAATAGACAAATAATGTGACCACCACCTCGCACATCATTCTCCCTCTCCTACCTACCCTCTCTCCCCTCCCTCACTCCACCGCCCGCATCAACACTCGTCCATCCACGCACCTTCCCTTCTCTGGCCCCTCCCTCTCAGCCCCTCTTTCTCCAGTGCAACGTGCCGCGCGTAAAGGAGCCAGCCTGAGGCACTGGGTACCGGAGGATAGGTGATTATTAATGACCACGACTGTACAACCTCCTTTCATGACTCACACACACACACACACACACACACACACACACACACATATATATATATATATATATATATATATATATATATATATATATATATATATATATATATATATATATATATATATATATATATATATATTGTTACGGAACAGAGAGAGATAATGAACACTTCAAATGAGAGTACTAAAATCACTACTGTCCTGCAAAGTTCCAGGTTCAAAACAAAAGACTTAGGAAAAATTACAAGTTAAAGTATAATGCTCAAACTAACAACTAAACATTCAGGACTCATAAGGATAATGTAATGGCAAAACAGGTTACATATATGGTTAACTTCAATAGCCTCTATTAACACTAATTTAGCAAGAGCAAATTTATCTAAGTCAGCCCTGATAAAATGAGAAAACCGGATAATGCTCAGTTAAAGCAAAAAATAATATTATTACAGATACAAAATATTACTAATACTGGCTGACAGTAAAAACTTTACCAGGCTTACGAATCAATGCCTTATGCTATACAGTACAAGAAAAATGGTAATAACACTTATACTCAAATTATACAGCAGGTAGATGGCTGGAGACTTCCTGAGCACTCACAAAAATAATAATATACCATACAGGTGAGGACAGAGATGTGAACAGAATGAGGTGTAGATCTAAGTGGCAACTAATGCAGAGACTGAGCTCATTATATAGGGGGCCGGCAGAGCTTGATTCAACTTGTAAGAAGGACGCGCAAATGAAGGCATAGAGGACGAAGAGTTGACACTCCTGCTCTGAACAACAGAAAGAACGACTTACTCTACTATCAGGGGGAGAAGGGGGGAGTGAGGTAGAACACGCAAGCCTGGTCACTATGGAAGCCACGTAGCGAATCGTGATCAAACATGCAGCATACTGTACATTAGAATTATACAAAGGATGATGAAATCATAGGCTATGTAACACCTCCCCACAAAGAAAAAGAAATTTACAAAGGAAATTTCTTATTACTCTAAAACAATCTGTCTAAAGTCTAGATAAGCAATCTGCAATAACATTTTCTTTCCCCTTGACATGTTGTATGTCTAATGAATACTCCTGAAGAAGTAGACTCCATCTTGTCAATCTCTGATTTTTATCTTTAAACTTACTAAGGAATTTCAGTGGGTTATGATCGGTATAAATAATTATGGGGTCAAAACCAGAACACAAATAAAATGAAAAATGCTGTAAACCCAAAATCAAGGCCAAAAGCCCTTTCTCAATAGTCGAGTAGTTCTTTTGAGGTGGAGTGAACTTCTTACTGTAATAAGATACAAAGTGTTCAATACCCTGATCATCCTCTTGCAGCAAAACAGCCCCAGCTCCTGTATCACTTGCATCAACAGCCATCTTCAAAGGCTTAGCAAAATTTGGAGTAGCGAGCACTGGCTGACTTAATAGGATAGTTTTAAGTTTACTGAAAGAGGATTCACAGTTATCAGTCCAGACAAATTTAACTCCCTTTTTCAGTAGGTCTGTAAGTGGTGATACAAGAATAGAAAAGTTAAGAACAAATCTCCTGTAATAACCAACCATTCCCAAAAATCTTTGTAGCTCTTTCCTACTTTTAGGTCTGGGAAGATCACTTATAACCTGAACCTTAGCTCCTGGTGGTGCAACGTGTCCATCACCAATTACGTACCCAAGGTACTGAACTTTAGCTTGACCAAACTCACACTTTGATAAATTAGCTTCAAGATTAGCCTGAACCAAACGCTCAAGAAATTTACTGACATGGCATAGCTGATCTTTCCAGTTGTCACTAAAGATTAATACATCATCAATATAAACAACACACCCTGCCAAACCCTCTGTTACAACATTCATGAGCTTCTGAAAAGTGGCTGGTGCATTCTTCATACCATATGGCATTACAGAACATGCAAAAGTCTTTCCTAGTGTTACAAAACATGAGAGCTCCCTAGCACGTTCAGTCATAGGTACTTGTGTACCTAGCCTTTCCGATCTTGTCTATGCAATCTTCCACACGAGGGAGAGGGTAAGTGTCTGTTTTGGTTATCTGATTAACACGTCTGTAGTCGATGCAAAGCCGCTGTGACCCACCTGGCTTAGGGACTAGAGTGACAGGAGAACTCCACTCGCTCTGACAGGGCTCAATCATCTTGTGGTCCAACAGGTAGCCAAGCTCCTTCTGGATGAGAGGAACTTTCACTGGGTTCACACGGTAAGGAGGCAGTTTAATTGGCTTTGCGTCTCCAACATCAACATCATGCATCAACACAGTGGTTCTTCCTGGAGTGTCACGGAACACTTGCGGGTACTCCTGCAGTAATGCCGAAAACTCCTGCCTTTCCTCGGGAGCTAGATGAGAAAGCTTAGTCTGGAGATCATTCATGATATCAGGATTCTTCCCCAAACTATCACTCAGGCTCATACTGCATGGGAGAGCTTCACTTGCAGACTCGGGTGGAACAGCTACAGTGCAGACTGGGTTATTTTCATTCCATCTATGATATAACTTTAGCATGTTGATGTGACAAAGTTGCTTGTTCTTTCTACGATCTGGTGTGGCGATGACATAGTTGACATCACTGAGTTTCTTCTCCACGAAATAAGGACCACTAAACTTGGCTTGAAGAGGTTGCCCATGCACCGGTAGCAGAATCAAAACCTGATCTCCTGGCTGAAAGTGGTGTAACCTGGACTTCTTATCATACCAAGTCTTCACCATCTATTGAGCAGCTCCTAAATTCTCTCTTGTCAGCTGTAAAGCAGTGGACAGCCGTTCTTTGAACTTCATCACATACTCCAGCAAGTTGACGTCATCTTCCTCCGACAGCCAGCATTCCTTGAGTAGCTTAAGGGGTCCTCTTACTTCATGGCCAAACAGTAGTTCAAAGGGTGAAAAGCCCAGTGATTCATTTGGAGATTCTCGTGCGGCAAATACAACGAATGGAAGACCTTTATCCCAGTCTTTCTGATGTTCCAAACAGCATTTCCTGAGCATCGATTTGAGTGTTTGATGATATCTCTCCAATGCTCCTTGGGTCTGGGGATGGTAAGCTGAAGACGTGATCTGGGTGATGCCCAACTCTTTCAGAGACTGCTTGAAAACATTTGACATGAAATTACTTCCCCGGTCTGACTGTACCTCCTTGGGTAGACCAAACTTGGTGAAGAACCCTAGCATTTCCTTAACCACGTTCTTTGCTGAGATATTTCTAAGTGGAATGGCTTCAGGATAATGAGTAGCCATATCAATCAGGGTCAACACATAAGAAAATCCTGAAGAAGTCTTAGGAAGAGGGCCCACAATATCCACCAACACACGGGTAAATGGCGCCTCAAAAGGAGGAATGGGAACTAGAGGTGAAACCTTTTCGGTCTGATTACACATCCCCACAACTTGACAGGTGTGACAAGACTTACAATACCAGGAAACATCTCTGAAGATACCTGGCCAGTAGAAGTGTTTCAAAATGCGTGCCACAGTCTTCCTCACTCCAAGGTGTCCTGCCAAACTGGAATCATGAGCCACTCTAATGATATCCTGCCTACAAACACAAGGGATGACAACTTGATGTACAACCTTCCATTCACAGTCGGCTGATGATGTTGGGGGTCTCCACGTTCTCATAAGTACTCCTGACTTTACATAATAACAAGTAGAAGCACCAGCTGACTCTTCCTCACTGCAAGCAGAGTTAGCTAGACCTTTCAACTCAGGGTCAGCAACCTGCAACTCAACCAACTCTTGACGAGACAAATTATCAACACTATGGGGTACTGCCTCATCTGGTGAGTGGTCCAAATTAGCAAGAAAAGTGTCAGTTAGGATAACATCATCATCATCATTATCCTCTAAGTCACCAGTAACTTTAGACTTAGCCCTAGTGACAGCACATGCAGAGAACACATCAGGGACATCACAATCCTGGGTCGCAGTCACTGGTTCACTAGACAACTGAGGAGCTGGACACACTTGACTTCCACCAATATCATTTCCAAGTAAGAAAGTTACACCTGACATTGGGAGTGTCTCAACCAACCCAACCATAACGGAACCATTAACAAAACCAGGCTCTAAATTCACTCTGCACAGAGGGACAGAGAAGTAATTATTCCCTACACCTTGTAAGATTGCAGTTTCATCAGAGGAATTAACATTAGAGCCTAGAACACGGGTCAGCATAAGGGATTGGCAGGCACCTGTATCACGATATATTTTAACTGATTTCCTGTCATTACTGTCCAGAGGACTGACAAAACCATCAGACAGGAAATTAGCATATGAACTCTTGAGAGTGTCACCCACGTTACTGCTCAAAAGAGGAGCTTCATCATGAGAATTTAATTTACCCCTCAAAGCAGGTTCAGTTAACTCAGTTAAAGAATTCTGGGAACTCTCAAGGGTGGACACTAGACCAATTGACTGAATATTTAAAGATCCATTTTGTTCACATCACGCTGTCTCCTGAAACATTTCTCCGTAGTATGACCAAGCTTACTACAATAAGTACATTTACTTTTCTGAAATCTAGAGGTGGAGCTGGTATTTACTTCCTGAGAAACATCATCTTTATTCTCTTTCCTGTTACCTGCACTCTGAGTAGAGGCAACGTACTTACTCTCAGCTTCCTTTTTTTTTTTAGAATATCTATTGTGAGTGAGAACATATTCATCAGATAAAACTGCAGCATCAGACAAATTATCTATTCTTTTCTCATCAAGATAGGCTTACATCTTTATTAATACACCTTTTGAAGTCCTCCAGCAAAATCATCTGCTTAAATTTATCAAAATCAGAATTTACATTCTTAGAATTTAACCACTGCTCTAACAGATCTTCTTTGATTTTTGCATACTCAACATGGGATTGCTTATCTTGCTTATAAGTTGTCCAAAATTTTACTGTATAGGCTTCAGGAACATGCTCATAGGCCTTTGGAATCAAGCTCTTAACTACATCATAATTATCAGATCGATCCTGAGGCAAAGATGCATAAGTTACTGAGCTTTACCGGTGAGAACACTCTGAAGGAGTACTGGCCAATACTTTTTGGGCCAATTAAAACCTGTAGCTACCCTCTCAAACACCTGAAAATACTTTGTTAAATCAGATTCATTAAAAGGAGGGACAAGTTTAACATTTTTAGCCACATCAAAATCATCAGAGCTAGATGATCCAGTTCCACCATGTTTCACGCGATACTCATGGTCTGCCTGAATCCTAGCAAGTTCAATTTGTGCCTGAGCCTGTGCCTGTGCCTCCTGAATATGAGCCTGAGACTCAGCCTCCTTACCACTTGCCTGAAACTCAGCCTCCTTAGCACGAGCCTGAAACTCAGCCTCCTTAGCACGAGCCTCCTGCAGGGCTAGCTTCACCAACCCACTTGCTGACACGTAGGGAGCACGTATGGTTTGGATATATGGTTGCCACCCAGCGTTGTAAATGGAACACAGTGACATACTAATACTTCGGTTAGACAATACCAGAGTTCATTATCAGTCTTTCATGAAAGGCATTGATAATGCTGATTATGGAAAGATCACCATTAATTTACTTTCCATTTACAATCTACGTCAAATAATCAGTCAAGGAGTACATAAGCATGCTGTGAAGCCTTTTTTTGAGGAAAGGAATCTGGTGTTATATGATCCATACTTAGAAGCAACACACACACCAGCATCAATAGCAGTTCGTGTACCATTCATAACAAATTATTTTTTTCGCGGTCTGTCAAATATATCCTTTCCTTCTAAATAAGATGACTCATGAGTCACCATCAACACCGAAAGAGAAGTCATCATGGTCTCCAAGAAACAGGACACTGCCATCTTCGCTAGCGAAACAATGATTGAACATAAATGTCGCACAACATTGCATTGATTTCAGTTTTGTATACATCTTCACATTTCGGCCACTTGAGACAGTCCCTTGTGAAATTGCCATAATAATCACGACATCCATCATTATTGCAACATCACATTTGCTTCAGATAAGCTCATTCATTATCAACTCATTCGACATTCACATTTTTTTTTTATTTCACTCAAATTTAAATTTTTGTTGTATTAACCATAATGAGACTTAACAAATTACTCACTGGTCTGGCCAAGATTCGATCCCAGGCCCTTGAGATTCAAATGCGTGCATGATACCGCTAAGCCAAACAGAAAATCTCCGTTTAATTGTTTGGCAAAGTGGGCTTGCATAGACCTTATTACATCAATCTTTTCTCCCCTTGGTGATTAAATGCTGAGCTTCGACCTCACGGTAGCGTAGCACTGGAGGCCACCATTGGTGATGCTGTGGACAACACTGAACAGCTCATCCCCAGGATGTGTGGATTAGGATGCTGCCAGCAATCCAACAACATCATTGCCCTCCAGACCTCGCCTCACATCCCACACCGCTGCCAAACAATGTAATAACCGAAATGAAACAAAAAAATTAATCACTGGTGTGGCAGAGATTCGTTCTCAGGCCGTCGTTCATTGAACGCGCTGCACGCTCCCACTGAACTAAACAGTCCTTTCTCTGGTCGAGGGCAATGTGGGCTTTTATAGAACCCATTACATTGTGATTTGCCCAGACATACCTCCAACCCATACATCAGCAAAAAAACACTATCCTGTTCTCAAACACACACGTAAGTACTTCGAACCATTACCTAAGATTAATTTAAATATGAGTTCACACGTTAAGTTGACTCCACCCAAGTTTGTAACTATGCAACTAATAAGTAAAACATTGCAACCTTGGGAGGAATACAATAGGATTATGTTCAATCCATATTACGTTTACAGCCCAGCTCCAGTCATCTTTGTTATTTTCTCCATCATATTTGCCATATTGCTATTGGCTTTGCAAAGAATGCAAGCTAGGTCTGCAAACTTTCAATCAGTTTTCAAAGGATATGTCTTACAAGCCAGATTATCTGAGTGAATTCTGTAAATATTGTACGGTACATACATATATACAGTATATATATATATATATATATATATATATATATATATATATATATATATATATATATATATATATATATATATATATATATATAACGAAATATGGGGTTACATATCATGTAATATTGCTTTAAATATAAATTTCGCCAATATTTATGTCAAAATCAGACTTTACTGATCTACCAGAAGACCCGCCGACATGTAGTAAAAATACCCCCGCTAATACCAATACACCAGACCTGTATGAGACAGCCCTAGCATGTATTCAATATGGACGGTGGGTGTTAGCGCCGAAGTGGTGACATGTAGAGGTGTATGGTATGTAGGGGGACTGCTGGGCCTTGATAGCAGGCTGTGAAGCCTATGCCCAGAGTCGGACACATTAAAAAAAAAAAAAAATCATTTTCTTTTATGTAACTTTGTCTCATATACGGATAGCAAGTCCATCAGGTATACAGCTGCCTACTGTAGACTTGCCATTGTATTGCAGGTATATATATATATATATATATATATTTATATATATATATATATATATATATATATATATATATATATTTATATATATGCCAGACGCCATAATCCCGTAAGGAGTGGCCATTTCACTTTGAGTTATTTGTTTTACGGGGAGGGGCACTAACCCTTCACCAACCCATTTGCTGACACGTAGGAAGCTCGTATGGTTTGAATATATTGTTACCACCCAGCGTTGTAAATGCTTTCTTGGCTTACAGGAAACCATTTCGTTTGTCACTCAATGTAAAGCCACCTGTAAAGGAAAGAAAGAAATAAGAAGTGACAGGAAAGATGGGAAGAACAGGAAGAGAGGAGGGCAGGCACAGAAAAAGAATGATAAAGGCTAAGGAAGAAGTAGGCACCACTACATCAAGTGAGTGGTTGATGGTCGCCACCACCTTCCACCACATATATATATATATATATATATATATATATATATATATATATATATATATATATATATATATATATATAATATTACAATTATGTTATTACAAAATGTTGCTATGTCCCTGCAATTATGTTACTATATTCAGATTTACAATATTATAACAGATACCATGTATTTACTGCACATTAACCTGATTGTTTCACAAGTAGATAAATTGCAATGTACGATATCTCTATACTGTATAGTGTATACATAGTAATATCAACAGAGATCGTAGGTGCGACAGTTTGACATGACCGAGCGATAAATATGCATTAATGTGTCGTGTAATAATTATAGACATTAGTAAATAATTATCATTGCACAATATGTAGCACTTGCACTCGCAACGTACAGTGTAGATATAAAGATGTACACATTCTCTAGCCACAGTGCATACACTGAATGTATTGCAAACATATTCCAGATGATCGACAATTCCATTATGCAGCAAACAGGTAGGGTAACTGCCGCAAGCAGGTTAGCCCATGTGACGGGAAAATACATTATACACACGCCCACTGAGACCCACTAAGCAGTATATATTCTCAGAAATCGGAGGGCATAGTCAGACAGCCAAAAAGAACGATAGAAGGCAGAAGGAAGCCAAGGAGATTCGATAGAGGAGGAGGTTTTACCGTCACGCTACGCTACTCTATCCAGTACACCACGATATAACTGTGTCACAATAAAGCCCTGTAACCCGGGAGTGTCTATCCCTCACCTACGATATAAGAGAGAGAGAGAGAGGCAAGAGAGATAGAGAAAACACCTAAACCCACAATGAGGTATCCAATGCCTCACGACTCTATATGGACAACTATTCCCCACATGATCCACATTATCTAAACTGGTTTTAACCAATTTAACCTATATACCTGGCTAACTTGATAACTCTTTATCTTTCCTATTGACATCATCGTCATCATCATCACCATCATCATAATAATCCCGATCTCCTTTCCCACCTTAGGGTAGGGTGAGGAGTAGCAACGTCCAGACAACCTAAGTTTGCCCAATTCAATGGGCCACGCTTCCATTCACTGATCATTCAAGCCCACGGAATCCTGGCTCCATCAGATAGCCCCCCCCCCCCGAAAAAAAAAATCACATTCTGTAGCTTTACATATATCTCTCTGATAGAGTCAATCCGAACGCTGCCACGTTAAAAAGGGGTGCCAATTCCCTGATCATGCACTTCGCACAAAATTTATCCAACCAGCTCGGTCTCTTGTCAGTCCTTTAGCCTCACCAACTTTCATACCTCACATCTTCAAACACTCATCCACCATATCCCTCCACCTTCCTCTTGGCCTATCTCGCCTCCTCCCTCCTTCAAATTCGCTCAGATATACCTTTTTCACCGCTCTGTTGTCATCCATTCTCTCCACATGACCAAACAAACTCAGTACACTCTCTCCGATTCTAATGTCCGAAGACTTGCTCACTCCGTATCTTTCACGTATCACATTGTTCCATATCCTATCCACTCTCTCTACTCCACATGCATTTCTCAGCAGTCCCATCTCCACTGCTCTTACTCTTGACTTTTCATTATCATGTCACACCATAGTCTCACATCCGTATATTAACGTTGGTACTACCACTCCTTGTAAGCCTCGTGTAGATGCAGCACTCAAGCCTCTGTTTTTCATCAAGGCCTTCATAGCACCAGCTTCTTTCCTTCCTTGTGTCACTCTACTTTCCACTTCTTTTGCACATCTTCCTCTCTTTTCTATCACTGTACCCAGGTATTTGAACTCTCTCACCAATTACCAGTCCCTCTCCATTCACTGCAACGTCATACTGGGAGTCACCTTCTTTCTCAATAACCATCATTTTATTCTTTTCTACATTTACTCTCATGGCAAGAGGCACACAGACATATACAAAACTCTGCACTAGTCTATTAGACTCTTTTCCGGTATTTACAAGAAGCACTGCATCATTTACGTACACACACACACACACACACACACACACATTCAGATATGTATATATATATATATATATATATACAGTAGGTACCCACAGTACGTGAGTTCAGAGTACACGATCCTCATTGTACGTGAGGACCTATTTTTTTTCCCGAATTTTAGTGTATTTTTTAATAGTACGTGAACTGAACTCGTTGTAGGCGAGACGGCAGCGAAGAGTGGCCCAAATCTGGGGTTTACCCTGAGCACGTGACATTGCTGCCCCAAGAAACGCCAACCACCAGTGATGGAGAGTGGAGACTTGCCGATGATGGAGCTCAGCCGGGTACTGTGTGCCCTAGTTAAATTCCAGGAAGAATTCAAGAACATCGAACACAGTCAGTTGCGAGTGGAGGAAGTGATGACTTCACTTTGAAGGGTTTATGAACGAAGTGAGTGTATTAGCTAGTGAAAGTGTTGAAAGTGCTGGTGACGAAAGTGGTGTGTCAGGTGGTATGGCAGGTGATGCAAGTGCATGCCAGGGTTCCGAGAAAATTCGCCATCAAGTCAATTCATCGTCAGACAATAATTAACTTGTTTCTTCCTCGCTGTAGTCTCCTTTGCATACATATTCTAGCGTTACCTATAGCTGTCATCATTAATGACGGCGAATTGTCTTTTTGTGATGGCAAATTGACTTGATGCTGAATTCTCCCGAAACCCATGCTAGGTCCCTCACCCTGCCTTGGATCCCCTTCTTACCTCCATTAAACCTGTTGTCCTCTTGGGTTAAGGTGCGCAGCCATATTCTTGTTGGTTTAGTTAAGCCATATCCTTGTTGATTTAGTAAAGCCATAATCTTGTTGGTTTATTTTATCTTAGGTAATATGTCTTAGTTTCCCTGTACAGTACAATACTTAGGTCTGAAAGGAGTCTCAAGGGTTGCCAATGAAAGGGGGTGCCGCCCATATGTAATTTTCCTGTAAGTTTATGTACTCAGAGTACGTGAATTCCTAGTATGTGACTTCCTCTGCCGCCCATATACTCGCGTACTGTGGGTACCTACTGTGTGTGTGTGTGTGTGTGTGTGTGTGTGTGTGTGTGTATATATATATATATATATATATATATATATGCACGTAAATGTTTATTTCACATTTTTCCTCCCATATGACAGTTTTATTCAGCTCGGGATAAGCTTGTAGGAGTTAGATACTGGCTTTATTATCCCTACATTATAAGAAGCCTTTCATATTAAAATAATTTGGTAGCAGCAAGAATTTAATATAGTATATCATCAGAGTGAAGGGGTTAAAAATTTGTAAGTGTGAGGTTTATGATGATTAATGACCTTTAATCATTCTTGGTTGTGTTTCCTGAACTTTTGATGATCTCTTAAAAGTATTACACACTGTTAGGCACATAATTAAAACCAATTTTCCTCTGCAGGAGTGAGTATTAACACTGATGCATAGATTCTTCCATTTAGTTTTGGTGGGGTTTTAACTATGCACCTAACAATACTGCCACATCACAACACTTCCATACAGCCAAGCTACAGTACTATACCACCACACTACCACACTGCCAAACCACCACACTGTCACACCACCACACTGCCAAACCATCACGTTACCACATCACCACAACACTACACTGTCACACCACACCACGCAAACACACTATCACACCACCTGACTACAATACCACTACACTGCCACACAGTACAGCATAAAGTGTGTTGTGTGATGACTGGGAACCTGTTGTATATATAAGCTTTATATACTTACCATCAGGGGCGTCATTTGGGGGGGGGGCAGTGAGGGGCGCTTGCCCCCCCCAAGCTTTCTGAGGGGGCCTCCAAATCAACTACAATTAATAAAAAAAATACAAAGTTAACATCATGAAATTAAAAATAATTTGTATTTAGCCTCAGTACGTTTTGAGTGAAATATATCTTGTGTGTGTGTGTGTGTGTGTGTGTGTGTGTGTGTGTGTGTGTGTGTGTGTGTGTGTGTGTAATAATCACAATAATTTATTAGGTATATTAAAGGATGTCAATGTAAATATGTTCCTAGCCCCTTGTTCAGTTAACTTCAGTATCGAGCTGCCTTTTTTATTGCATTCTGGCTATCATTAAAAGTTTTTCTTCATCTTAGGAAGAACGTACCTGTAGGTAGGAGTCTTAAGAGTTCATTTAGATCAGTGGTTCCCAAAGTGGGAGGTGGAATCCAGAGGAACTGTGAAGTACCATGGGACCGTGAGGGAAAAAGGGGACGGTATGGGGGGGGGGGCGGCAGGGTGGTATCAGAACCAAGTAAGCATTTTTTTTTTTTTTTTTTTACAAAATCTATATGACAAATTCTTAGATACAAACACTTATGTGACATGTATGCTTTACAAAAAAATAAAAACAGAATTATACAAGAAAGCAAGGTTTTATTTTATTTTGTGGTTCGACGTTGGAATTAAAAGTTCGAATGTATTCTTTGTATCTTGGTAACATGGTCTGGACAAGATAGGCACCACAAACCAGCGGCCAGCCAAATCAGACAGCAGACACCGTGGGGAGTTCATTCTGTAAGGGCTGATAAAGTACGTATGAACACAGTTCTATCTACCTATCTCTTGCCAGACGCCTTAATCCCGTAAGGAGTGGCCACAAACAAATCCCCTCCATGTCGTCCTGTCCCCCTCCATTTCACTGCCCTGCTCGCAGCTCACACACACCCTCTCTCATATACCTCCACTCCATCCCTCCATCTCATCAATGGCCTCCCCCTCGCTCTCCCCCCCACCTCACTCACACTCCCCTCGTCAGTCTCTCACTCTCCATCTTCTCCACATGACCAAACCACCTCAGTGTATTTCTCCTAATGCTTCCTATCACATCCACATCCACACCACAACGCTCCTTCACTTCCTCATTTGTCAGCCTGTCTCTCCATGTGACTCCACATGCTCCTCTCAAATAACTCATTTCTACTGCTCACACTCTTGACTTCTGTCCCTCCAACAAGGTCCAAGCTTCACTTCCATAGGTTACAGATGGTATCACAATACTGTCATGTAGTAACTTGTCACTTCCATGCTCATTTCCCTGTTTCTTATCACTGCTTTCTAGGAACCAGCAAACTTTCTTCCTTGTTGTACGCTTTCAAGCACTCCACCTGCCAAACTTCCATCCTTACTCATCACATTACCCAAATACTTAAATGCACTCACATTTTCCATTTCCTCCTCATACAACCCCACTCTAAATTCAATGACTTCATCTCTCTCGAAGACCATAACTATACTCTTCCCTACATTCACATTTAGATTCCGCTTCTTACACACTCTCTCAAACTCTTCCACCAAGCCTTGTAGCTCCCCTTCGTCTTCACTTAACACAGTATCATCTGCAAACAACAGTACACGGAGTTTCCAAACACTGCCCCCTCTCACTAGGGCCGCTCCAACATCCACTGCCCTACCTTGTATCTCTTTTATTACCCCCTCCATAAACAGATTGACCAACCATGGAGACATGACACATCCCTGTTTCAATGCAACCTTCAAATAGAAAAATTCACTCAGTTCACCATCCACACGCACTGCAGCCTTAGCACCCTCGTATATACTCTTCATGGCATTCAGCATCTTCCCATCTACTCCATAGATTCTTAATACTTTCCACAATCCTTGTCTATCCACCCTGTCATATGCTTTCTCCAAATCCATGAAGGCCGTACACAACTTCTTTCCCTTTGTCATGAGTTCGCGCGAGCGTATTCATAATTTCATGATATTTTTTTCATCAGTGGGAAAACCACGAATGGTGGAGTTCCCACTGCATATCGCTCAGATCAACCATCCTCGCGTTCACTTGGTTGGGTCGGTTTTCAGAATATTTTTCACTGTTTCATAAGTGATCATCTTTGCGTGCGACATTAGCGCCCTCACTGAGTGATTTATTGTGAGCGTATATCGCTCACTTCCTTTCCGTTGACAGTTGAAGCAAACACGCCGGCCCTCGTCCACTTTCATAATTCGAATTTAGTCAGGACTGGATCGTCGTGAGAGCAGGTTCGTTGTGCCCAGCGTGCAGCAGCGCCGCCGTGTACAGTGAGTTCCTGAAATCTCCACCTAGACGGTGAATCGGCGAAGAGGTTTAGCATATTGCAGTGTCCGTCCTGCACTGGCACGCAGTCTTTCCGCCTAGCCCCATCCACTGACCAGTATTCCCTTTCATTTTCCTAGGTTAAGAGTTTAGCTTTTGAGTGAGGGAGTGAGTGTATTCTTGTTATTTTGAATTCATTTTTGAGATTCATATAACGTAAATTTTTTAAACTATAACCAATAAATTTACAGTTCTTTTCTTTAAGCTTAATGTAGTCAAACTCATGTTTCATTCCTCCACATTTAGCTTATTTTAGTTACCGCTCCTAGTTTGCACAACACTTTGTATTATTCATAATTGGTACAGGCCAGTTCTTTTGTATCAAGCTTAAATCCTTTGTGCCAGCCAGGAGTTAATGCACCAGCAAGAATCTATCTATCTATCTATCTATTGCCAGACGCCTCAATCCCGTTTGGGGTGGCCACAAACAAATCGCCTCCAGGTCGCCCTGTCCCCCGCCATTTCACTGTCCTGCTCCCAACTCACACCCCCCTCTCTCATATACCTCTCCACCCCATCCCTCCATCTCATCCTCGGCCTCCCATTCCCTCCTCCCCCCTCCACCTCACTCACATACACTCTCTTTGTCAGTCTTTCACCCTCCATCCTCTCCACATGGCCAAACCACCTCAGTGTGTTCCTCATAATGCTTCCTATCACATCCACATCCACACCACAACGCTCCTTTATATCCTCATTCGTCAGCCTGTCTCTCCACGTGACTCCACAGGCTCCTCTTAAATAACTCATTTCCACTGCTCTCACTCTTGACTTGTGTCCTTCCAACAATGTCCAAGCTTCACTTCCGTACGTTAGAGTTGGTATCGCAATCCTGTCATGTAGTAACTTTTTCACTTCCATGTTCACTTCCCTGTTTCTTATCACTGCTTTCAAGGAACCAGCAACCTTTCTTCCCTGCTGTACCCTTTCAAGCACTTCACCCTCCAAACCTCCATCCTTACTCATCACACTACCCAAATACTTAAACGTACTCACATTTTCCAATTCCTCACCATCCAACCTCGCTGCACATTCACTGACTTCACCTCTCTCAAAGACCATCACTTTACTCTTCCCTACATTCACCTTTAGGTTCCGTTTCTTACACACTCTCTCAAACTCATCCACCAAGCCTTGCAGCTCCCCTTCGTCTTCACTCAACAACACAGTATCATCTGCAACCAACGGTACAGGGAGTTTCCAAACACTATCCTCTCTCACCAGGGCCACTCCAACATCCACTACCCTACCTTGTACCTCTTTTATTACCCCATCCATGTACAGATTGAACAACCATGGAGACATGACACATCCCTGTTTCAACCCAACTTTCAAAGAGAAAAATTCACATAGTTCACCATCCACATGCACTGCAGCCTTCGCACCATCGTACATACTCTTCACAGCATTCAACAACTTCCCATCTACTCCATATATTCTTAACACTATCCACAATCCTTGTCTATCCACCCTGTCATATGCTTTCTCCAAATCCATGAAAGCCGCATACAACTTCTTTCCCTTCTCTAGAAACTTTTCCACTAAAGATCTAAGAATGAATATCTGATCTACACAACCTCTTCCCTTCCTAAAGCCTCCCTGTTCTTCTCCAACTAATTTCTCTGTTCTTTCTCTAACTCTGTCTGTAAGTATCCTACCATACACTTTTCCTATTATACTAAGAAGACAAATGCCCCTATGATTACCACACACTTCTTTTTCCCCTTTTCCTTTGTACAAGGGAATAATTATACCTGACTTCCAATCCTCCGGGACTCTACCTTCCTCCCAGGCCAATCTGCACATCTTACACATCCATTCTACTACTATCTCTCCCCCATGCTTCAGCATTTCACCACACACTCCATCAATTCCTGGGGCTTTCCCCGATTTAACTTTCTTCATTGCTTCCACAACTTCTATCCTACTGATTTCTTCCTGTCTTCTCACCTCCCTCCTTCTCCCAGCCATTCCCCAGCCACTTATACTCGCATTACTTCCATCCTCTACGTTCAACAGTTTCTCTCCATCTGCTCACTTTTTCTCTCTTCTCCACTAGTAATCTACCATTTTTATTTTTCACTCCCCTGCTAACTTCACTTCCACCCTGTCTTACTCTTTTCACTTCTCTCCAGAACATTTTCTTACACTCCCTCCACTTTACACTCAAATTCCTTCCAAATTCCTCATCCACTCTCTTCTTAGTCTCTCTTACTAATCTTTTCACCTCTCTCTTCCTTTCCACATATAACTCTCTCTTCCGCCTCTCAACTTCTTCCACGCCCCTATTTCTCATCTGTTTATCATTAATAGCATTATTTATTGATTGTCAGGGGTGGAGTCACACTCTCTAGAGGCTAACAATACTAACAAACAGCATTCGTGTGTGATTAGTCTCGGCTGTGTAATGTTGAGAAGGCTTATAAAATTCTCGTCTTCAGAGAATTGGCGAAGTAAGCCAGCATAAAGTAAAACTTACTGCTTGATTTCACAAGTCAATTCATTGTCTCCATTTTTAAGCAACATATAATTATTATATTAGTTCATAAATTCACAACACCCCGTGACACCCTTCTCTAGAAACTTTTCTTCTGAAGAGCTAAGAATGAATATCTAATCTACTATAAACTCATCCTTTCTAAAACCTCCCTGTTCTTTTCCAACTAATTCCTCTGTTATTTCCCTAACTCTGTCAGTATGTATCCTACCATATACATTTCCTATTTCACTAAGAAGACAAATATCCCTATGATTACCACATACTTCTTTTTCCCCATTTCCTTTGTACAGGGGAATAATTATACCTGACTTCCTATCCTCCGGGACTCTACCTTCCTCCCAGGCTAATCTGTACATCTACCACATCCATTCTACTACTATCTTTTCCCCTATGCTTCAGCATTTCACAGAAGATTCCATCAATTCCTGGGGCCTTCCCCATTTTAACTTTCTTCTGTGCTTCCACAACTTCCATCCTACTGATTTCTTCCTCTCTTCTCTCACATCCCTCGTTCTCCCAGCCATGCCCCAGCCACTTACACTTGCATTGCTTTCATTCTTTACATTCAACAATACCCTAAAGTGTTCCCTCCATCTCCTCACTTTTTCTCCCTTCTCCACCAGTAATCTACCATTTTTATTTTTCACTCTCTAACTAACTCCTTTGACACCCTGTCTAACTCTCTTTACCTCTTTCCAGAACATTTTCTTACGTTCCCTCCACTTTACACTCAAATTCCTTCCAAATTCCTCATCCACTCTCTTCTTACTCTCTCTTACCAATCTTTTTACCTCTCTCTTCCTCTCTATATATAACTCTCTCATCCGTCTGTCAACTTCTGCCAAACCCCTGTTTCTCATCCACTCACTATATGCTTTCTTCTTTTGTGCCACAGCCTTTCTCACCTCTTCATTCCACCGTGCTGTTCCTTGGATCCCCTTTCGTCTTCTCTTCTCCCCACACACCACCTCACATGCTAAATTAATGTATGATATCTTGCCATGGAAGTATAATAATCTCTTGGAATTGGTACAGTATAAAGCTGCTTTAGGTAGAATATACGGCATTATTCACCATGGCACGTAGCCCACTAAGGGCACTACAAATAACTTTGCAAAGCAGAGATCACGGAGATATCCACTGTTGCAGTACTTAATTCATTATTCAATGCAATAAATATACGTAGTTTAGTTTTCAATTTCCTCTAATGAATTCTTAAATTAATATACTATTCTTACCTGGGCGTCTTCCAGATTTAGAAACCATCATCTCCCACCTCTTAGTGTAGAGCTTACTTTAGCACATTAATTTATATGGTTCATGGTATTTTGGTGCTAGTAAGCTAAAAGCTTTACATTTTTAATTCAGTTACAAGTTTACAACTTTTCATTTTCAGTTTTTTATTCATTATCTTTTCATTAGGCCATAAGAATGAAGTCAGTTTAAGCTTTCACCAATAATAATACTTTAATTGTTATTTGGTCTATTGGCCAAGTTCATTAGTATATAATGCAACTATACGTATTTTACCATGCACTTTAGATTACATATTCAGCTTCACTTAGAAATACTGCCAATGCTAGAATATTGATTTGTGTGTGTGTCAGGAAGTAATTGGTTTAATGATTAATTATATACAGTATATACATTTGTTTACTGATTTAATTCTCTAAATATAGCTTTGCATGTGGCTTCAAAGTGCTTGCTGGACACCTCCCTCATGTGGGGAGGTGGGAGTAGGGGGTCCTCCTAAATAGCCTATGCCCCCCTCCCCAAGGAAAATTGAAATGACGCCCCCGCTTACCATGTCGTATATGGGGGAGCCCATAATTTACCCACTCATTGTAGGGATGCCTTATGGTCTCTACACTGAGTATCAAGCCAAATGGTTTCCTGTAGCCAGGAAACATTTACTGTGCTGGGTGATAACTATATAACCGGGGTTTTTGGCCGGCCTAAGTGTACCCCAGATTCACCTATCTAAAATCACTTATTCATGGGAAATGTTCCAGAGAGCCTCGGAGGGCCCAATACCTGCCCAGGGCCCTAACCAAATGGGCAGATTCGCATGGCCATGTGGAATGTGAGAGGTGTGAATGAGGAGAACATGAAGGTGGAAGTGGTGAATGTGTTCAAGAGAGCGAGACATCCCGTGATGGCATTGTGTGAAACAAAGAAAGAAGGGTATGAAGTGGAGTGGAAGGGTGTAAAGTGTTTGAGGTCGGGCATGAAAGGTCGAGGAAGATTCAAGGAAGATGTTGCTTTGTTGATGAATGAAGTGTGGCAGTGTGGAATGAGAGATTACAAATGTGTCAGCTGGAAATGTATGTATGTCAAGTTCTAGTTTGAGAAGGTGAAAGTGGCTGTAATTGTAGGGTATGGACCGTGTGGTGACAGGAGTGTGTGGGAGAGAGAAACACAGGTGTTGGGACGAGCTGGATGAAGCAGTGGGAGAAACTCTCAGAAGCTACACAGTGATCGTAATGGGCAATATGAATGGAAGATTAGGCACTGGTCCTGCGGATGATATAATGGGTTGTAATGGACTACCTGGAGAAAATGATAATGTAAGCGACTGAAGGATATGTGTCAGGAAAGGACGTTGTGCATCTCTAACTCACATTTCAAACTCAAAGAAGCACATAAAAGTACTGTACATGGTATAGAGGGAACGGCTTTCGTGTTGAAAGGAGCCTAATTGATTATGTGCTCGGTGAGAGGTTATTGCTCGGAATGGTTGCTGATATGAGGGCCGTGAGAGGACGATGTGGAGGTCTGTCAGATCATATGATTGTGGCATGCAAGATCAAGCTGCGAGTAGTGAAGTGGACCAGAAGAGAGAGCAGCAGTGAGGGAGAAAAACTGAAAGTCTAGAAGCTGAAGATCAAAGAAATGACAGATGAATACAGGACCAAAGTAAGGGAGGAGTTAGAATCAGTGAACTGGAATGAAATTGATCTGAACAGCCTGTGGAATGCATATTGGGATTGCATAGTTAGAAATGCGGTGTGTGGTGTGGCAAGAGTAACAACAAAGAAGAGAGGTACGGCATGGTGAGATGAGAAGGTTAAGAGAGCAGTGGAGGAAAAGAGTAAAAAGTGGCTAGAGTGATTACTGGACAGGGGTTCAATTTAAATAAGAGCTGAATACATTGTGGACAAGAAGCACATAAAGTGAATAAAGAAGAGAAAGAAGAAAGTAAATGAAGATCTAGAAAGAAAAATGAATGCAAATTACTCTGAAAATTGGAAGTTATTCGGGAAAGAGGTGCGGAAATGTACAAGTGAAAGTGGAAAGAAATGTGAAAGTGTGAAGGATGTAAGTGTTAGATTAATAATCTAACACTTACATCCTTCACACTTTCACATTTCTTTCCACTTTCACTTGTACATTTCCATGGAGATGAAGTAAGGATCACATGGAAAGAATATTTTGAAAGCCTGATGTATGTGAATAGAGAAACCAAAGCCACTGTAAACATGTTTGGTTTGGGGGGTGTACAGAGAAGGAATGCAGTGCCAGTAAATGTGATAATCGCACAGGTGAAGAACAATGTGAAGTGGCTGAAAAATGGGAAGGCAGCTGGGGTTGATGAGGTGTATCCAGAGATGTTTAAGTGTAGTGGAGAGACCGGAATGAAGTCCTTTTTGGAGATTTGTAAGAAAGCATGGATGAGTGAAACTGTGCCAGCAGAGTGGAAAAATGCTGTGACTGTACCCCAGTACAAAAATAAAGGCGAGCCATGTGAGTGGAAGAATTATCGTGGCATAAGTTTAATGAGTGTAGTAGGGGAGGTATATGGAAGAATGTTAAAGAGAAAATAAGAGAGATATCAGAAGTCCTAGTGAGTGATGAACAAGGTGGCTTTAGGAGTGGCAGAGGATGTGTATCAAATATCTGCAGTGAAACTGATAGTGAAGTAGGCTTGTGAGAAGGACTATGAAGTACTCATGACATTCATGGATCTGGAAAATGTATACGACAAAGTAGACAGAGAAGGATTGTGGAAGGGTTTGAGCATGTGCGGTGTAGATGGCAATCTGCCAGGTGCTGTCAAAAGTTTTTTTGATGGTAGTGAAACAGGTGCAAAGGTAAATGGGCATCCAAGTGAATGGTTCACTATCTGTGTGGGCGTGCAACAAGGTTAAGTGATGTCCCCATGGTTGTTCAATATATATATATATATATATATATATATATATATATATATATATATATATATATATATATATATATATATATATATATATATATATATATATATATATTTATGTATATGAAATATATATATATATATATATTTATGTATATGAAATATATATATATATATATATATATATATATATATATATATATATATATATATATATATATATATATATATATATATATATATATATATAATATATATATATATATATATATATATATATATATATATATATATATATATATATATATATATTTATGTATATGAAATATATATATATATATATATATATATATATATATATATTTATGTATATGAAATATATATATATATATATATATATATATATATATATATATATATATATGTATATATATATATATATATATATATATATATATATATATATATATATATATATATATTTATGTATATGAAATATATATATATATATATATATTTATGTATATGAAATATATATATATATATATATATATATATATATATATATATATATATATATTTATGTATATGAAATATATATATATATATATATATATATATATATATATATATATATGTATATATATATATATATATATATATATATATATATATATATATTTATTTATGTATATGAAATATATATATATATATATATATATATATATATATATATATATATATATATATATATATATATATATGGGGATGGGGTGATGAGAGAAGTAAAAACACGAGTAATGGAAACGGGGATGACGTTGGTAATGAATGGTGATGAATGAAATATCTCAAACTTGTTGTATGCTGATGATGCAGTACTACTTGCAAATACCGGACAAGAACTTGCTGGATGAGTGCAGAATTTTGCTGATGTCCGTGAGCGCCGTGCACTGACAGTATATGTAGAAAAGAGTAAAGTAATTGTTATATACAGTAGAGAGAACGTGACTCCCAGTGTGATGTTACAATGAATGGAGAGATACTGGATTTGGTGAGAGAATTCAAATACCTGGGTACAGTGATAGAAAAGAGAGGATAATGTGCAGAAGTAAAGAGTGATACAAGGAAGCAAAGTAACTGGTGCAATGAGAGCCTTGATAAGAAACAGAGGCTTGAGTGTTGCAGCTGCACGAGGCTTACATGAAGGAGTGTTTGTGTTAACTTTAATATATGGATGTGAGACTATGGTGTGGCATGAAAATGAAAAGTCAAGAGTGATAGCAGAGGAGATGGGACTGCTGAGGAATGTATGTGGAGTACAGAAAGGGGATAGGATACGAAATAATGTGATTCATGAAAGATGTAGAGTGGGGAAGTCTGTGGACACCAAACTCGAAGAGAGTGTACTAAGATGGCATGGTCATGTGGAGAGAATGGATAACAAATGAGTGGTGAAAAAAGGTATGGCGGACAGATCTGGAAGGAGAGAGGAGGCGAGATAGGCCAAGGAGAAGGTGGAGGGATATCGTGGATGAGTGTGTGAGGGAGAGAGGTTTGGAAGGCGATGAGTCTAGGGGACTGACCAGAGATCGAGCTGGCTGGATGAATATTGTAATTAGAAGCACATGATCAGGGATTTAACACCCCTTTTTTAACGTGACAGAGTCCGGATTGACTCTATCGGATACGTTTATGTGAAGTTACAGTACGTGGTGAATGTTTTTGGTGTATAAGATAGAGCCATGATTACAGGGGCTTGAATGGTGAGTGAATGGAGGCGTGGCCCATTGAACTGGGCAAATTTGGGCTGTCTGGACGTTGCTACTCCTCACCCTGCCCTAGGATGGAAAAGGAGGTCAGGATGATGATAATGATGATGATGATGACATAATACTTCAGAGAGAGAGGGGGGGGGGAGGTCTTCTATTATGCGAGAATATTGTCGACAAAATGCCCCGCATATTGGAAATTTCAGATATTAGAAACCAGTGAATTAATCGAAAATGTATATGGTCGACACCTCACCCTATCTTTGTCATTTACAGTACTTCCCCATTATTGACAATCATTTTATAAAAGACTTTTGCTCAAAAGGAGATAACAGAATTGAGAATGTAGTATGCAGGGTAGCGCTTCATTTGTATTATTGCACAATTAGCAAAGTTACTGCGCCCGTCCACTTGCTGGCCTCCTTAAGTCTTGACGGTTCATAAAACTGCTCCATGATATTGAGAATGCTCCTCACTGTCGATTCATTTAAGCCAAATTCACGTCCCGTGTCTGAGTCTATTTTATCATGCTTATTCAACTCTATTACCTTCATATTCAGCTCCAAAGCAATCCTCATATTCTTGAAATTAAGTGATGGGGCCATGACGTAACAGGTGGGCAAGAGAGGGTCTTGTACATTGCAAAAAAACACCACAATATATGAGTGTGGCGCGGCCAGATACGGACTAAGAGTCTTGAGACTTGAACTGAGAGACACCGTGAGGGAGGGAAAGGGTGGGAAGCCGATCAGTCAACAGGTGGTGGCTTTAGATACTTGCATTTTGAGCGAGAACACCGTTTTTCCCTTGCTTTCAGACGATGGATTCGTATTTTATAATCATGTTTCTTATATTTAAAATTTTATTTTTTTCCTGAGTCGAGTTCTCATTTGGTTTGATTACTAATATCCCGCATATTGGGAAGCAAGACAGTATGTATATATATATATATATATATATATATATATATATATATATTATATGGAGCCTGTGCAGTACAATTGTAAAGTGTGTGTTTTCGTACACTGAAGAACGAGGGTCGCGCCCCGCCAGGGTAATAAACTTTGTGAGCGCTCTTCAGGCCACATACTACATTGGCGGACACAAAGGGGGCTGTGGTTGAACCAGTGTTGCATACTATAAAGTATGCTTGCACCCAGTCGGCTTGCGTGGGCCAATTACACTTGGTTCACAGACTACACACACATATCCAAAGCCACTCCAACACTACAATTACACTTACAAGCACTTCTCACCCTACATACAATCTCTACTAGACAGCCTAAGCCACTTGGTAGAGATACATTGGCTGTATCATGCCCAGTTCGGTCGGGATAGGCCGGTCCTGCAGTGGACACAGAAATGGCTAATGAGATTATATATATATATATATATATATATATATATATATATATATATATATATATATATATATATATATTTAATATATCTATCTATCTATCTATCTATCTATATATATATATATTGGGGGAGGCGGTGGCTCAATCGGTAGAGAGGTGGCCTGCAGTCCCACCGGACCCAGGTTCGAATCCCGGCTGGGGCAGGGAACATTTTAAGGATTTGAATTTCATTAAAATCAGGCTTTACTGATCTACCAGAAGACCCGCCGTCATGTCGTAAAAATACCCCCGCTAATACCAACACACAGTCCTGTATGAGACAGCCCTAGCATGTATTCAATATGGACGGTGGGTGTTAGCGCCGAAGTGGTGACATGTAGCGGTGTATGGTATGTAGGAGGACTGCTGGGCCTTGATAGCAGGCTGTGAAGCCTGTGCCCAGAGTCGGACACATAAAAAAAAAAAAAAAAAAAAATATATATATATATATCCCAACGCCCTAATCCAGCAAAGGGTGGCCGCACACAAAACGCCTCCAAGTCACTCTGTCACCCACCATTTGACTACCCTCCCCCCAACTCACCCCCCCCTCCCTCATATACCTCTCAACTCCATCCCTCCACCTCATCCTCAGTCTACCCCTCCCTCTCCCTCCCTCCACCTCACCTACATACACCCTTTTAGTCAGTCTTTCATTCTCCATTCTCTCCACATGTCCAAACCACCTCAGTGTATTTCTCCTAATCTTCTCAACCACATCCACATCTACCCCACAACGTTCCTTCGCTTCTTCATTCGTCAACCTGTCCCTCCACGTCACTCCACATGCTCCTCTCAAGTAACTCATTTCCACTGCTCTCACTCTTGACTTGTTCCCCTCTTGCAAGGTCCACACCTCGCTTCCATACGTCAGGGTAGGGATCACAATACCATCATGCAGTGACTTCTTAACTTCCATACTCACCTCCCTATTTCTCTTCACTGCTTTCAGTGTACCAACAACCTTTCTTCCCTGCTGTACCCTTTCACGTACTTCATCCCCCAAAGTTCTCGTCCTAAGAACGCCTGGCCTAGTATTGGGTTCTTTTCAAGACTGGGGCGAAACTACAAATATAGGAGGAACAGGGCATAAAAACTCAAGGCAACACCTTACACATATATTCACTAAGGGTCTACAAGGGCAATAAGATGTCTCACAATATTATTGACTCATCAATTCTGGGGCTAGTGTATCTCGCAGGATACATGACAGACACAGTTCACGATTCAGGGTGGCACAATTCACAGCGCAGTTCACAGTGTAGGGTGATCCAGTCCACAGTACAGTTCACAGTATAGGGTGATGCAGTTCACAGTACAGTTCACAGTATTGGGTGTTACAGTTCACAGTGTGGTTCTAGGTGCCTCGGGATATTTATTTATATTCAGTCACTAGGAACACTGGCTCCGGGTTACATGAGAGTCCATAAGTCCAACATTATGATGTTCACTGAGGGGGGGAGCACTGATTTGACTGTTGCAGGGAGCACACAGAGGGGGGGGGGGAAGAATCTAGGTTGGCACAAGTGCAGGAGGGGGAGGGGAAGTTTGTTGAATCTTTATGTCACTACTTTGGGTACGGGAGCCTTACTCCTATCACACTGCACTTCAAGTCACTGTCTGATCACGGTCACTTAATGATTTCACTGTTGGCACTTTCACTATATGTCCTCGTCCTGTTACGCACTTGAATCACTTTACAGTCTGGGCAGGTCGATGTTGCTCCCTGTGGGCATGATGAAGGGTCCTGGGTGCTGGGGGCTGAGGACAGAGGTCTGGCTTGTGGGGTAAGGGCCAAACAACTCTTCCATATGCCTTCTGAGCCACTGGGTGGAGGGTCCACGTCGTCTAGGCTGGGAGTGGGGTGGTTCTCTCCCTGGGGAGCAGAGAGCGCCGTCGGGGACCTGAGGGCTGCAGTCCACTCCGGGGAGCTTCACTGTCAGGAGGGAGCTGCGGCGTAGTTCTGGGGAGAGGTCCATCAGGGGCAGGTCCTCCTCAGGGGCTGGCTGCAGGGAGAATAGCCCCGGAGACATTACAGGGCCGTGCCACCAGGCTGTCAGTTGTGAACTCTTTGGCTGGAGACTGGTACTACGGCAGGTGGACACGGGAGGACGACGTGCTTGCATAGAGCGGCTGGAGGCCGTTGCCGGTATCTTGTCCTCAGGACCACTACTGACTCTGTGGGTAGTCCTTGTGGAGTGGCTTGAGGCCGTCTCAATAGTCGAGCAGCTTGAGGCTGTCTCGTTAGTGAAGGAGTGGCTTCAGGCCATCTCTTTAGTTGGGCAGCTTGAGGCCATCTCGAATGTGGAGCGTCTGGAAGCCATCTCATGTGTGGAGCGGCTTGAGGCCATCTCAGTAGTGGAGCGGCTTGAGCCCATCTCTAAAGCTGAGGTGTACAGGTCGGGTAGGTTCTGGGGAGTAGGGGCACACTGCTACCCAGGACTTGTGCCAATATGGTACAGACACCCCATACACTGCACCTACCCCTCTGTTGTTGCCTCCTGGGGGTGTCATGTCATCTTCCGCTGTTATCATGTCTTCTGCTGTTATCATTTTATATATATATATATATATATATAGGGGCCTCTGTGGTACAGTGGTAAAGTGTGCGTTTTCATACACTGAAGAGCGAACCCTGCCAGGGTAATAAACTATAGGAGCGTTCTTCTGGTCACGTACTGCATTGGCGGACACAAGGGGTGCTGTGGTTGAACCAGTGTCGCATGCTAAAGTATCATTTCACCTAGTCAGCTTGCGTGGGCTGATTACACTTGGTTCACAGACTACACACTCATCCAAAGCCACTCCAACACAACAATTACACTTACAAGCACTTCTCACCCTACATACAGTCTCTACTAGACAGCCTAAGCCACTTGGTAGAGATACATTGGCTGTATCATCCACACTTCGGTAGGGATAGGTCGGTCCTGCAGTGGACACTCAAACAGCTGATGAGATTATATATATATATATATATATATATATATATATATATATATATATATATATATATACACTGTATATCTCATCAGCCGTTTGTGTGTCCACTGCAGGACTGGCCTATCCCTACCGAAACGGGGACGATATATATATATATATATATATAATCTCTTCAGCCGTTTGTGTGTCCACTGCAGGACCGGCCTATCCCGACCGAAGTCGGGACGGTACAGTCAATGTGTCTCTACCAAGTGGTTTAGGCTGTCTAGTAGAGATTATATGTAGGGTGAGAAGTGCTTATAAATGTAATTGTAGTGTTGGGGTGGCTTTGGACGTGTGTGTAGTCTGTGAAGCAAGTGTAATCGGCCCACACAAGCCGACTGGGTGCAAGCATACTTTATAGCATGTAACACTGGTTCAATCACAGCACCCCTTGTGTCTGCCAATGCAGTATGTGGCCTGAAGAACTCTCCCAAAGTTTATTACCCTGGCGGGGCTTGAACCCTCGTTCTTCAGTGTACGAAAATGCACACTCTACCACTGCACCACAGAGGCTCGATAAACGAGAGAGAGAGAGAGAGAGAGAGAGAGAGAGAGAGATCCAGCTTTAGGGACATAATAATGTTACCGTAGTTTTGTTACTTCCGGACGATTATTATCACATTCAGAATCACTTAACGTAGTAAGGGGATTTTGAAAATGCTGTATGTGAGTTTCGGAATTCGAAAACTGTTTCTGGGCTAAAAGAAAAAAATCGTCAGATAGCAAGGATATAATACAACTGACATGCAAGGACAGAAGAATTCAGGGTTAAAATGACACAGTATAATTACACATAAATTTTAGACCATCTTTCAGTAATGTTGCTGCTGTCAGACATTATATTCAACTTGGGAGTCTCCTGATGCTGAAAGTTATGCTGAATATCATATCTAACACCTTCTATGAGATTAAAGTGATCTGGAGATGGGAATATTGTTGCTATACAATTTTTTTTTTTACTCTATCTTGGCCTAAAAATTCCACCTCATCATCTTGAATGCTGAGGTGTAATAAGAAAATAACGCCAGTATATGTTACTAGTCATGAAAAAGTGCCGTGGAAAGGATGCAAGTTTGTAGCATGGTCCAGTGCACTGAGTGGTCCTGCCATCTGGTGGGAGTCTGTGAACTTCTTTCAGATATACGTTTTGCGGGTTTCAAAGATAAATTTTTCTTTGTGCTTTGATGTAGTTTCCTCAGATCACAAAATTTTTCAAATGCCTTTGACAGTCATGTTATTGGTAAGTGGAACTAGAAGAAAAAAAAATAATAACTCGTAAAGCAGGAATCATCATCTCCATGGAATTAACTTCTGCATACAATTTACTATTCAGTAAACATCCCATATAATTGGTGTGAGACACTAACATGATAAATATATGGAGAAATGCTTTTATGCACAAATTTTGCCATATTTTAAAATTTGCTGCCGGAGCAATGTACGACATATTCTCCTGGTTGCTCTCCACTCAACCAGGGTTTCCAGGTTGGCTTTTTAAAGCCAACTTCCTCAAATTTGGCTTTTTTTTGTTGTTGTTGTTGCTGTAAGTACTTGGCTTGAGAAAATAGCTGGTTCGCTTTTTTTTAAGTTTGGCTTCTTTTTGGCTTTTTTTTTTAAGTGGTTGACCTTTTTTTTTAAAGTTTGGCTTCTTTTGGGCTGTTTTTCTCTGATAAGTGTTTTGTTTCAATATTTTCTTAGTGAAATATGATGCTGATTATAAAACTACGAATTGAAGTTAGAAATAATATAGTTCCCCATACAATAAGTTAGAGAAAATGTAATATTCCGTTTTCTTTATACTGTAATCAACTCTGTGTAAAAGCGACTAAAATCAGAATACAACGAACTCTCAGGTACTGTCTCTGGCATGTACAGTACTACATTTTGTCTATATTATTTAAAGGTTCCTTCTCACGTCATAGTATGCCTCTATCCTTCTGTAAAAACTCCTAGGAAAAATTATACAATTAGGCGAAATCAATAATAAAATAAAATATAAAGAATTAAATCTAGGTTATTAAGCCCTAAGCCTATTAGACTACATTATCCAACTGCTACTATTTCAGAAAGGGTGTCTCCTAAATGGGATGTGGGGATGTTAGTATAAAAAACTTAGGCCTAGCCCTGTATATCATACTGATTATTTTGATTCAAGGCACCGGGGGGAAAAGGCTGATCCTTGGCTCTCGGGTTCTGTGCAGCGAAATTAAGGATTGGAGAAACTTTGACGTAGGAATACTTAAATATGTTGATGCTTGTCTGGCATGTGTTGTATTTTAAGTTGTGACTCTACATCCAAGTCTACCACTGGACTTAGCCTAGGCTATGAAACCTGTAGTTGCATGTATATTTGTTGAGTTTCAGTAGGATCCTCTGTCTGTTCTACAAAAGATAGCTTTTGTGTAACTTCTGTTGCCTTTGTAAAATTTGTCTTCTTGTTTTCAGGTCTGATGCCTTGACAATTTATGCCTATGAACTGATATAATGTCATGTCTGTAATCACGTCTGAACCATCTTGGAGCTTTATTTTGTAGGCCTATGGCTTTTAATGTTTGTCATTGTTAGTGTGTGAATGTCAGTTCAGTACTTAGCCTTTTGAGATCTGACAGGCTTTATTTATTTGTTTTTATTTTTTTAGAAGTGGATCAATATTCTCAAGGGGAAAACCCCATGCCTAAGAAGTGGAAATGTTCATAGGAGTCCTGCAGAAAATACAGAAATGAATGAGAAACAACGTTCCTCTGGGTGAAGGAGGCAAGTGATGGAGAAGGTTGGCTTTTTTAACCCATTACTTTGGCTTTTTTGCCGAAGTAGTTGGCTTTTTTTAGTCACATCTGGGCTAAAGTTGGCTTTTTTTCTCTGAGGAAAGCCTGGCAACCCTGCACTCAACACCTCTTCTACATGGCGTCCCCCACATCTCACGACGTTTGGCGTCCATCTTTGATGGAAACCTGGCCCATCCTTTCACGTGTTTCATGAATGGGTGCTGGTCAGTGTTGAAAGTTGAATCTGATTTGCAGTCAGCCACAGCGCAAAGTTCTTAATTTTGCTAACTGTTCTTTTTGTCAAAGTCATGGAACCAAGTCATCCCATCACCGAAGCACCTCGTCAGTCTCGTGTTTGTTTACAATCGTACGTGTGGAAGAGCCGAGTACCGAGTGGAAATGTTGCATGGCGAATTTATCCATATCTTTCATAATTGTTTTTTTTTTTTAAACAGAAATCCTATTACCCGTAATCGAATTATTCACCGTCTTTATATATGCATAAAGGCAATTTTTCCACGTAAACCCTCTTTAATACGTCCCTAGAAATCGCCTGATAGACAGGAGTAGAACATACATTTGAGTACTATTTTTTTTTTTCCAACCCATCTTCTTTATAAGGCCATGAATAATGTAGAACCCTTAGTTTTGTTGGCGTACATCTGATGTTCAACGTAACAACACTAACTTTTAGCTGGCTTTGAGCAGAATAACATCAAACATTGGTAGCTGTAACCCTCACACCTACAACACCTGCATTTGGAAGATGTTTACAGACTCCTGCCAGATGTCGGGGCTATTCAGATACACGTGAAGTGAGGCAAAAAGGACAAACACCTTTGTAAAGGTGAAAGCATTAACCCCTAAACCGCGGGGTTGTTTTGGCTCGACTTGGGTGTCCTGCTAGGATATTCACGCTCCTACAGACTTTGTAAAAATATTTGCCAAAAATTAGTTATTAGTCCTAGAATATTATAATTAAATATGCATATAGCACATACCTTAGCTTTCTCCTGGAAAGTTTGTTGAGCCTTCGTCGAGTACTGTAGGACTTGTGGAGACTTCTGAAGTTGGGTAACGAAGTCTCCACTTTACACTTCCCAACACCCCGTAATATGATTACCACATCCTGATATTATCACTAGAAACACTATTCTATGATCTTCAAATAGTTTGGAATCTATACTTAAAAAAAAAAAAAAAAATGTGAAAGCAAAGAAAATTACGAGCGCGTATGACCTTCCCACTTGTGCTCGTTTGCTGCTGGTATTCTCTCATTTATTATTCATAAAAACACACACTTTATATTTCTATTCCTATATAACACATATATCTGCAGTCTTTATCCATAAGTTTCCTTCAATAATAGTAGGTTATTGTCAATGTAGGCATTCAATTTCTCTTTCACTAAAATACGTAGCATTCACTTTCTCGTCCTGTGTACTAGCGTTGAGAGCAAATGTCACTTTCACTTCCACTTTCATAACTCATGCTAGAGTGAAACTTTCACTTTCATTACTCCTAGTATATATACTCGTTTTCTTATATTACTACTCATTTACATTTCTATTTACATTCTCTGTTTTATTTACATTTCTATTTTATTTACACTGTGTTATGCACTGTCACTTGCAGTAACTTATAAAACTATTTTCCACTGTTCACTTATATTTACATCCAATGCTTTCACTTGCTGTTTACACATTATTATTTCCACTTGCACTGTTTTACTCACCAGAAAGGTCGTAGTCGCTGTCCATCATTTTCATTGATAAATTAGTCAGTTCACGTTCCACAGCAGTCACTTAGCCCTTTACCCCTTTCCACACGAGGTTTAGTAGGGGTAGAGGTCACAGGGCCCTTTGCATGGGGCTAAAAATCAGCGGAATTGGACAGGCGCGAATCCAACGTGGTTTCACCTTGAAAGATGACAGTAAACTGAATGCTGTGGTGGCCTAGGGGAAGTGCAACGCTGCCAGTGTCAGCATGGTGATAGCTGCTAATATATACACTATGAAATGATTGGCAGGAAATCTAGACAATACATAATAAATTAGGTAGTTCCAGGTGAATGTAAATATCACTTAGGCTTCTCTCTTCCTTTCTTATATATATTTTTATTACGAGAATAGATATACGGCATATTTCAAGGGGAAATAAACAGGGAAAATTAGCGAACGAGTTCATGTGAGGTGTCAGGTGATAATGAGCCAATTCCAGGTGTATGGCACTATCACTTACCTTATTTCTTTTTTGCATATATTATTTTGTATAAGAATAGGGCATAGGGCTTATTTCAATGGATGAAATCAATGGAAAATTCTGGGGAAGATTTACTTAGTGCAGCGCAGCCGGGCAGGTGAGAGGAGAGGGTAACGGAGGTGAGGTAGGGAGGGGAGTCAAGAATGGGGAGAAATGGCTAAATTGTCAACAATGGATGGGAGTACAGATGAGATTAGGAGTGCTGACTATTGTTGAACATTGGTAGTACTGATAGATGATACAAGCCACCACTTGAAAGCCCGGGCAAATTCAAAATAACACAGACTCACAAAAGTGACGCCCCGCGTTATGATCCCTTGCTGCCAAGCTTCACGAAAGTGACGCCCCACAGTTAAGGGGTTAAAGCACTAGACAAATTTATTCATCTTAGGAGAGCATCCTCAGCGAAGGCTGTCTTACACCTCCAGTTTGGAAAGTTTCCCTTAACCTGCGGCGTCCCGTCGACGTACTTCCACGTCCTTACGTTTTGTCACTGCCAATCCCGTTGACGTACTTCAACGTCCTGCAATTGCAAGATTCATAATTTCCAAAATTTTCAAAATTCGCGCGAGATTTTCGATTCGCCCACGTACCCAAGCCTCCTCTACCTGCCGCCAGGTGGGCAGCGTCCCAGACCCCGCGTGACCCGTGCTCGCCCTTGTCTCGGTCACTCACCTGTTAACAGTGACCCAGGTCAGACATGGCGCAGAAAGGTCTCTCAGACGACGAAATTGCATCCGCCCTGGAAGCCTTCACTGGAGATTGTGATTCTCCACTTGACAATGATGTGGTGGATCGCAATTACGTCCAGCCAGAGGAACAAATAACAAGCAGTGATGAAGAGGTCCCTTCGCCCCGGAAAAAGCGGTATGTGACATACCGTAAGGCAAGGGAAGGCCAGCCTGCTCCCCAACCACATGCACGGCTATCTCTCCATCCCGAATCTGATGAGGACGAGGATGAGGACGATGAGGATGACGGCGGCTTAGGACGTGATATCGCCTTGTGGTTGGGTAAGGAAAAAATATCACCCCGAGGATCAGAAGGTGGGGCGAGAAGACATATCAGGTATGGTGCAAGTCTTTTGTCTGGGGAAGTGGGAAGTGGTGTGGTGGAAGTGCTGGGTGAAAGGGAAAGTGGTGTGGCGGGAGCACGGGGTGAAAGGGAAAGTGGTGTGGCGGGAGTGCGGGGTGAAGGGGAAAGTGGTGCGAGGGAGGCAGCACGAGCACGTGGTGCACGTAGGCCTAGGGGAAAGGAGGTGGAGCCACTCCCCAGCACGTCTTTCGCCCCACAATATTCCCAAACTTCCTCCCCACAGCCCCAGGATGTGGGGAAAGGAAGGAAAGGGAAGGGAAAGGGTAAAGGAAAAGGGAGAGGGAAGAGAAGTGCGAGTGATGAGAGGCGCCGCTCTCCACCTCCCCAACATCCCCCACCACCCTCACCTCCCCACCCTGATGAAGGGGACGATGGGGACGTGGCTGGAGACGGTGGTGTCTCGTGGAACTGGGAAGATGGGAGTAATTTTACTCCCATCATTCACCCTTTCACTGAGGAGTGGCGGTCTGGTTGCACGGCTCAAGGTGTGCATGCGGGTTAGTCTAGGGTGGACTTTTTCCACTTGTTCTTTGGGGAGGCGTTTGTGGGGCGCATAGTGGAACAGACCAATATATTTTCACGAACACAGTGCCGTGAAAGTGAACGTTTGGGAACCATGAGCAGGCATTCCCAACAATATGACTATCCCGTTACAATTTCAGAGATGTTCTTATTTTTTGCCCTGGTTCTCTTGATGGGTGTGGTAAGGAAAAACCAAATTCCTGCCTACTGGACAACTGACCCAATGATCCTCACACCTTTCTTTGGAAAGGTGATGAGTCGTAACAGATTTCAGCATATTCTTGGCCGCCTCCACTTTTTTGATGCAGAAGATCCAGCCAATGCAAATAACACAGATAAAATGAGGAGAATTAGGCTGGTATTTGATCATTTACGGGAAATGTTCCGCTCCTCATTTTATCCTTACAGAGACCTCGTCATAGACGAGAGTCTTGTGTTGTGGAGAGGCAATATTTCCTTTCGGCAGTACATACCCAGCAAGAGACACCATTTCGGGTTCAAGATCTTTGTTATGTGTGACTGTAAGACTGGTTATGTGCAAGACATAGTCTTGTACACGGGCGCACAGACAGATATAACAGAAGATCGTAGTATAGGACTCTCTGGGGCCGTGGTGAAGACAATGATAGAGGAGTACCTTCATCGTGGTCATGTGTTGTACCTGAACAACTGGTACACTAGCCCTCTTCTCGCTAGGTTCCTCCACCAACACGACACCGGAGTCTGTGGTACAGTCAAGAGAAACCGTCGCCATATGGTCAAGATAGGGAGGAAACTTGACAAGAACGAGTTGGTTTTCTTCCAGGCCAATAACATCCTTGCCACCCTGTGGAACCACAACAGGGAAGTTTGCCTCCTATCAACTGTTCACAGCCCCCTGATGCACCGCACAGACTCTGTGGATCACCGTAGCGAGAGGAGGCGCAACGTCTGGAAACCCGAGTCTGTACTGGACTATAATCTGAACATGAGGCAAGTGGATCAGTCAGACTCGATGATTTCCAGTGTTGACTGTGCCAGGACCACGATGAAGTGGTACAAGAAACTCTTTTTCCACTTGCTCAACATCACGGTCCTGAACGCACACTACCTGCACGCCATGACCACCGGAGTATCCGAGACCTTTGAGCGGTTTGTGAGGGTGCTGGCACGTGAAATAATCGCCAAGCATGCCCAGGACAGACCCACACACCGCACCCGCACCCCCATGGCTACCCAGACTCCCCTACGCCTCGCAGGATGCCACTATCCTAGCACAATCCCTTCCGACCCAAACCATCGTAAACCCCAGCGCCGCTGCCATGTATGCAAGCACTCGACAGTCAGACCATCCACTCAGAGAAAAGACACAAGGTACGTGTGTGTCGAGTGCAATGTTGCGTTGTGCCTTCAGCCATGTTTCAAAGAATACCATAATTTCCTACACTACTGAAACTGTGTGGGATGGCGATATGACGCTCATTATAATGGTAAGGCCAGTCAGTAGGTGCTAAGTCATATATAAAGTTGAAATGGGTGTAATGTTTTCAGGAAAGTAATGTATAAGTTGAGAAATAGTGTAAGTTGAAAGAAGTGATATCAAAACTACACCCACTGTGTAAATCTGCGAAAATATGATGCTCAGTATAACACTCTGGTCAGTAAATATGTGATAGCAAGAATATAAAGTGGAAACGGGTGTAATGTTAGCATGAATAAAACGTATAAGTTGAAAAATAGTGTAAGTTGTAATAATTGATGTCACGAGTACACCCACTGTGTAAATCTGCGAAAATATTAGGCTCAGTAGAACATTCTGGTCAGTAAGTATGTGATAGGAATGATATAAAGTGGAAAAGGTTGTAATGTTAGTAGTAAGGTAATTTATAAGTTGAATACTAGTGTATGATGAAACAAATGATATCGCGATAACACTCACTGTGTAAGTACGCGATAATATGACGCTCAGTTGAATCGTAAGGTCTGAAATTATGTGATATCAATTATATCAAGTGTAAACATGTGCAATGTTAGTGGAGAATTATTATATAAGTACAAAAATAGGTTGTAAGTTGAAATAGTAGTCATAGCGACTTCACCGTGTGTGTTATTATGCGCTATTATTACGCTAAATATTTACATAAGGCCTGAAACTATCTCAGAACAGTTCTCTAAAGTTGAAAAGTGTATAATGTTATTAGGAAAGTATTTTGTAAGTAGAAAAAACACAATACGAGTTGAAACAACAGTCACAGCGAGTTCACTCACTACGTAAATAAGCGCTAACATTACGCTAAATGTTATCGAAAGGCCTGTGAATACGTAAAAACAGTTCAATAAAATGTAAAATGGTATAATGTTATTGTAGATGTATTATGTAAGTAGTAAAAATGATATGTATCATGATTCAGGAATGTTAGCGATTCATCGTGACCAGTCTGCCCGATTTTGCTCGTTTCGCATGATGGTACAATGCTTATTTCAGCTCTATTTTTGTATAAAATCCAATTTACTCTTTTATCACATGTTTTTATGTTTGTAATAAATACATATCTACTTACTTTCATTGGTTTCCCAGACTTATAATACCATAGAAAACGTTAGAGGCTCAGAACACCTACAGAGAACACGGTACCAGGTGTGACCAAGGTATACCTGTTTAGGGCACTTATGGACCCCGGGGAACAATTTCTTCGTGACTGCTCATTGTTTCTGACCGAAAGCGAAAGTTTTAGCAAAAAAAATTTGGGTCCAAAAATGGTCGGGATTGGGGGGTACCAGTGGTGAAAAAGTGGTCAGGATGGGGCGGGTTAAACCAAATAATATCACTTGAAATAGTAAGAATTAATATAAGACGTCATTGCAGTGAAGAGGTCAATGAATAAGTAGATTTCAGTTAATAAGATCTTTACCTACATAAATATCCATTATAAATGTGTATGCTATCTGAGCATCAGTAAATTAGAACATCTATTAACCCCTTAACCGCAGGGCGTCACTTTCGTGATGCTTGGGAGCAAGGGTTCATACTGCGGGGCGTCGCTTTTGTGATTCTGTGTTATTTTGAATTCACCCGGGCTTCCAAGTGGGGGCTTGTATCATCTATCAGTACTGCCAATGTCCAACACTAGTCAGCACTCCTAATCTCATCTGTACTCCCATCCATTGTTGACAATTTAGCCATTTCTCCCCGTTCTTGACTCCCCTCCCTATCCCCCCTCCATTACCCTATCCTCTCGCCTGCCCGGCTGTGCTACGCTAAGTAAATCTTCCCTGGAATTTTTCACTGATTTCATCCATTGAAATAAGCCCTATGCCCTATTCTTATACCAAATAATATATACAAGAAAGAAATAAGGTAAGTCAGAGTGCCATACACCTGGAATTGGCTAATTATCACCTGACAACACCTCACGTGCATTCGTTCGCTAATTTTCGCAGTTTATTTCCCCTTGAAATATGCCATATAATCTATTTTCGTAATAAATATACATATAAGGAGGGAAGGGCCTATGTGAGATTTACATTCACCTGGAACTACCCAATTTATAATGTATTGTCTAGATTTCCTGCCAATCATTTCACTGCTATAAATTAGCTGTGTCAAGAGGCTAACGTTGGTAGTAATGAATTTCCCTAGGTAGGCCACCACCCCGGCTCACCCTTATCAGTTCACTCTCATCTTCCGAAGTGGAGGTATGTCTGTTCGCTCTTGCTAGCTTCAGGGACTTTTCACCCCCATGTAAAGGGCCCTGTGACCTTTACCCCCTACTAAACCTCGTGTGGGAAGAGGTAAAGGGCTGACAATTGAGAAAAGAGTGACTACGATCTTTCTATTGAGTAAAACAGTGCAAGTGGAATTGTAAATAATGTGTAAATAATGTGTAAACACCAAGTGAAAGTAATGAATGTAAATATACATGAACAGTGGAAAATAGTTTTATAAGTTACTTCAAGTGACAGTGAATAACAGTGTAAATAAAATATAAATGTAAATAACGTAAATAAAATAGAGAACGTAAATAGAAATGTAAATGAGTAGTATTATAAGAATACGAGTATATACCCTAGGAGTAATGAAAGTGAAAGTTTCATCTAGCATGTCTGAATACTATGAGTTATGAGAGTGAAGGTGAAAGTGACATTCACTCTCAATGCTAGTATACAGGACGAGAAAGTGAATGCTACGTATTTTACTGAAAGAAATTTTAATCCCTACAGTGACAATAAACTAATACTACTGAAGGAAACTTATGGATAAAGACTGTAGATATATATAAGTGTTATATAGTAATAGAAATATAAAGTGTGAGGGGTTTTATGAATAATAAATGACAGAGTACCAAGAGCGAACTAGCGCAAGTGCGACAGTCAGATGTGCTCGTAATTTTCATTGCTTTCACAGTGTTTTTTTTTTTGGAGTATGGATCCCAAACTACTTGAAAATCATAGAGTAGTGTTTATAGTGTTAATATCTGGCTGTGGTAATCATATTACGGATTGTCGGGAAGTGTAAAGCGGAGACTTCGTTACCCAACTTCAGAGGTCTCCACAAGTCCTACGGTACTCGACGAAGGCTCAACAAACATTCCAGGAGAAAGCTGAAGGTATGTGCGATAAGCATATGTAATTTTAATATTCTAGGACTAATAACTGATTTTTGGCAAATATTTTTTGAGAGTCTGTCGGAGCCCAAATAACCCTGCGGCACACGCAAAACATTGGTAAACATGCCCGCGGTGTAGGGGTTCATAAA
>NC_136999.1:25792308-25832833 GCF_032717465.1 Coenobita brevimanus | reverse complement strand
ACATACTTATTATATATATCATATCAGTCATAACTATCTATTCTCTCTTAACATCAGTAACTTACATTAGAAACTCAAATATACAAACAGAAAAACAGATGAACAGACATAGACATGCCGACACACGTCTTCTCCCCCCCCCCCAAAAAAAAAGAAACATATGACTTACGTTGCTTTATTTGTTAAAGAGATGTATTTACTACAGTATGTGATGATCTATATATAAAGCAACATTAATTTAATATGTTGTGGGTACGGCTTAGTCAGCACTATCATTGTCTGCTGTGCATGTGTGTGTGTGCTCCTACCTAACTGTTATTACCTACTTGTATCTTTACAGGAATGAGTCAAGTTCGTACTGTCCTGTGTCTTAAACCATATTTATCGTACATATCCTTAAATTTGTGAATTGTTTTGGCACACACTATTCCATTCGGTAGTGCATTCCATTGATCAATTCCTCTATTTGGGAAACTAAATTTCCTTATGTCTTTATCACCTCTCGTCTTATGCAGTTTTTTTCAGTGTCCTCTTGCTGATGCTTCCCCATACGTTAAGTAATCATTAATGTCTATTTTCTCCTTCCCTGATATGCATTTATATAGCATAATCATGTCACCTCTTTTCTTTCTCTCCTGTAGTGTTGGTAGATTCAGTTTATTTAGTCTTTCTTCGTAACTTAGATCCCGTAAGCTTGGTACCCATCGTGTAGCGGCTCTTTGACTTTGAACTTTTTCAATCTTGTCTATGTGTTTTTTGAGATGAGGACTCCAGACTACTGATGCATACTCCAGGGTTGGTCTGATAAATGATGTTATTATCTTTCTTAGCATGTCTTAATTTATGTATGTAAATGCTATTCTTATATTGGCAAGCAGTGTATACATGTTCCGTACCTTCTCACTGTTGTGGTCAGCCGGAGATAGTCTGTTATTGACAATCACACCTAGGTCCTTCTCTCTTTCTGATGTGTGTAGGGTTTAATTTCGTAATATATAATCCCAATCAGGTCTTTTTCCACTTGTACCAAACTTAATTACATGACACTTGTCCACATTGAATTCCATTTGCCATGTATTACTCCATTCATGAAGTTTATTTAATTCTTCTTGTAGCTCTTTACAAGAGTCTGTGTTAGTAATTCTCCTTTGTATTTTTGCATCATCTGCAAACATATTTAGATAGCTTTCATTTCCAGTGTTACTGTCTATATCATTTATATACAGTACACTAAAAACATGATTGGTGCCAGCACTGAGCCTTGTGGTACTCCACTAGCCACTGCTTTCCGTGATGAGTAATTTCCCCTTAATACTGTTCTCATTTTTCTTTTCATGAGAAAATCTTGCATCCAACAATACAGATTGCCTCGAATTCCTCCTTGATGGTGCAGTTTCCATAAAAGTCTTTGGTGTGGTACTGTGTCAAATGCTTTCTTGAAATCTAAATAGATACTGTCCAACCATCCTTCTCTTTCCTGTAATGTGTCTGTTACTCTCTCATAGTAGCTCAACAAACTAGTAACACATGATTTTCCTTTTCTGAAACCAAACTGTCTTTCTGTTATCATACTGTGTTCTTCTAGGTGATTTATCCAAGCTTTTCTTATAAATTTTTCTAATACCTTGCTTACAACACTGGTTAGTGATACATTTTGTCTATTCTCTTTCTTGAATAAGGGAACAATGTTTGCTTTCTTCCAAATATCAGGTAGTTTACCTTGACTCAAGGATTTCTTGAAAATTAAAACTAATGGTTTGCTTAACTCCTTTGCACATTCACCTAGCACCCAACATGAAATTTCATCAGGACCATTTGCTTTTCCTCTGTCTAATTCACTTAACTCCTCCTGTATTTCTTTTTCTGATGTTTGTGTTTCTGATAGTATGTGTGGGCATGCATGTTCCATATAATCCCTCTCAAAATTTTTTTCCACTGTAAAAACTGATTGGAAATTCTTGTTTAGTGCTTCACAAATATCCTTCTCTTGTGTATAGGTGATTCCATCGTCCATAATGGATTGTATTTTATCTTTTACTTTGGTTTTGCTTCTAATGTAGCTGTAAAATAGCTTTGGTTGATCACTACTTTTATTTATGATATCCTCCTCAAACTGTTTTTGGGCTTCCCTCCTTATTCTTGTATAATCGTTTCTTGCCTGTTTGTAATTATTATATGCCCTTTCACGATTGTGTCTTCTGTATCTATTCCACAACAAATCTCTTTTTTCTTTTGATATTTTACATTCTGAATTGAACCATTTCTTTATTTTCTTTTCTGCTTCTTTGTGCTGTGGGATGTACTTCTGAACATCTATTTCATAAAGTTCTCAGAATTTTTCATATATAGCATTTAAATCTTGTCCTCTAAGCTCCTTTTCCCAAGCAATTTCCAAGAAGTACTTCTTTAGGTCATGATACTTTCCCTTTTTATAATTTAGGCTCTTTTTGTAACTTTCATTGTTCTTATCTATGTCATATGGAATCCTGAAATTGCAATTTAGTACTGCATGGTCGCTTTTGCCAAATGGAGGGTGATATATTAAATTGTCAATATTGTTTTCTTGCCTCGTAAATATGAGATCTAACATTGAGGGTACATCGAGTCCTCTTTTTCTGGTGCTTTCCCTTACATGATGCGTTAGGAAAAACTCTTATACAAGATCCATGAGTTTTTGGTCCCAGCAGCTTTCTTGGCTTATTATATCTAGAGTATTCCAATTTATATTTGTTTAAAAATCTCCAGTTAGTTTAATTCATTTCGATTTCTCTTCCATTTTATGTAGTAATGCTCTTAAACTCTGAATTGTACTCTCCGCCAGGTCCTCATATTCATATCTTTCCAATGTGTTTGATCCGGGTGGCATGTAGCCTACAAATTGGCTACAATTACTTTCCCTTCAGATGTATTTATCTCTACTGCAATCAGTTCTACTTGTGAGGGTATATCTAATTCTATTTCTTTGACTTTTAAATTTTTCTTAGTTAATATTATAATTCCTCCTTTTTTTTAATGTTCGTATCTCTTCTCCATACATTATATTCCTCTAAGTTTAGTATGTCATTGGATATCCTTGGTGTTAATTTTGTTTCAGTTAGGCATATTTTACTCTATGTGGCTCATTTTCTCTGACATAATCATTCATCTCTAATAATTTAGATACCATTCCGTCCACATTTGAGTACATCAACTTAATCATCTTGTTTATATACTTGTCATGATTTGGTTCTGCTACCTTCCTCCTTTTTATTCCCTCCTGTTTATGTACCACTTTCGTACTTGCAAGTAAATTACTTTGTAAAAAAATGTATTCTTCTCCTCCTCTGATCTTCCCTCATTTTTTGTTTTTGTTTCCCCCCTCTTCTCTTTCAGTAAATCCAGTTCCTCTTGTGTTAGGCATCTTTTTACCCATACATTTTTGAACTCCTCTTTTTCCATAAGATTCTTTGCATCTTTTTAGTATCTCCACGGTGTTTACACTCTGGAAGGTTACCTTTAGGGGTCTTGACTTGCTTTTCTCGTATTTCCCTAACCTTTTGTGTTCCTCTATGTCTTTACTACAGATTTCCTTTGATACATCTTTCCATATGCCCATTACATTTGCCATCTATTTGTCTCTTGAGATCTTGTTTTTTACTTCTTCCTCTTCCATACAAGTGATTACTATAGATTTGTTAATATCTACTGAATCTCTGACTAACTTAGGATTGTTTTGGATTATTCTTTTCACTTCCTTTTTAATGCTTTTTTCCTCCACCCTTGTTTCCAAGTCTTTCTTTACTTTCACAATTTCAGCATAAGTGGTTTCCTCCTCATTTTTGTAGCTTTGCACAGCTTCATTCACCTGTGTTATCTTCTCCTCAATATCACTGCTCTGGTCTATCAGACTGCTTACTTGCCTAATTGTCTCTGTATCATTTTGAACTCTTCCATAATACTCTCGTAGTTGACTACTGTACTTGCCATTTCACTAATTTTCCTCCTAAGTGTACCCACTTCAACTGTTAGCTCATTTTTGTTTGTGTCTTTCTTGTTGACTTCCTTTTCTAATTTTTCTATTTCTTCCTTTTGCAAGTGCATCTGTTTCTTAATTTCATCGATCTCATTTTGAAAAGCCGTCTCTAACCTGTGTACACGTTCAACCAGTTTGTTGTGAGTCTCCATTTCAACCAGTTCTTGGTAGAAATCAGCATCCTGCTTTCTACATTTATCCCTTTTCTTTTCCAAATTTGCTTTACTATAGTATGTGGTCATTTTGCAGTACTAAAAGCACATATAGTACTTACAGTCCCTGGAGCAGTTGTAGACTAAACAACGATCAGCTGATTGTGCGCATTCTTGCGCTGCTTGTTTACTTTTCTGTTTGACCAAGTCTTACTTAAAACTTCTTTTTTATATTAGAACACCATTTAGTCTAACCTTGTACAGAGCTTGACTCATATAAAGATACTTATTTAGGAATGCCACTGGCCAAGTTGGCCAGGTATAGAGCGATGTCGACGTGCGTCTGCTCTCTTTCGGTGCGTGTGTGTGTGTGTGTGTAACTCACTGGGTCGGCCAGGATCACTTGATGGTCGTGATCGTCAGCTTTTACCCTCCCAGAAGGCAGCTGTATGCTCAAATAGTCTGATCAAAGGGCAAGGCTGTGACCTTCACACATGCACACACTCATATCCTTGCTCAAGGGGGACAGCAACCACCCACTTCGTCAGTGAAGTTTCGCAACCTGAGCGAGGTGCGAACTCCCGTCTACCAGATGGCAAGCGAGAACGATACCACTGAGCCAGCGAGCGGTGTGTGTGTGTGTGTGTGTGTGTGTGTGTGTGTGTGTGTGTGTGTGTGTGTTCTCATAACCCTTTTAATTATTTTTAATGTCCGATTTTGTACGTACGGTGCTCATATGGCTGATTACTATTTTCATGAAATAGCCAAAGCTATCTTTGCTCCACATGAAAGCAGATTGAGCCATCCCCACAACACAGTATCAAAAAGAGCAAAGTGCCGTATACAGACAGTTTTGGGACGGACTAGTAGTTAGGGTATTAAGTCAAGACCATCACTTCAGTTATTTCATTTTAATCAGTCCACAACTATGATTATTCTACCCTTATTTTCATCCCTTTGCAGTTTATTTCATGTTATCAGTGGTAAAATTAGACAGTAATAAGACTTTACATCCTTCCTACAGCACTTCCTCACGACTGACATCATATTGCAGTATCAGTGTGTTCCTAAGAGCAGGAAAAAATTCTGTCCTTTCAGTACAGTGGTGTCATTTTCTTTCTTCCTCCTACAGTACGAATTTGTCCAGTTATATATATATATATATATATATATATATATATATATATATATATATGCCAACGGCCATACCACGTTGAGTACACTGCTTCCCATCCGATCAGCGAAGTTAAGCAACGTTGGGTCTGGTTAGTACATGGATGGGTGACCGCCTGGGAACACCAGATGCTGTTGGCATCCCTACGTGTCAAGTGGGGTTGGTGGAGGATTAGTGCCCCTCCCTGTAAAAAACAATTAACTCTAAGCCCTTGGCCACCCCGTTTGGGACACATGGCGTCTGGCGATGAATGAATGAATATATATATATATATGGTATATATATATATATATAAATGATTATTATTTATGAGGTTATTATGGTGAATGATCACTGACAATAATATCATCACCAGTTTTTCTGATAACTCATTATAATCCTTATTATTATCAGACATTCTTTCTTTATATATTTCTTCATGTTTGAAAAATCTTGCATATTTATATCACTTCCATGAACAGAGCACTGAAAAACGTTGACTAACAGCTCTGATATTGGTTTCTAGTGATGCTAGTCTTATCTATTTTTAGTATAGCTGTTGTATACTTCAACGTAACACTTCCTCGATAAACTTTTCAAATACCACCCACTATAAAGAGTTATAACATCGGGTCCTAATAACTGGCAATCTTTTGACTGCTTTTCCTGCCACTATTTGTTAGTGTCCATCACACTGTAACGTCTATCGGTAGATCAGTTACACCAGTCCAGGTTTGGTGTTTATCTTCATTTACGTTCCATCGTCACTGGAACTGACATCTCGCATTTTCTCTCATTCAGCCATCTATCGATCATTTAATCTCCTATTACCTCATCCGAAGCATATAGGTCCGGGGCTCGTCTCCTCTCTCCAGATATTTAGGGTAAAAGTGACCAGCATCCCTCCTCCCTCGCCCCTGTTTTCTCTACCGTCAGAGACTCGTGCTAACATTACGTAATTCATTCCTTATAGTACCATGGTTAGCCACCTCATGCGGAGTCTTGATAACATCATTTTCTTTTTTCAAGGACAATAAATGTTCTCATCAATCACCTTCACGACCTTCCTGTCATTTACTCGCATCATCTCTGTAATAAATAACATCATCATTCCTTTTAAACGTCTTGTAATGCAAGAAACTCCCTTCGTCTATCTCACGGTCACTGCCTAGACATTATTTTTCTCTCTCATTTTCACTTCTTTGTCATCATCATCATCATCATCATCATCATCATCATCATCTTTGGCACTTTCATGAATCATAAAAAAGGGAGACATTCACAGCACTTTCATCACAGAGGTCTTGTTCATCATTATAACTTTTTATCTTTCCACTCACCAGCATCACATTCATCGCCGTGCTGCACATATCGTGTCTTGCTCTCACAATGACGTGGTTTGATAAAATGAGAGAATTATAGCAACATGTCTTCAACTATCTTTGTTAATTCTTTTTATGATGGATTTTGTTTGGGCGTTGAAATTCAGCTCTGTATGACCAGACCTGGGTGAACGGATAGAGGTACAGTACTGAATAGGTATATTAATAGTAGTAGGCTAAAAGAGACAAACAGCTAAACAGAAAGACAGACACATAGATTATAGGCTGACAAGCACAGACAAAAGACAGGCAGATATAGATAGGCAGAAAGATAGGTGGATAAACACAGAGACATTGACAGATAGACAGATGGTAAACAGATAGACAGACAGATAATTAAACACACACAGATCAATAAAGTAAGTTCTCTGGATGCGGGTACAATTCTTACGCTATTCTTATCTTCATCATCATCATCATCATCATCATCCCCGCTTTCCACAATAAAATTTGCTTTTTTCCTTTCACAACATTTTCTCCTTTAATTACATATGTCGCATGCGTGAAAAAAGTAATGATCACAGGATTCATACACAATAATAAATTTCCTTCCTGTTCTGTTACGGTCAGTAATTCCTTGACAATTCTGGAGCTCCCAATTAATGAAGTGGGATTCCAGACGAACCGATTTAATGCTGATGACTTTTAAAGGTCGAAATAATGAAGCGGGATGTCAGTGGAATCGATTTAATGTTGACAGGCTTCATAGGTCGAATTAATGAATCGTGATCTTAAGTGAACCGATTTACAGTTTTAAAGAGTCAAAAGTCGAATTACTGAAGCGAAATTTCAGCCGAACTGATTTAGTTTACAATATTCCTTTCACGCAAACCTAACCTAAAATTATCATCTCTTCCCCACGAATACTGAGTTATAACAAGAGATTAACTATTGCGTATGATGTCAGTCACGAAGAAGTGCTATGAAAAGGGTGTAGATTCGTTGCAGTGCCATATTTTGCCACTGAACTACGTAAAATAAGCTGCTAACGGACACAAGTTTGGGCCACGTTAAGGTAGACGGACTACATAATGGCGAATTCTCATTTAAATTCTGACATTCTTCACAGTTCAAGGGTTCTGAACAAATGAACCCTGATTCAGTTCCGGTTCGGAGACTGTTTAAATGAACTCTTGACCTTAACTGAATCACACAATATTACATAGTGTTGATTCACCATTGCCATAATCCCATTTATCTTCTGTTAAGTTCACTGCCAACTTTAATTCATTCTCATTCTACGTATCATCTCTCGCTGTTACCATAATGAACATCACTATCAAGCATGCTTCATCATCATCATCATCATCATCATCATCATCATCACTAGTAGCAGCTGAATCATAATTTTCACAAATCTGTTCTTAGCCTATATCACCATTCTAAAGCAAATCCATTTCCAATATTGCTTTCATTGTCACTGTCACTTTTCACATTCTTAGTTTCATCACTACCTATTATCCCAGGTATTTCATTATCATACATAATCATTTCCAGCATCATAACCACCATCATGTCCATCTAAAAACCGTTCTGTCTGTAACAGCTATGTAACATTTCCATATATTTCATTATGATATATGATTTTCTGGTTCCAGTTCTATAATACGTATAACTTCAGCAATCAATTTTAATATCTATGTTTCAACTGATATCACCAGATCATATTCTCATCTTAAACCTTAAACAGCAATACCTGCTGCCGTATTTCAGCATCACCTCATCATCATCATCACTCCGGTTTTCATTCTCACCAACATTATTAACATATTAACAAACATTTATAATTTTTAATAGTTCTGATACTCGGTTACTCGGAGTTTCCAGGGTTGAGCTGCACGTCCGTGTGGCAAGTCCTGGATGGATAGAGTGATACACAGAATGGTTGGTTAAAAATGAAACAGACACACACTAATAGACAGACCGGAAGGTAGACAGATGAACACACGGCTCTCTCTCTCCCTCTCTCTCTCTTTCTACTGTAGTATGGATTAGTAACCACACACACACACACACACACACACACACACACACACACTTATCTATCTATCTATATATATATATATATATATATATATATATCTATATCTTTCTAAATATGGATAGATAGATAGATATAGATAGATATACAGATAGATAGATACAACTGGCAACAGAAGTCCTGTCCTCGCTTTTGTTTTTCTCCCCGTGGAATTTGATGATCAGCCTAGTGAAACAAACACAGATAAAGTTGATGCAGATATTACTAAGCTAAATAAAATCCTCAGTGTTAGCTGCTGCTGTTTCCTGAGGTTAGTTATCAAAAATTAATACAGGAAAATACATCAGAGGTGATAGTACTTTTGTCTGCGACTGTGCATATATATATATATATATATATATATATATATATATATATATATATATATATATATATATAGATGTGTGTGTGTGTGTGTGTGTGTGTGTGTGTGTGTGTGTAGGACAGGAGATAGGTACATAGAGAAACATACAACTTGACACATATGAGATATATTTAACAGGTATAAGAGAGAGAGAGAGAGAGAGAGAGAGAGAGAGAGAGAGAGAGAGAGAGAGAGAGAGATTATTGTTAAGGGTAGTGTTATAGTACTAACTTCTATTTACTACAGAATGTTTTACTTATCAGATCTGATGCTCTTTCTTTAAAATGTTTTAGTGGAATTTTGCAATGGATAGATTATGCCTTGTTAGAGCATAATATAATTCATATACATTAAAATCCATAACGGAAATTTACATACCATTAAACATGACATTGCTCTCTCTCTCTCTCTCTCTCTCTCTCTCTCTCTCTCTCTCTCTCTCTCTCTCTCTCTCTCTCTCTCTCATCTCATCTCAAAACTAGTGGTGCAGCTCCAGGTCGGGTGCATCTTAGTTGCAGGGTACCCCCAAATCAGAAATCATGGGGCAAATTGCTGAATATTGTTTGTACTGACATATGTTCAATGTGTCCACCGAGCTGAATGATATGCAGATCCTGAAATGATATCCAGTCAGGGGTCACAAAGGCAATGGTTCCAGCAGTGATGATGTTACACGTTGATGACCGGATCCGGAAGGCACCCCCTGGGGCCCTGGGGCTAAGAAAAGGTACGGACCCCTGACCTTTTCTTCTGCCGAACTGACTATTATTATTATTATTATTATTATTATTATTAATAGTAGTAGTAGTAGTAGTAGTTGTTTTGTTGTTGTTGTTGTTTTAATACTGCTACTACTACTACTACTACTACTACCACCACCATTAATAATAATAATAATAATACCGGGTAATAATAATAATAACAACAACAACAACAACAATAATAATGACCTCAAAATCTACTCCTTGTGTGCGAGTAGATCATTAAGTATTTTAAATCAAATTGAAGGAATACTGTGGAATATTCACTACAGATTAGTAAACTCCATGTTCGTTCTCCGGACCCTCATTGGTTCCAAACCCTGGTGATCTGATGCCTTGAACACCCTTGTCTCCCGAGCCCTGGTTTATGATACTGTAAATATGAAGAGTGGAATTACTTCCCCATTGACAAATGCATTCAATATGACCCTAGGGATATCACCATTATTCCTGATACCGCTGCCTGTGATTTTGCTGACTGGATATCTGGTGAGCGTTTATATATACCATAGTGTATCATACGGTGGTCGCACTGAACACATTCTGGGAATGCAAGCTATTTTTAGCATTATGCCCTGTGATTCCACACTCTTCGGGCACCGTATTGTGATGCTAGAATGGTGCCTGTAAGGAACAGAGGGGGAGAGGCTGGCCGGGGGGGCTGGAGGGAATACCGTCCCCCACCACGTTGAGGACAGTGGGTCTGAGAGTCTGCAGGCATGTTTCACACTGTCCTCCTCCACTTCCTCCTTCCCCCATCACCACGCGCCCTGAAAGATGGCAGATGTTATTAGCGAAGTTTTTTGTGCCTGTTTCGAACTTTGAAATGGTAATATCACTGCAGCAGCAGCAACAACAGCGGTGGCGGTGGCGGCAGCGGCAGAAGTAGTAATGGTAATAATAATAATGATATCAATAATTGTTTCTTCAAGTATTAATCATAATACTGGTTATTATTAATAACAGTATTTATTACGTCCGAGAATCTCGTAGCTTGAAGGAGTTATGTTTTTAGCGGTGTGTGTGTGTGTGTGTGTGTGTGTGTGTGTGTGAGAGAGAGAGAGAGAGAGAGAGTTAACAAAGAATCCAAATAGTTTTCACCAGATTTAGTCATACTTAGTGGAAGTGTTGTGGGACACCCCATACACAGACCTATCGTTTTGTAGTACAATGATCAAAGGTCAAGGTCACAAGGCAAGGTCAGATCTTGATCTAGTAACATAAACTTCAAGTTTTTATCCAATGATGACCACACCTGAAAATGGGCTTAGCATAAGGAAAGGGAAGACGTGATTCAGTTTTGGGAACATTCAAAGCCCAAGGTTGCAGAGCAAGTTAAATGTCGACCTGTGTGTGTGGTTATATATATAAAAAAAAAAAAAATCTTAAACAGTTTTACTCAGATCTTTGTCAAAGTTCGTAGACAGGTGAGGGTTGGATCTGGAGTAAATCTATTTTTTTTTAATAAGTCAAGTGTATAAGATCACAGTACACGATCAACTTGAAACTTTTTTTTTTTTCAATTTAGATCAAAGTCTGCAGAATGGTTGAGGATATGAAAAGCATAAAAGGATTCGATTTTGAGAACAATCAGTCAAAGGTAAAGGTCACATGAAAAGGTCAAAAGGTCAAGGTTACAAGGCTAGGTCGTGTCAAACAGTTCAGGTATCATTTGAACCAAATTAATTGGAAGTGCAAAGGGTCAGCCAAGAACAGTGATTTAATTTGTGAACAATCAGTCAACAGGCATGGGCACAAGGCAAAGGCAAAGTTGGACCAGTGTGTATTTGTGTTAAGTAAAAAACTAAACAGTTATGATCTAATCTGACTGAACATGGTAGATGGACAGATGATCACCTAAGAGTTTTTTTCTTTTCATTTTTAAAGATCAGTAGGTCAAAAGTCAATGGAACTTGGCAAGGTCAACTGAAACACTTTTCGTTTCATCCAAAATAAACCTTGTGGAACGGGATGCTGTTTTGAGGAGCGCCAATCAGTGATGAAGGCCACTGGAAAAGTCAATGATCAAAGTGACTGGAGAAAGTTTACCCAAATAGTTTTGATCTTAATTGCATTAAGATGGTTCAAGGTCTAGCGGATAGGCAAGATTGAAGTAATTCGAATTTGACAGTGTTCTGTCGAAGAGCAAGTCACATGGCGAAATCAGATTCTTGACCCTTTGAACACGTGGTGGTAGTGGGTATTGCACTGTGTGAGTGTTCCTTGTTTTGGTAAGTAGTAGTGGTAGTAGTAGTAGCAGCGGTAGAATTAGTAGTATTTGCATAACCGATATCATCTTCGCCATCATCACCACGATTACCATAAATTTTACTTTTATAATCATCACCATCATCACCATCAGTACTATCATCAAAACTCTCATCTCAGTAAGATGTGGAGCTGATAAGATCCAGAGTCGGAAAGGATGATGATGATGATGATCATCATCATTATCATCGTCATAACATCCTAAGCCTATTTCCAACAATAAAAGCGATGGGTACTGGGTAATATCCATAAACAAGAAAAATATGCCACAAGATGAGAGCTATGTGAGTGTTTGCTGAGATGTGCCACAGTCAGTCAGTCATCGTTCAAACTGGTAACAGCTGCTCCTGGGTGCTTCAAGGTGTAGCTGCTCCTGGTTTGCCCCTTCAGAGGGTAGCTGCCCCTAGTTTACCTCCTTCAATGTGTATCTGCTCCTGGTTTACCAGTTCAGGGTGTAGCTACTTTTAGTTTACTCCTTCAAGAAGTAGCTGTTCCTGGTATAGCTGCTCCTAGTTTATTCCCTCAAGGTGTAGCTTCCTCTGGTTTAACTTCCTGAAGGTGTAGGGGCCTGAAATTATGTTAACCTAGTCCAGTACAGGTAGATGACTGGCCTCTCCCCTTGATGACATTATAGTATATGATTGAGAAGTCTCCAGTTACTAATATGTTATTCACATCTTCATTATAATCACCATCATCATCGTTGTTATGACTTTTTTCCTACTTAAACCTTCAGGATGTTGATTCAACTCACAAGTGGATTTTTTTTTTTTTTTTTTTTTCAAATCCACATCACATACACTTGAGAGGAAGAGTCATTGTACAGTACTGAATTATCATGTTGAAACTGCGGTGCATTTGTGCACAGGGTCTGGGAAACACAACTTAGGATGCTGCGACATTCACATTGCGTTAAACAACCACAAAAACTTCACATTTGTTCCCCACCGAATGTTTGTGTTCCATGCTCATAGGTGAAGGTTTGTGTAAATATTATAGGCAAAAATACACTTTCTTTTGAAAGGTTTGAAGAGTGGGGGAGTCTTCTTCCTTTACTATACTTGTCTTCGACTCACAGAGTTGTTATGTTAGTTATTGTCTCTCATATAACAAACAGCCTCAAAAAGACCGGCAAGTCTGTTGTTGTTTACTTACCATTGTAATCGTTTGTGCTCCTTTGTACCTCTCGGGGATTGAACCTACAGTATGCAAAGCCACCACTCCAACTATAGTTCTTTGACCCTAACTCGGCCAAGATTTTCCGCCTTCTGCAGCTCATTAAACGCAGCTCAGTAGCAGTCAAAAACAATACGTTGGCTCTGCATTCTTTCCATAGCACTTCCTGGTGGCCAGCATCATATTCTGTTGTTACATCACAACATTTATGATGGAGGGATGGCAGTTTTAGGCCAAATTAGAGTAGATCGGCCATAGTGTGTTTGTTATAGATGAGGCAATAGTTATGTCGAATACAAGGATAGAAAAGGACGAAGGCTTCCCCACCCTCCAAACCTTCCAAAAGAAAGTGAATTTTTGCCTATCATATTAATACCAACTTTTATTTAATTATGAGTATCAAACACTGGCATTCAATGAGAGACATTGTTAGCTTTGAAGATGTGATTTTTTGTTTTAACCCACTATGAATATCGAAGGATCCCAAATTGTCTCTCCCAGACCTTGAGTTCAGATGCAAGAGTTGCACCGCATTTTCATCATGATAATCAGTGCTGTGACTCTCCCTCTCAAGTGTATAATTGATGTGCATAAAAAATAAATATGTGCAGTAATATATCACTTGTGAGGTGAAACAACACCTTGAAGACTGAGGAAGGAAAAAATCATGATGATGATAATGATGATGTGAATATCTGTGTGATTCTTCTTCACTGGACAAAGTGTATGACAGATTTACTCGCTAGTCTGCCCTTGCTTCTTCGTCCTACCTCACTCCATCTCCTAGGTGAGAATAAGGGATGGAATTATGATAATATATATATATATATATATATATATATATATATATATATATATATATATATATATATATATATATATTTATATAAATTCAGTATATGTAAATAAAATACCAAGTCTAAAAGTCTCTCTCTCTCTCTCTCTCTCTCTCTCTCTCTCTCTCTCTCTCTCTCTCTCAATTATAAACTTTACTTTGTAAATTAGTGTCTGTCTGTACGTTTCTTCGTTTCTTTCACGAGAACGGTAATAAAGATGATCCTATTTTATTTTGCATTAGGTTGAAGTAAGTCCAGGAGGTGTCAAAAAATACCAAACAAAAATTTTGGTTATCGTGCGCGACGCAACGGCGGAAATTTTCGGAAATTGAAATGCAGAAATGTGCAAAAATATTTTTTCCCAACTTTCTTTGGTTAGAAATAGTCATTCTGGGCACAGTAATGGTATGGAAACAAAGATACTGGTACTTTCAAGTATTCTGTGATGGAAATGCTATGAGTTAGTCCAGCAAATTTTTGTGGAGAAGCATCGTTGCTTTTATATATATATATATATATATATATATATATATATATATATATATATATATATATATATTTTCTATCTATATCTATGTATCTGTGTATGTATGTATGTATCTATCTATCTATCTATCTATCTATATATATATATATATATATATATATATATATGTAATGTTTTGGCGGACGTAAGAGGTGCTGTGGCTGAACCAGAATCGCACACTACAAAATATGCTTACACCCAGCCGGCTTGCGTGAGCTGATTACACTTGATTCACAGACTACACACACATCCAAAGCCAGTCCAATATCACAATCACACTTACAAGCACTTCTCATCCTACATACAGTCTCTACCAGGCAGCCTAAACAGCTTGGTAGAGATACATAGGCTCAATCATCCCGGCTTCGGTCGGGATAGACCGGTCTTTCAGTGGACACTCAATGGCTGCTGCTGCTGCTGCTTATAATATATATATATATATATATATATATATATATATATATATATAATATTCCCATTTCTGTATATGCATTTACCGGTCTATCTATTGTTACATAGCCTATGATTTCATCATCCTTTGTGTAATTTTAACGCACAGTATGCTGCATGTTTGATCACGAGCGTGTTCTGCCTCAGTCCCCCCCTTCTACCGTTATAGTAGAGTAAGTCGTCCTTTCTGTTGTTGAGCGGGATTGTCAACTCTTTGTCCCCTATGGCTTCATTTGCGCGTCCTTCTTACAAGTTGTATCAAGCTCTGCTGGCCCCTATATAATGAGCTCAGTCTCTGCATCATGGCCACTTAGATCTACTCCTCATTTTGTTCACATCTCTGTCCTCCCCTGTACAGTTATTGTTGTGAATGCTCCGGAAGTCTCCAACCATCTAGCAGCTGTGTAATTTGAGTATAACTGTTATTGCATTTTTTCCTTGTACTGTATAGCATAAGGTGTTGATTTGTAGGCCTAGTGAGTTTTTTTTGTAATTTATGTAGAATTCATTTCGTCAGCCAGTTTTAATACTATTTTGTATCTGTATAATTTATCTTGCATTAACTGAGCATTACCCAGTGTATTTTCATTTTATCAGAGCTGACTTAGATATATTTACTCTTGCTAATTTCGTGTTAATAGAGGCTATTGCAGTTAACCATATATTTAACCTGTTTTTTGCCATTACATTATCCTTATGAGTCCTGAATGTTTTGTTGTTAGTTTGAGCATTAAACTTTAACTTGTAATTTTACCTAACTCTTTTGTTTTGAACCTGGAAATTTACGGGACAGTAGTGACTCTTAGTATTCTCACTTAAAGTGTACATTATCTTTCTCTGTTCCGTAACACTATCTATATCTCAAGCTATCTATCTGTTTACATATGTATTTATCCATTCATTTATACATATCTGTTTAATCATCCTTTTATTACCCTCTCAGGAACGAAAGGGCTCAGAAATTGGCAATTTACTTCAGTATTTATGGAATGAGTGAGCAGTTCCTTGTTCTAGAGTGGCGTTAAGTGAGCCATAAACCTCAACCCACCTACGGAAGCAAATCCCTTTTTGCTTCTATAGTGCTTGTTAGCAATAGAGGGCTGGAATCCCAAATATTTACGACACGATTTGTGGGACAATTTTCTTTCCTATAGAATAGGCCAGAAAAAACATGACTGCATGAAAGTATGAACCCATTTCATATGGCGAAATACTGACTTAACTTATTCATGTAATTTCTGGATGACTTTATTCACCTTCAGATACACAAACTGAGCAGGATGGATTTGATACAGCCAACACTAATAGCTTCAGTGCAAAAACACTTTTTTAAACATGAAGAGATGGCCTAATGTCACGAAAAATGAAATGGAAAGGATGTTTTGGTAACAGGGTAATTAAAGCCTTCATTGTATTTTGTCAGTTTATTTTCGCAACCAGTAGATTATTCTACTAATGTTGGGGAAGAGAGCTGTATTTAACCCTGCTCAGGTAGAGCCGGGTCTCTGAGACCCCCCCCCCCAAGTTTGTTTGGTAAACTACCTTCTAATCACCCGGGAACCCTGTACCCCCCAATAGCTGCCTGACTTTTTGTACCCATGTAAGGGGTGAAAGGGCAATTTCGAGCTCTTCTCAGTTTCCGGTGTAGGGGGGGGCGGTCCGTGAGACCCACCTCTACCCTTTTTGTGTACTTTATTTTGTTCCCTGATTGCAAATAAGGTCGCAGCTTCAGGCACCCCAATTTCACACAATGAAGCTCCATGATGCTACTGCTAGTTGCACCACACAAAGTTACAATCAGATTTTGTCTTCATTTTTTCCCTGAATATTTAACTCCTTAACTGCGGGCTTGTTTTGCTTTGACTTGCGGCTCCCGCGGGCATATTCGCGCTCCGACAGACTCTCTAAAAATATTTGCCAATAATCAGTTATTAGTTCTAGAATATTAAAATCGTATATGCTTATGGCACATACCTTCAGCTTTCTCCTGGGGTGTTTGTTGAGCCTTCGTCGAATACTGTAGGACTTGTGGAGACCTCTGAAGTTGGGTAACGACGTCTCCACTTTACACTTCCCAACAACCCGTAATATGATTACCAAAGCCTGATATTATCACTAGAAACACTATTCTGATTCTCAAATAGTTTGGACTCCATTCTCAAAAAAAAAAAAATACTGTGAAAGCAATGAAAATTACAAGCGCGTATATGACCTTCCCACTTGCGATCGTTTGCCGCTGGTGTTCCGTCATATATTACTCAAAAAAACACTCACAGTTTATAGTTTATATTTCTATTACTATATAATAATTCTATATATCTACAGAGTTTATCCATCAGTTTTCTTCAGTAATAGTGGTTTATTGTCACTGTTGGCGTTCAATTTCTCTTTCAGTAAAATACATAGCATTCACTTTCTTGTCCTGTATACTAGCGTTGAGAGTGAATGTCACTTTCACCTTCACTCTCATAACTCGTAGTATTCATACATGCTAGAGTGAAACTTTCACTTTCATTACTCCTAGTATATATACTCATATTCTTATAATACTACTCATTTACATTTCTATTTACATTCTCTATTTTATTTACATTATTTACATTTCTGTTTTATTAACACTGTGTTAGTCCCTTCCAGTAATTTATAAAACTATTTTCCACTGTTCACTTATATTTACATTCATTGCTTTCACTTGCTGTTTATGCATTATTTACATTTCCACTTGCACTGTTTTAATCACCAGAAAGATCGTAGTCACTCTTTATCATTTGTCAGCCCTTTACCTCTTTCCACACGAGGTTTAGGAGGGGGTAGAGGTCACAGGGCCCTTTGCAAGGGGCTAAAAAGCGGCGGAATTTAGCAGGTGCGAATCCGACGTACTTTCACCTTGAAAGATGATAGTAAACTGATACTGGTGGCCTGCCTACTGCCTAGGGAGAGTGCAATACTGCCAACGTCAGCCTTGTGAGAGCTGCTAATATATAGCTATGAAATGATTGGCAGGAAATATAGACAATACATAATGAATTAGGTAGTTCCAGGTGAATGTAAATATCACTTAGGCTTCTCCCTTCCCTCCTTATATATATTTTTATTATGAGAATAGATTATACGGCATATTTCAAGGGGAAATAAACAACGAAAATTAGCGAACAAGTGCACGTGAGGTGTTGTCATGTGAAAATTAGCCAATTCCAGGTGTATGGCACTATCACTTACCTTATTTCTTTTTTGTATATATTATTTTGTATAAGAATAGAGCATAGGGCTTATTTCAATGGATGAAATCAGTGGAAAATTCCAGGGAAGATTTACTTAGCATAGAATAGTGTGGTGGCCTGCAATAATTAGGTAGTTCCAGATGAATGTAAATATCACTTAGGCTTCTCCCTTCCTTTCTTGTATATATATTTATTACGAGAATAGATTATACGGCATATTTCAAAGGGAAATAAACAGCCTAAATTAGCGAACGAGTGCACGTGAGGTGTTGTCAGGTGATAATTAGCCAATTCCAGGTGTATGGCACTCTCACTTACCTTATTTCTTTTTTGTACCGGTATATATTATTTGGTATAAGAATAGGGCATAGGGCTTATTTCAATGGATGAAATCAGTGGAAAATTCCAGGGAAGATTTACTTAGCGTAGCACAGCCGGGCAGGCGAGAGGAGAGGGTAATGGAGGGGAGGTAGGGAGGGGAGTCAAGAATGGGGAGAAATAGCTAAATTGTCAACAATGGATGGGAGTACAGATGAGATTAGGAGTGTTGACTAGTGTTGGACATTGGCAGTACTGATAGGTGATACAAGCCACCACTTGAAAGCCCAGGTGAATTCAAAATAACAGAATCACAAAAGTGACGCCCCGCAGTATGATTCCTTGCTCCCAAGTGTCACGAAAGTGACACCCATGGTTAAGGGGTTAAAAAAGGAACTTTTTTTTTTTAATTGGTAAAAATACATAATGAACTAAAAAATTAAGTTTATTTACATGGCTGTATTGCATATACATTGAAGAATGTCATACCATGTTTGGATCTGTCATAAATAAAACAAAAGTGTGTTTTCTGACCTTGTTTCTGAACTGGGTCTGGTAGACCCAGGTCTACCTGATGCAAAAGGGTGGATAAATGTCTACCTGAGAAGGAAGACAATAAATTAAAGATGAATCAATTCTCTGCAGTTAAAATATCTACAGACAGCAAGATTGAAACAGAGAAAGACACCACCGTGATGATGGGATTAACAGTTTACCATGTCTGTTGCTCTCCTATCACATCACTTCAAGTAACAATATGACTATTATATGTTCCCTTTAACGTGGAATAATTGGCTTCTCCACATCTAGAATACATTCTTTCTACTTTAACTTGGCATACTGTATACATTGCCATCTCTTCATCTAGAATTCTAAGCTGTGAGAAGAGATTATCAGTCTATATACCTCGGCTGCTCTCCCCAAAGAAAGGGAGGAAGCCGAGACAGGATGACACACTCCTATTTTACTCATCCACTCAAACACATTCATTCGCATCTTAGCCCCAAAGGGGAGAGGGGACAAATCCTTATTGCACCACACCGCATGAGGGTCAATGACACAGTGCAATCAGTGACATCTGCAGCAGGGCCCGACAGCAGAGCTGGTTTACCCCTGCCACATCATAATGCACCAATCCCCTTACCTGCACCTGATACAAGCAGCTGATCAGACCAAATGTGGGAGAATATCCCTTCAAAGCTGAGTCATCATATATTCATTCACAATTTCTCTCCAATCATTTATATCATGCACAGCCACTCTTCCTTGCTCAACAGACATCCCCCTCACATCCAAGCTCTCTTCACATTGTCCATCCATCCTATTCGTGGTCTTCCTTTCAGCCTTACACCTCTCACATCTGATCCAGTTATCTTTTCACCAATTGCTCATCATCCATTCTCTCTATATGCCCAAACCATTGCAACACCCTCTGCTCAGCTCAATCAGCCATTTTCTGCATAACTCCAGATCTCTTTCACACTTCATTTCTCGCTCGATCCAAACACGTCACTCCACACATCCTCAGACACCTCATCTCCGTTACATTCGAAGTCTTCCTCTCTGCTACTACCATATTCCATGATTCAGCCCCATATAATGCAGTCGGTACCACAACACCTTCATACAGTCTTCTCTTTACATCCATTCTAAGCAAACGACATATAAACACTTTTTTCACTCCTACCAAAGGATTTTTTTTTATTTTGCTGAAAATTCTCAGTCAACCACCTACATCAACTCTCATCTGCTTCCACTTTAGCATTATGCACAGCCGTTCTCACGCTATTCCCCTTTTCCATAAACCTCTCATATGACACCCCATCCTTCCTCTGCAGCCACACTTCATATGAACGTCTCTTCTCAGCCACAGCCACACTTATGTTCTCACACCACCATTCACTTCCCTTTCTTACACCACTACCCACTCGTCTCACACCACACACCTCTTCCGCATGCCACACCACAGCATTTTTAAACACCTTTCCTGCTTCATTCGTTCTTAACTTCAGTTCTGCATCTCTTCTTCCATCCACTGCAACATGTGACCCTAAATACTTAAAACACTGTACCTCCTCAAGCATCTCACCATTCAAAACTATAATCATCCTCCTATCATCTACCAACCTTGTACACTGCATAATTTTACTCTTATTCTCATTTACTCCCAATTTCCTCCTTTCACACACACTTCCAAATTCCTCTACCAACTGTTTCAATCTCTCATCTGAATCAGCCACCAGTGCAGCATTATCCATAAATAGCAGCTGATTCAGATTTCACTCTCTACCATCAGCATTCACCAAACTCAAAACTCCACCTAACACTCTTGCATTCAACTCCCTTAACAACACCATCCATATAAATATTAAACAACCAAGGTGACATCACACATCCGTGCCGCAGCCTCACTCTCACAGGAAACCAATCACTCACAGTATTTCCCACTCTTACACACGCTCTACTATTTATATAAAAACTTTTCACTCCTTTTAACAGCCTACTGTCAAGTCCATACAATCTTACAACAGTCTACAAAGCCTCCCTATCAGTTTTAGCAAAAGATTTCTCTAAATCCATGAACGCCCAAAATACATCCTTATCTTTTGCTAAATACTTTTCACACACCTGTCTCACAGCAAACACCTGATCCACGCATCCCCTCCCTCTCCTAAAGCCACACTGCTCATCACTAATCACTCCCTCTGTACCCTCTCTCTCTTAATTAACACTTTGCCATACACCTTACCTACAACACTCAATAGACTTATACCCTTAAAGCTAGTACATCACACTTATCACCTTTATCCATATACAACGGAACCACACAAGCACTTGCCCAGTCAACTGGAACCATACCTCTCATAAAACACACATTCAACAATCTTACTAACCACTCCACAATTGTTGCTCCATAACCTTTCAGGCATTCCACAGCACACCCATCCATACCTGCAGCTTTCCCTGTTTTCATATCCTTTACTGTCCCCTGCACTTCCTCCATCATGATCAAAGAATCAATCAACTTTCCCAGCTTGTACCCATCCAGTTGCCACAAAATCAGCCTCCCTTTCCTCCTCTACATATAACAATGAAAATACTCTGCACATCTCTTCCTTACTGCATCCATCTCAATTAACATCCTTCTATCCTTTGCTTTTACTCACTCTTCCTTCCCAGACTCTCCCTTTTGCACCCTTTTCACCTCCTTCCAAAGCATTTTTTTATTCTGTTGAAAATTCTCAGTCAAGAACCTACACCACGTCTCATCTGCTGTCACTTTAGCATTATGTACAACCCTTCTCGGCCTTTTCCTTTTTTCCATATACCTATCATATGACACCTCATCCTTCCTCTGCAGCCACACTTCAAATGAACGTCTCTTCTCAGCCACAGCCATACTTACTTCCTCACACCACCATTCACTTCCCTTTCTTACAGCACTACCCAGTCGTCTCACACCACACACCTCCTCCGCATGACCCACCACAGTACTTTTAAAAACTGTCATTCCACCTCCACACTGCCATTTTCCTGAGCTTTCACTGCATTCTACTCATCTTTCAATTTCTCTTGATACTCTGTCACTTTCTCCCATTTATCCAACTCACTCATTTTCAAAATCTCCCTGCCACACCTAACTCTCCTAGCTCTCATGCATCTCTTACCAACTCTCAAGTTTTCCTCCACCAGGTAGTCGTCAGACTTACCTCGACCCTCGCCTCTCAATACTCTCAAATCCCACAATCTTCCTCATACATTCGTGGACATAACTACATAGTCCATCAATGCTCTATCAACAACCCTTACCCCTCCTGTCTCACCCATGTATACTTATATCTTTCCTCTCAAACAAGGTATTTCCTCTCACCATCTCTCGCTCAACACTAATCCTTATCATTCGTTTCCCATTTTCATTTCTTCCAGGCACACCATGCATACCAACTACATTACTCACACAACATAATACCCAACATCTGGAAGCGTAGCATTATCATCACTATCCCCAAACCCAACAAAGACCCCACGTTACCTTCCTCACACCGCCCCATCACACTCCTCTGCATCCCCTCCAAAGTCACTGAACGAGTGATACTACAACTAATTACACCTCACATACCCCTAGCCCCATCACAACATATTTTACACTTCACAAACATTCTTCTTACAGACCTACCACAGAGAGTTTTTGATGGCATGAATTCAGCTACGCCACCACATAGAACACCCTTGTCACACTTGACATTAGCAGAGCTTTTGATACCATCCCCCACAACAACCTCACAAGCAAAACATTCAACACAAACATGCACAAAAACACGAAAACATGGCTAGCAAACTACTTAATAGGCAGATATGCAAATGTAACATTTGCCAGTCAGTCTTTGAACATCAGAAACTTCACAAATGGCGTCACCCGAGGATCTGTTTTGTCCCCTACACTCTTCAACCTACAGTATACATGCACGACATACCAACACCCCACACACCACAGATACACATAGCTTCCTATGCAGACGACATAACACTTACATGTACACACCAAAACGCAAACACAGCTGCAAACATCCTCCAACCTTTCCTCAACACACTATACTAATGGTTCACCACAAACATGCTCAAAATAGCCCCAGCCAAATCTACAGTGACCTTCTCACAAACTGGACAGCAGAACACAGCCACAGTCAACACCTTACTATAAACAGCACTCCCCTACCCCCCCACACACAAAATCCTTGATGTAACATACAATACATCAATGTCGTTTTAACAACCCATCGCAAACATTAAAGATAACACCAAGATTCAATGCCTTGAGGTCACTTGCCCATACAACATTTGGACACAACAAAGAAACCACCACCACAGTATACAAACATTATATACATTCAGTGATGAATTATACAAGCTCTGCTTGGGCTTCTAACCTAACTAAAATACACTACAACACTCTACAGACCATACAGAACAAGGCCCTAAAAATAATCACAGGCTGCACAGCTACTGCACCCACAGACCACCAACACCAAGAAACCAAAGACCTCAAAGAAAACGATCATCTACACATGAGGGGCGCCCAAATTCTCACTGCAACCTCCACAAACACATACATTATCCACTGCACTACATGGCAGCACATCCACACACACAAAGGAACATCAAAACAACACCCAGCACACAGTATCATACACAAATACTGTCATCTCCCCCCCCTCAGACCAGCTTCCAGAAGCATTTCCATACTCAAATCACTAGCCTCTCCATTCAGTCACTTAAATACAACACACAGCTGCATGCACTGCCTCCCGATATCCACCCTTCTGAATCCTATCTCCCTCGTGATGACAAGGTCCACCTGGCCAGGTTGAGATGTGGGCATCATCCAGCCCTCTTTAAGTTATCAGAACAGGCTGGATGACTCCGTTGCTGATGCTTGTCCAGGATGCAACACAGCACCCCATACTATCAAGCACAATATGGAAGACCGCATTGCACACAATCACCTACGCCAACAACATAGGATACACTCCTTGAGAGCTCCATGGGAAAGCCCGATCTCGGCCGTGGCCTTCCTTAGGGACTCAGGGATGTTCAGCCAGACTATCTCTGGAACAACTACTATTACTCTTACTACACCTTCAACTGCCACATTTCCCACTCTAGCATTCAGATCTCCCATCATTACCACATTCACATTCGCTCCAAAACTCTGCAGTCACCCATCATCATTCCAGAAAGATCTTCTGCATCCCTTTTGCTACCAGGCCCATATGCACTCACAAATACCCATGACTCACGTTCAAATTTCGCTTTCACTGACATCAGTCTCGATGACACTTCCTTCCATTAAGTCACACACTGCTGCACACCCAAACTCACTAACAAGGCCACACCTTCTCTCGCCCTTCCTCAATCATCATCTGACATCCTTCCATTCACACTTCCAAACTTGACTCACCCTTCCCTTTCATCTTCGTTTCACTCAAAGCTAACACATCCAAGTTTCTTCTCACAAACATTCTCCCAATTTCCTCCTTTTTAGCCTCAATCATACTACATCCACGCACATTCATAGACCCAATCTTCAGGGTACGTGGATAACTCAATCCCCCATCCCTTTCTATTCCCTGTATCCTTGTAGGAACCAAAAACAGAGGAAGGGATCCCTTTCCCCTCACCCCGCCCATTTTAGTCGCCTTTTGCGACACGCAGGGAATACGGTGGCAGAATTCTTCCTAACGTAACCTGGCTGCAGAGCGGTTTTACCACCCCGAAGTGTGGACAAATTGTGCCCCCCCTCCCACCACAGGGGTTAAAGAAGAGACTAATAAAATTCTAAAATATGCTGCTAGTCACGAGAAAGTAGTATGGAAAAGATATTGAGCAGTAGTACTGACTAGCTGCAATTAATTTTCACGAGAGATTGACACGAGAAAACTCTGGCAGTGACAAGGAAGTATTACCGAAGAAATGCAGAGCCACAGTATTATCTTTCTCTACTAATGAACTGCGAAAATTAAACTGCAAAAGAACGATTGTCCCCGCCATGTTAGCCAATCAATTTAGCTTTTTAAAGAAAACTCTCCTCGTTCCCTACTGAAATAAACAAGACATCATCACCATCACCAGGAGCAGCATCGTGTGTGTGTGTGAAGGGGGGGGGGGAGCTGGAGCTGTGGAAGTGTTGGAGCTCCCCCTTCATCAGCCCTTAGGACTAGCTTCTGACCATCCCCCTTTACTGAACTTTTTGTGTTTCAGTAACATGGAGAATAGAGCAGCATGATCTCCAATACAAATTCCTCTGACTGTCAACACTAAACTACGTGCACATTATACACTACACTTCTTATTCAAAATTTTGTTAAAATGGCATCTCAACGCCAAGCCTCGGTGTACTCGAGGGGGAGGAGGGGACCATAAACATGCTCATCATCGGTCCCTATCCCAGTGACGACCAAGTGAGATGCCTCTCCTCTTCATTTCTGCAACCTTTGCGACCGTTCTTCTAACTTTATCTTTGTTGAACACCATCTTTCATGTTCTAAACCTCACCTTCTCTTGCTCACAGACACACAACTATCTGAGGCAACTGAGAGCAAACGCATCTCCGTATCCTCCTACTTTATACTCATTTGAAAGCCAATGGTGTTTGTTATGTATATGTCCACAACACCTTATCTTGCTCTTGTGTTCCTGAACTTGAATCTTCTGAATTCTCTACTCTCTGGCTTCGGCTATCCTGTCATTATCCGGCTAAGTATATCTGTGCTGTTTACTTATCCACTATTTCTACCAACTGAAAATTTCTTCGACTATCTTACTTTTAAGATGAAAAACATCCTATCAATTCGTTTCTTTTCTGAATCTTCATTCTAGGCAATTTCGATGTTCAGCATCATTTCTGCATCTCCTCTCCTTTCATGATCTACGTGGTGAACAAGCCTACGTCTTTTCTATCCTTAATGACCCAGAGCAACTTGTACAGCACCCTACCTGTATCCCTGAATGCCATGGGAAGAATTCAAACATCCTTGACCTCTTCCTTACAACTATTCTGCTTGCTCTGTTAACTGTTTCTCTCCATCAGGCTCCTCCGATCACAATCTCATCACCTTAATAGTTTCTCTCCACTGGGCTCCTCTGATCACAATCTTATCACTTTAACCCATCCTATCACTCCCGTAAGGCCTAGGGACCCTACCAAGAAGTGGCAGGTGAGACACTTTGAAGCTGCTGATTGGGAGGCCATCTGGCAGAGCTTCTTTGATTTTTCCTGGAATGATTATTGCTGCCATGGCCGAGAGCCCTTTGCGTGTGCCTTGTGCATTTTGGAGGTTAGTTTCTCGGGCATGGAAGCATACACTCCTTCCTGTTATCCTGTGAATAGTGCAAAAAAAAAAAAGGGGAAAAAAAGAAAATGTAGTTTAATCACGCCAGTTCTAATGCTGTCCACAGCAATGAGGCGGCCTACAAAAGGCGCTGGAGACAACCCACACCTAAATTTCATCTCTTTTATGTTTCTGCCCTAAATCGTGCTAAGTCTGTTCTTTTCTGCTAAAAATAATTTCATTAGTACTAAATGCTCTGAACTCCTTATCTCAATTTCCTCCTGCTCCTTCTGGCACCTTGCCAAAAACCTTTCTAACAAAGTAACCTTACCATCCTTCCCTCCTCTTTTACACTCTCATGGGTCTGTAGCTATTTCTTCTACTGATAAAGCGGCAAAACTCTTAGCTCAGACTTTCTCCTCCAATTCTGTTCCTCCATCACTTACTCCCTCTGACTTCCTCATGACTAACATTAAAATTTGTTCATTTGATGTATTTTCTGTCATCACTGGCCTTAGTACTAACAAGGCATATGGGCCTGATAGAGCCCCTAATGGTGTCCTCAAGAACTGTGCTTCAGTGCTTACATCTGCCAAGGTAAACTCTTCCACCTTTGTCAACTCGCACCTTTCCTACTTGTTGGAGGTTGGTTTGCTCTTATTCAGCCTGTCCCAAAGAAGTGTGACCATTCAAAGCCCTCTAACTATCGCCTAATTGCCTCAACACCCTATATTTTGAAAGTTTCTGAGTCTATCCTTAAATAAGAAAAAAAATGAAGCACTTTTCTCATCCCAACCTTTTCTCCAATTGTCAGCATGTGTTAAGCCAGGGATGGTCCACTGACGATCTCATCTATATTTTGGACTCCTGGTCATTATCCTTTCAGGACTTTGGTAGAATCTCCCCAATTGCATTTGACGTCTCAAAGGCTTTCAATAGAGTCTGACATCATTTCACAACTACCCTCTTACGGTCACTGTCGTTCTATATGTGCCTTCAATCATAGCTTCTTTTCTGGTCATTCTATAGCTGCTGTTGTAGTCGGCCACCGTTCCTCTCCTAGACCTACCAAAAGTGGTGTTCCTGAGGGTTCTGTCCTATCACCAACTCACTTCCTTCGATTCATGAATGACCTAAGTTCTACATTTAACCCTGATGACTTCGCTGATGACTCCACCCTTCACCTTTCCATATTTCTGCAGCATCCATCTCAACAGTTACTTCACCAAACAAGGGATAAAGCTACGGCATACCTAATGTCTGATTTGGCTTATATCTCTGATTGGGTAAAAAATAATCTTGTTGTTTCCACTGCTTCAGAAACTCAGTTCTTACATTTTTCACCCCATCAAATCTTATGTAAGAGTTTCTCAAACTTTTAACAATATCCAGCTCAATCCTGCATTATCTTCAAAAATACTTTGGGTTTCATTCTCTCGAGATGAATCTTCAAAGATTATTTTAAGGTAACTTTCTTATATAATCTGTTACAAAGAGATTGGGTGTGCTAAACTGACTCAGCGCTTTCTATACCCCTACACAGTTGTTGACTTAACCCGAGGCATCCCGTCAATGTATGGGTACGTCACAACATTTTGTCACAGCTAGTCCCATCAACGTAGCAGTACGTCGTGCAATTGCAAGGTTCAGAATTTGTGCAATTTTCATTTTTCGTGCGTGATTTTTAGTACATATACACGGGACACCTTCCTCTACAAGATGCCAGGCAGGGACAATCCCTTTTCCCACATGACCTCCTCCCCCCCCCACATGCCATTGTCTCAGTGACCTGGCCAATAAAGACATTCAGTGCCCGAGTGATTCCCTGATCAATGACAATATGGAGGAAAAAGTTTATGTAGCATTAGAGGAAGAAACAGTCAGAAATGATGATCAGGTAATGTCGCCAAAAAAGGTCAGGTATGTTGATGTGTTAGTGAGTGAAACAATGCTCATAATGCCTATATTACCGTGTGAAAACCAAAATACTTTCGTACTACATATAAATTCGTACCAAATAAATAAATAAATACCGTTTATGAGTGATGTGGAATAGTTACCCTCCCATAGAACTCATTTTCTTTGGAGCCAGCCTGATGGAAAACCCAGTAAGGTAAGGAGTACTGCCAGCTGTATCGACTATTTTAATCCTCAGGTGAGTGATTTCTCTATGAATTTTCAATGTTTCTCACCAAAAGCAGAGGTTTTAGCCAAAAAAAAAAAAAAAAAATCCAAAATTGGTCGGGATTGGGGGGAGTCAGTGGTGGAAAATCGGTTGGGACGTGATGGGTTAATACACAGGTTTTATTCCCCCGTGTAGAGAATAATTCTCGTATGGAGAGGTTCCACACATTCAGCGCATCTCACCAAGATAGAGGCAAAGGCAATTTGTCTCATTAATTCTCCTCTTACTGGCTCCCTTCAACTGCTGTTTCTTTGCTGAACTGTTGCACCTTTTTTTCCTTTCTGTTGCTACTTCAATGGTCACTGCTCTTCCAAGCTGTCTGCCAGCATCCCTACCAGTACGGTTGTTGCATAGCACCCGTCTAGCAACAAACGCTCATCCCTTTTCTGTCCAGCTCTTTAATGCAAGAGTTAATTGTTAGTTCCAGTCCTTCATGTTTGCAATAGATCAGCTCTAAAAGCTGTCTTCCTCTGTCTGCATTTCCCACTGCCTATGACCTTATATCTTTCATACGTAGTGTTTCTAGGTATATCAAAATGAACAGATCTTGTATTTGGCTCTTTGTTTTTTTTTTAAGGAACATTCTTACAGGTTTTTGGCCTTTGTTTCCTTCTTCCTTCCATTGTATATATATATATATATATATATATATATATATATATATATATATATATATACCCTCCCAGGCACGTTGACGCAATTTGCGTCCCATTGGTCTTTTCTGATAACTCACATTGATGCAAATTGAGTGAAAAGGCAGAAAATATTCAGCCAAAATTAATTTTCTGGCCAATTTGTGTCAAATTCTGGTGCGTTCTAGCGGGTGCATCTCTCCTCTAAGGTAAACACTTGACAACACTGTCTCACCTTCTCTGGGCCTGTGCATAGTGGTAAACCTCAGTACACCACGACTAACCAGGCTGTAGGGTTGTGCTGTGTGTGTTGTCTCTTTAAACACCTCTAATTCTCCCTTTCCTGCCCAAGCCAAAGCGCCTATGGACAGATTGTGATAATATATTATTTATGAGTATAGTGTGAAGTTATTTTGTCAATGGAACATATATATATATATATATATATATATATATATATATATATATATATAGTTCATAAAGCAATGGGGTCCGTTATCAGTCATTAGGCCTAGGGGCAGGACTTGTGTTCACTGTGACAGCATTTGCCATTCTGCTTCACCTTGCCCCTAATGCTGTAAGTATATTACATATATAGTGAAGCCAATGCCTAAATTGTATATTGTGTGAAAGATATTGTGGTTGGCTTAGTGAAATAATTGAACTAGCTGGCATTACGTATGCCATAGCCATAGTCAGGAATGGGGCAGGCATCACCTGTATGCCATAGTAAGGAAGGGATTATTAGTAGAGTTAGGGATGAAATCTTTGTGAGAGAGGTATTATATTAGCATATGATTTAATGTGAAATATACATCCAATATGCTGCGAGTGTTCGTGTAGAAGTGCGGTGTGTGTCATATAGCAGTGCATCATACTCTTAAGGCAAAGCTGCATCACGTGGTATGCAGTAGTCAAGAACGGAATAATAGCGGAGGTAAGGATGGAATCATTCTGATAGTCATGTACTTGTGTATGATTTAGGTTGAAATGTTGGTGAAATGTGCCACGAATGTTATTGAAGGAATAGTTTGGGTGTATAGCATGTGTTAGTGGAACCTTAGCAGAAAGAGGGCAGGGGACATAAGGACACTGGGCAACCACAGACGTCAGTGAACAGGTACTGTACCATACTCAGTCATTTATAGAAAACTTATAGTTTATGTGAAATGTATGTGGAATGTGCTGTGAGTGTTCATGAAGGAATAGTTTGGGTGCTTAGCATGTGTTAGTGGAACCTTAGCGGAAAGAGGTCAGGGGAAGTAAGGACTCCTGGCAACCACGGATGTCAGTGAACAGGTACTGTACCATGCTCAGTCATTTATAGAAAACTTATAGTTTATGTGAAATGTATGTGGAATGTGCCATGAGTGTTTGTGGAGAAAAATTTTGGGTGTATACTCTGTTTTAGCAGGAGCTTAGCAGAAGGAGGGCAAAGGACGTAAGGACGCCGGGCAACCATGAGCGTCAGTGAACAGGTACTGTACCGTGCTCAGTCATTTATAGAAAACTTGTAGTTTATGTCAAATGTATGTGGAATGTGCCATGAGTGTTTGTGGAGGAATATTTAGGGTGCATAGCATGTGTTAGGGGAACCTTAGGGGAAGGAGGGCAGAAAAAAGAAATACATGGCACACAGCCATGGATGTCAATGGACAGATATTACACCTTGCTAAGACACTGAAAAGTTATTTTTTATGTGAAGTGTTCATAAATTGTGCAGCGATTGGTCGTATGGAAATATATCACATCTCTTGCGTAGTGCTACTCCTGATGGAAGGTGTTGTGTGACAGTGAATATATTTCTTCTTTTTCAGCAAAGGACCATAGCTCAGACTGAACTCTTGTGTCTCAGTACTTGCCATGATATAGAAGAAAGGGTTGTCATCTGAGGAGTGGCAGAAGTTTCTTTTTGAGGAGGAGACCGAGAGCGAGAAGGAGAAGGTGCTAAGCGACCTTTTGAGTGGAGAGGAGGACTGGGATGACATCCCGTGCCATTCCCATTGGGAGGCTTTGCCCCGACCGCTACCACTACGGGAGCAGACACCACCCCGCGGCAGGACTCGCAGCCCATCCATCTCCTGAGCTATGACCTCTTGCTCCAGCAGTCATCGCGGTCCCTCCACTTCTAGCCTCCAGTTCCCCCTTGGCCGAGCCCATGTCACCAGTTGCAGGGCCAAGTTACATGACATTGGCACCTGCACCTGCCACAGTGTCTGAGGTGCAGCTGGTGCAGGGTGTGACTGCGTCTTCGTCCCCTGCCTGGTCAACAAGGACGCCGTCTCCGGCAGCTTTCATTCCCCTCAGTGTGTAGCAGCAGCAAGAGCCAGCCTCATTGTCTTCCTCGTCAGAGCCGTCACCACCTCGACAAGGCCGCCGGGGTCTGCTGCCTGGCTATGGGGGGGCAGCCAAGAGGTGGCCAAGGAGGCTGAAGGGCGTCGGTAGGCCCACCAACTGCCACCACTGTGGGAGGTGTTGCCGGAGAGGATCCAGGGTGGAGAAGGCCCATTCACACCACATAATGGGCCCTTCACGGGATCCCCAGGAATGAAGGTGAATCTTCCAACAATGCCCCTACAGTTCTTCCACATGTTCTTCACCTGGGAGTTGTTGTCGTATTTCGTCTGTGAGACGAACAACTGCACATCATTCCTTGGGACTGCATTGGATGCCTGGTTCACCTGCAATGAAGAGGAGATGACTAAGTTCCTGGGGCTGTACTTCTTCATGGGGATCGTGGACATGCCAACCATCAGGCACTACTGAAGAAGTTCACTGTTCCATGAGTATCCATGAGTATCCATGATTCAGGAGACTGATGAGTGGCAGACGTTTCAGGACTATCCTGAAACACTTCCACGCCTTCAACTCGCTCGCCATACCCCAGGACAATCGCGATCGGCTCATCAGAGTTCGCATGGTGATGTAGTACCTCCTTCGGCGAGGGCTTGCTGGTGTGGAAGGGGCGCCTCAGCTTCAGAGTCTAAAACCTCATGAAGCTCTCAAAGTATGCCATTAACCCCTTAACCGTGGGGCGTCACTTTCGTGATGCTTGGGAGCAAGGGATCATACCGCGGGGCGTCGCTTTTGTGATTCTGTATTATTTTGAATTCACCCGGGCTTCCAAGTGGGGGCTTGTATCATCTATCAGTACTGCCAATGTCCAACACTAGTCAGCACTCCTAATCTCATCTGTACTCCTATCCATTGTTGACAATTTAGCCATTTCTCCCCGTTCTTGACTCCCCTCCCTACCCCCCCTCCATTACCCTATCCTCTCGCCTGCCCGGCCGTGCTACGCTAAGTAAATCTTCCCTGGAATTTTTCACTGATTTCATCCATTGAAATAAGCCCTATGTCCTATTCTTATACCAAAAAATATATACAAGAAAGAAATAAGGTAAGTGAGAGTGCCATACACCTGGAATTGGCTAATTATCACCTGACAACACCTCACGTGCACTCGTTCGCTAATTTTCGCTGTTTTTTTCCCCTTGAAATATGCCGTATAATCTATTTTCGTAATAAATATACATGTAAGGAGGGAAGGGAGAAGCCTAAGTGATATTTACATTCACCTGGAACTACCTAATTTATAATGTATTGTCTGGATTTCCTGCCAATCATTTCAGTGCTAGACAAAGCTGTTTCAGGATCTAACATTGGTAGCTCTGAATATATATCTCCTAAGTAGGCCTCTAATCTATTTTCGTAATAATTATACATGTAAGGAGGGAAGGGAGAAGCCTAAGTGATATTTACATTCACCTGGAACTACCAAATTTATAATGTATTGTCTAGATTTCCTGCCAATCATATCAGTGCTAGACTTAGCTGTTTCAAGAACTAATATTGGTAACTCTGAATAACCCCTAAGCAGGCCTCCACGCTGGCCCTCCGTTATCAGTTTACTCTCATCTTCCGAAGCGAGGGTACGTATGGTTCTTCTTGCTGACTTCAAGGCCTTTTTTCACCCCCATGCAAATGGCCCTGTGACCTTTACCCCCTACTAAACCTCGTGTGGAAAGAGGTAAAGGGCTGACAATTGATAAAAGAGTGACTATGATCTTTCTATTGAGTAAAACAGTTTAAGTGGAATTGTAAATAATGTGTAAATAATGTGTAAACAGCAAGTGAAAGTAATGAATGTAAATATACGTGAACAATGGAAAATAGTTTTATAAGTTATTTCAAGTGACAGTGCACAACACAGTGTAAATAAAATAGAAATGTAAATAACGTAAATAAAATAGAGAACATAAATAGAAATGTAAATGAGTAGTATTATAAGAATACGAGTATATACCCTAGGAGTAATGAAAGTGAAAGTTTCACTCTAGCATGTCTGAATGCTATGAGTTATGAGAGTGAAGATGAAAGTGACATTCACTCTCAATGCCAGTATACAGGACGAGAAAGTGAATGCTACGTATTTTACTGAAAGAAATTGAATCCCTACAGTGACAATAAACTAATACTACTGAAGGAAACTTATGGATAAAGACTGTAGATATATATAAGTGTTATATAGTAATAGAAATATAAAGTGTGAGGGGTTTTATGAATAATAAATGACAGAGTACCAAGAGCGAACTAGTGCCAGTGTGACGATCAGACGCGCTCGTAATTTCCATTGCTTTCACAGTGTTTTTTTTTTTTAGTATGGATCCCAAACTACTTGAAAATTGTAGAATAGTGTTTATAGTGTTTGTATCTGGCTGTGGTAATCATATTACGGGTTGTCGGGAAGTGTAAAATGGAGACTTCGTTACCCTACTTCAGAGGTCTCCACAAGTCCTACGGTAACGGACGAAGGCTCAACAAACATTCCAGGAGAAAGCTGAAGGTATGTGCCATAAGCATATTTAATTTTATTATTCTAGGACTAATAACTGATTTTTGGCAAATATTTTTTGAGAGTCTGTCGGAGCCCAAATAACACCGCAGGGCATGCAAGTCATTGGTAAACAAGCCCGCGGTGTAGGGGTTAAACTGTAGATCCTGGCTGAGTCTTCCTCAGGGTACATCTGGAACTTTGAGGTGTACACAGGGCAGAAGAAGACTCTGGAAAACACCATTTATGGCTTTGTAGAATTGCTGAAGGACCAGGTATACAAAGTTTACATGGACAACTATTATAACTCTGAATCCATGTGCAAACGACTCTTCAGTGCAGGAACCTATGTGTGTGGGACCCTATGCCTGGCAAGAGGAGCACCGAAGCAGCTGCAGGCCATCACCAAGGCTAAGAGCCTGCCAGACGGGAGCATGGCAGCAATGCACAAGGACACTGTTATGGTGTTGCTGTGGAAGGACAAGCGCATCGTCAACATGGTCTTCACCTTCCACAGCACAAGCACTGTCCCAGAGCAGGTTCAAGGGAAGGACAGGGATCCTGATGGAAGGACAACCTATGTCCAGAAGACCGTGGGCAAGCCCAACTTGGTGGAGGACTATAACCAGCACATGGGTGGGGTGGATCACTTCGACCAAATGGTTCAGTATTTCCCCAACCAGCAGTGGACCATAAAGTGGACCAAGAATATCACATTCTGCTTTAATCAGATGGCCATCTTCAATGCACTCGCCCTATACGAGAAGTGCTCGTGCGGATCAGTTACTCTGCTGGACTTTCTGAAAGAGTTAATCCTTAAGCTCCTTCAGTTCAATGAAGTGGAGTGGCCCGTGTCAGGGCACGTCATCTACCATGCCCCTGACCTTCCAACCTAACCACCAGCAGGACCTTCAGCACTTCCAGCACCTGCAGCAGCACCAGCACAGGTTCCAACACAACCACCATCTCCTGCAGCAGCACCAGCACAGTTGCCAACACCACCATCTGGAGCAGCAGCAGCACAGGTGCCAACACCACTGTCTCCAGGAGCGGCACCAGCACAGGTGCCAATGCCACCATCGCCTGCAGGACCAGCATACGTGCCGAGACCACTACCTCCAGTAGTAACTGGTCCGTTGGGAGAACCTGCCGCTGCTTCCATGCCAGGCCCTGCAGCTGTACCTCCAGGAAGACAGGACCAGGGAATGCCAGGGGGACATCCAACCAAGTGTCGGTGAGTCATTGATGACACATTGCAATTGGATCGCACAATGGGCCATCGACAGGAGAGGATCCCCAACCAGAAGAGGCTCTGGTGCACCTTGTGTGCCCTGGCAAAGATGAGGAGGGACACGAGTCACATGTGTCCTGTTTGTAATGTGCAGCTTTGCGTGGGTGATTGCTTCGAACGGTACCATGGTGAGCGATGTATTCCCTAGTGGAGCATACACACACACACACACACACACACACACACTACAAAACTCCTCATCTTTGCGTGGGTGATTGCTTCTAACGGTACCATGGCGAGTGATGTATTCCCTAGTGGAGCACACACACACACACTACAAAACTCCTCATCTTCAAACTCCACAACGTCCTGCCAGCAGCTCATCACCCCTGGAGGGAAGGAGTTTTCCGAATTTTGTTGATTTGTATATTGACTTATTTCAATATTTCTATATTTTTCACACAGATAAGCATTGTTTTCTACATATAAACATATGAAAGAAAGTACAGCTTCAGTATCAGTAACCAGGCAAAAGACTAGTGGTCATGTCAAGTTTCTTATTGCACAATTTAAAAAAAAATGGAAATTTTACAAGTAGACTTTGAATAAAACAAAATAAAACCTCTAGCAAGTAAAAATGTGTAAGTGTGGGTGAGGCAGGATAAATTGAAAGTGCACTAGGAGTTATGATGTTTTCTTTCATCAAGGTAATAGTCGCATTGATGTTTTGACAATATCAAGAGGAAGCATATAACAATAAACATCTGTACATGAAAAAAAAAAAAAAAAAAGGCTTTGGGAGCATATTTTTTAGGTAAAGTCGGGGGAAGAGAGTTTTTTTTTTTCTCTCAGCTGCGGTAAAACTATGCAGTGCTTGGAGGAGTACTCTATATTTCTCGTCCATTTACTCGAAAAGTATTGGACGAATCGATTTCCTGTAGGAACCTTGATAAAGTGCAGTAAATTCTATGTATGTACATGATCCTGGTGGTAGTTTTTTTTTTTTTCAAGAATACTCCCACAGTATCCATGCTTTTTGTATGAGGCAACTAAAAGGGTTGGCGGAGGGTTAGTGCCCCTCCCTGGAAAACAACTGAATAAAAAGACGAACAAGAAGCCTCGGACAAGGACTGACCAAAAGATGATGCCCAAGGACCAGGCAAAGGACATGGTATGAATCACGATGTGGAATGTAAGGGGTGCGAATGATGAGGTGAAAGAGAGAGAGATTGTCCAGGTGCTTGAGGGTGTGAAAGTGGATATATGTGGAGTAACTGAAACTAAATGGGAAAAGTGTGAGTGTGAGAGAATGGGAATATGGATGGGGTATACCTGCATGTGCAGAAGTAGTTGGGCATGAGAGGGCAAAAGAAGGAGTGTGTTTTGTTGTGAATAAAAGATGGAAGAAGAACATTTTAGAGTTTGGATCAGTTGGCTCAAGGATTATGTGGGTAAGACTGAGAGTTGGAATACATATGTGGGCCATTGTGTGTGTGTATGCACCATTGCAAGATCGTGCAAGCAGAGTGAGAGAAAAGTTCTGGACAAATGTGGACGTTTGCATGGAATAGTTTGAAAGGAATGAGAGAGTGTTTTTTATTGGTGATATGAATGGTAAAGTAGGGAATGTGAAGGTGGATGGAATAGTTGGTGAGTGGGGTGTACTTGCTGAGATAGATGAGAAAGGCAATGCGTTGGTGGACATTTGTACAGGGAGAGGGTTGGTGATAGCCAATACCCTCTTTAGGCACAAAATGATCCACAGGTATACATGGTGAGTGATGAGAAGAGTGGGTGGTGAATTGAATGAAAGGAAGGCAATGATTGATTATGTGTGTATGGATGAAAGGATGCGAAGATGTGTAATGGATGCAAGAGCTTATAGAGGTTGGGGGAATGGACTTTCTGACCAGTACTTGGTGGTGGCCAGAATCAAGATCCAAGTAAGATGGATAAATAGAAGAAGGGAGGGATGGGAGGAAAGAGTAGTTGCATGGAGAGTGGAAAGGTTAAAAGAGGATGAAAAATAGGCAAAATATAAGGGAGAAGTAGAGGAACGATTGGGTAAATATGAATTGCAGCAGATGGGGGATGTGGAAGGTGTGTGGAAGATATTCACAGAAATAATTTGTGCAGCATGTGATGTCGTGTGTGGGGTGAAGAGAAGACGGAAGGGGGTGCAAGGAACAGCATAGTGAAATGAAGAGATGAGACAGACTATGGCACAAAAGAAGAAAGCATACAATGAATGGATGAGAAATAGGGGCGTGGAAGACGTTGAGAGGTGGAAGAGAGAGTTATATGTAGAAAGGATGAGAGAGGTGAAAAGATGAGTAAGAGAGAGTAAGAAGAGAGTGCATGAGGAGTTTGCAAGGAATTTGTGTACAGTGGAGGGGCTGTAAGTAAATGTCCTGGAAAGAGGTGAAGAGAGTAAGACAGGGTGGCACTGAAGTTAGTAGGAGAGTGAAAGATAAAAATGGTAGATTACTAGTGGAGAAGGGAGAAAAAGTGAGCAGATGGAGAGAACAATTTAAGGAATTGTTGAACACAAAGAATGGAAGTAATGCGACTTTAAGTGGCTGGGGAATGGCTGGGAGAAGGAGGGAGGTAAGATGACAGGAAGAAATCAGTAGGATAGAAGTTGTGGAAGCAGTGAAGAAAGTCAAATTGGGGAAAGCCCCAGGAATTGATGGAGTGTGTGGTGAAATGCTGAAGCATGGGGGAGAGATAGTAGTAGAATGGAAGTGGAAGATGTGGAGATTGGCCTGGGAGGAAGGTAGAGTCCAGGAGGATTGGAAGTCATGTATAATTATTCCCTTGTATAAAGGAAAAGGGGAAAGAGAAGTGTGTGGTAATCATTGGAGTATTTGACTTCTTAGTGTAATAGGAAAAGTGTATGGTAGGATACATATTGACAGAGTTAGGGAAATAACAGAGGAATTAGATCGAGAAGAACAGGGAGGATTTAGGAAGGCTGTGTAGATCAGATATTCATTCTTAGATCTTTAGTGGAAAAGTTTCTAGAGAAGGGAAAGAAGTTGTATGCGGCCTTCATGGGTTTGGAGAAAGCATATGACTGGGTGGATAGACAAGGATTGTGGAAAGTATTAAGAATTTATGGAGTAGATGGGAAGTTGTTGAATGCTGTGAACAGTATGTATTATGGTGCTAAGGCTGCAGTGTGTGTGGATGGTGAACTGAGTGAATTTTTCTCCTTGAAGGTTGGGTTGAAACAGGGATGTGCCATGTCTGCATGGTTGTTCAGTCTGTACATGGATGGGGTAATAAGAGAAATAAGGTAGGGTAGTGGATGTTGGAGCGGCCCTAGTGAGAGAGGATAGTGTTTGGAAACTCCCTGTACTGTTTGCAGATGATACTGTGTTGTTAAGTGAAGACGAAGGGGAACTGCAAGGCTTGGTGGATGAGTTTGGGAGAGTGTGTATGAAACGGGATCTAAAGGTAAATGTAGGAAAGAGTAAAATGATTGTCTTTGAGAGAGATTAAGTCAGTGAATGTACAGTGAGGTTGGATAGTGAGGAATTGGAAAATGTGAGTACATTTAATCACTTGGGGAATGTGATGAGTAAGGATGGAAGTTTGGAGGGTGATGTGCTTGAAAGGGTACAACAAGGAAGAAAGGTTGCTGGTTCCTTGAAAGCAGTGATAAGAAACAAGGAAGTGAGCATGGAAGTGAAAAAGTTACTACATGACAGTATTGTGATACCAACTCTAACGTATGGAAGTGAAGCGTGGGCGTTGTTGGAAGGACACAAGAGTGAGAGCAGTGGAAATGAGTTATTTAAGAGGAGCCTGTTAAGTCACATGGAGAGACAGGCTGACAAATGAAGATATAAAGGAGCATTGTGGTGTGGATGTGGATATGATATGAAGCGCTAGGAGGAACACATTGAAGTGGTTTGGCCATGTGGAGAGGATGGAGGGTGAGAGACTGACAAGGAGAGTGTATGTGGGTGAGGTGGAGGGGGAGAGAGGGAGGGGAAGGTCAAGGATGAGATGAAGGGATGAAGTGGAGAGGTATATGAGAGACGAGAGTGTGAGCTGGGAGCAGGGCAATGAAATGGAGGGGGATATGACGTGGAGGCGATTTGTTTGTTGCCACCCCGTGTGGGATTAAGGCGTCTGTCAAAAGATAGATAGATATATGTACAAGACCAGAAGAGAAGCCTTTCAGAGCATATTTTTTAGCTGAAAGCGGGGGAAAAGAGTGTTTTTATCTCACTTGTGGTAAAAGTACGCAGTGCTTCAGGGAGTATTCTACATTTGTCATTTCTTTTACTCAAAAAGTATCGGACATATCGATTTCTTGTAAGAACCATGATAAAGTGCAATAGGTTCTATGTATGTACAGGACATAAGAATGTAATATCTCTAATGAAAAGTCATTGTTATGTAGGCAGGAATAAAACAGTTATTGTGCGTGCATGACAAAAGTGCAGCACGGGTGTGGGTACCCAGTAGTTATATTGCGTTTTATTCGGAAACTATGAGGCACATGAAAAATCTGCAGATACCATGAAAATGCTCGTGAAATTCTACACAAGATTACGAAATAAAAACATAACCTGTGCGAGAAAACTTTTGCGCTAGAGCTCCCAGCACAAAAACTCAGTTTCTGGTAGCAAATGGCTTTTAGTTTTTTGCTGTTTCCTTGAAAACTACCAATCGTATCAACAATCCACAAAGCTTATTAAAAAGCTGATGAAAATCTATTTCAAAACTTCTAACAATTTTCTGTATGATGGAAAACATTCGAAGTATGATGTGGGGAAATGAGATTGACATTCTGAAATGTTTATTCACACCAGCCTAATGTGCTTCTATTCGTATCTTTTTTTTTTTTTTTGCTTATCGGTTAGAACAAACATCGGCGAATAAGATGATGTAGATTTCATGGGGATATATATATATATATATATATATATATATATGGGTGGCGAAAATAAGGTGAGAATACATGTTTTCAGAGGTGCATGGGAGGGCTGGTGCGGAGGGGGGTGCAATAAAATTGTGCGCCGGGAAATTAACTGAAAACTTATCGTGCATGAGTGGGTATATATATCTATATCTATCTATATCTATCTATCTATCTATCTATCTATATTTTTTATGCGAGAAAGAAGGAACCAAAGGCCATGAGCCCACAATAACTGTTCC